>NC_041386.1:105845787-105855295 GCF_002162155.2 Triticum dicoccoides
GGTGCGGGGCGGCGCGACTCCTCGCGCGGGGCACGGGCGACCGGGAGACGCGGGCCGGGGAGGGCCCCGTCTGGGCCTAGCGGGCCGACGAAGTGGGCGCGGGGCGCGGCGACTCACGAGGTGACATGTGGCGGCGGCGCGGCGAAGTTGGACATGTCTGGCCGTCTCGGACGTGTCCGGCGGCGGTGGGGAAAGAATTCTAGGGTTTGGACCCGGGATTTTCGGAGGGGGCATATATTTATAGGTAGAGGGAGTTTGGAGTGTCCAAATGAGGTGCGGTTTTCGGCCACGCGATCGTGATCAAACGAACGAGAGGATGGATGGGGTTTGGATGGGTTTTGGGCCACTTTGGAAGGGTGTTGGGATGCAGCACACACGAGGCCTTTACGGTTCCTCGGTTAACCGTTGGAGTATCAAACGAACTCCAAATGGCACGAAACTTGACAGGCGGTCTACCGGTGGTATACCAAGGCCGCTTGGCAAGTCTCGGTCCAATCCGAGAACGTTTAACACTCACACACGAAAAGAAGCAAAAGGGGGCGCCGGAGGACATAGGAGTGCCGGAATGCAAAACGGACAACGAGGAAAATGCTCGGATGCCAGATGAACACGTATGCAAATGCGATGCACATGATGACATGATATGAGATGCATGACATGGACAAAAAGAAAAATGAAGACAAAACCCAACCACGAGGGAATATCATAACTTAGTGCCGAAAATGGCAAGAGTTGGAATACAAATATGGCAAGTTACATACGGGTCGTTACAACACTCCACCACTACGAAAGGATCTCGTCCTGAGATCTAGGACTGGAAAAACTCCGGATATTCGGAACGGAGGTGGTCCTCGCGTTCCCAGGTGGCTTCACGGTCGAAATGATGTGACCACTTCACTTTCAGGAATTTGATTGACTTGTTGCGAGTCTTGCGCTCAGTTTATTCAAGAATAGCAACGGGATGCTCATGATAAGAAAGGTCTTCTTGGAGATCAATCTCTTCGAAGTTGATGGTGCGGTCAGGAGTCTTGAAACACTTGCGAAGCTGAGACACGTGAAACACGTCGTGCACGTTTGCAAAGTTGGACGGAAGCTCAAGTTGATAGGCGAGATCGCCTCTTTTGCCAATGATCTTGAAATGACCCACGTATCTAGGGGCAAGCTTCCCTTTGATACTGAAGTGACGAGTACCTTTCATTGGAGAGACGCGGAGGTAGACATGGTCTCCGATCTCGAAAGCCAAGTCATGATGCTTGCTATCATAGTAACTCTTCTGGCGCGATTGCGCGGCTTTGAGATTTTCACGAATGACTTTGCACATTTCTTCAGCCTCTGTGATCAAGTCATTGCCAAGAACTTGGAGTTCATCAGTCTCTGACCAATTAAGAGGAGTACGACACTTTCTGCCATAGAGAATCTCGAATGGGGCCTTGCCTGAACTTGCTTGGAAGCTGTTGTTGTTGGAGAACTCGGCATATGGAAGACAATCTTCCCACTTCATACCAAAAGAAATGACACAAGCCCTGAGCATATCTTCAAGAATTTGATTTACTCGCTCGACTTGTCCACTAGTTTGAGGATGAAAGGCTGTGCTGAACCGAATGTTGGTGCCCATGGCCTTCTGAAAAGAATCCCAGAACTTAGAAGTGAAGATGCTTCCACGATCTGAAGATATCAACTGCGGAATGCCGTGCAAGGAGACAATCCTGGAGGTGTATAGCTCTGCCAACTGAGCTGCTGTGATAGATTCTTTAATAGGAAGAAAATGAGCCACTTTAGTGAGCTTGTCGATGACAACGAAGATAGCATCATTGCCACGCTTGGACTTGGGAAATCCAGTCACAAAGTCCATCTCAATATGGTCAAACTTCCATTCTGGAATGGCAAGAGGTGGAGGAGACCAGCTGGCCGTTGGTGTTCTGCTTTCACTCTTCTGCAGACATCACATTCATTCACGAACTGAGCAATCTCGCGCTTCATTCAAGTCCACCAATACGACTGCTTGAGGTCATGTTACATCTTTGTACTTCCAGGATGAATAGATAAGAGTGATTTGTGAGCCTCATTCATAATGACTTTACGAAGGTCACCCTTAGGAACAACAATTCGATCCTCGAAGAATAGAGTATCTTTGTCATCAAGGCGATAGCACTTGTACTTGGGTTGGCTCTTGGCAATCCCAATCTTCACCTTCTTCACCATGGCATCAAGAAGTTGAGCCTCACGAATCTGATCTTCCAAAGTAGGAGAGACTTGGAGGTTGGCAAGGAATCCTTGAGGAACAACTTGGAGATTAAGTTTGCGGAAAGCTTCACAAAGATCCGGTTGGAAGGGCTTGAGAATCAAATTGTTGCAGTAAGCCTTCCTGCTCAAAGCGTCAGCAATGACATTGGCCTTACCTGGAGTATATTCAATACTTGGGTTATACTCTTGAATCATTTCGATCCAACGAGTCTGCCTGAGGTTGAGGTTGGGTTGAGTGAAGATGTACTTGAGACTCTTATGATCAGTGAAGATGTCCACTTTTCTTCCCAACAAGAGATGTATCCATGTTAAAAGAGCATGGATCACTGCCGCCAACTCGAGGTCATGAGTGGGGTAGTTATTTTCATTGGGCTTCAACTGGCGAGAGGTATAGGCCACAACTTTCTTCTCTTGCATTAACACAACACCGAGACCTTGCAGGGAAGCATCATAGAAAACCTCGAATGGTTTGGATTCATCAAGAGGAGTCAGAACTGGAGCTGTGACTAACTTCTCTTTGAGGGTGTTGAAAGCGATGTCACATTCAGGCGTCCATGCATACTTCACATGCTTCTGGGGAAGGTTTGAAAGAGGCTTCACGATCTTAGAGAAATTCTCAATGAATCTTCGACAATAGCTTGCGAGCCCAAGGAAACTGCGGAGTTGCTTCACATTCTGAGGCGGTTCCCAATTCACAATTGCAGACACCTTCTCAGGATTAATAGCTATGCCCTTGGCGGAGATGATATGCCCAAGGTAGAGAACCTCATCAAGCCAAAACTCACACTTTGAAAACTTCGCGTAGAACTGATGTTCTCTGAGTTTGTCCAGCACAAATCTCAAGTGCTTGGCATGATCCTCCTTGTTCTTGGAAAAGACCAAAATGTCATCGAGATACACCAAGACGAAGTCATTTGTGTAAGGGTTGAAGATGAAGTTCATCATGCGAGAGAATGTTGGAGGAGCGTTGACAAGGCCGAAAGACATGACAGTGTATTCATAAGAACCATAGCTTGTTCTGAATGCTGTCTTGGGGATGTCTTGTTCACGAATGCGAATCTGATGATAGCCCATATGGAGGTCAAGCTTGCAGAATACTTGAGCACATTTGAGTTTTTCGAAAAGCTCGTTGATGTTGGGAAGTGGGTACTTGTTCTTTATGGTCTTCTTGTTCAATGGGCGGTACTCGACACAAAGTCGGTCTGTGCCATCCTTCTTCTTGACAAAAAGAACACCACAACCCCATGGAGAAGAACTTGGTCGGATCAGACCCATACGCTCTTGTATATCGAGTTGTTTCTTCAGCTCCTTCAGCTCTTCTGGTCCAAGCTTGTAAGGATGTTTGCAAACAGGTTCCGTGACAGGCTCAAGATCGATGACGAATTCAACTGGCCGGTGAGGAGGCATTCCTGGAAGCTCTTCTGGAAAGACGTCTTGATATTCACAAACGACTGAAATCTGAGAGATGGCATTCAACTCTCCCTTCTCATTAAGAGAAAACAGTCGAATGGTATCATCACGAGCGGCAAAGACGATCACATCCTCAGATGAATGTGTCAATTGAATCTGCCTGGCAGCACAATCAAGCTGAGCCTTGTGCTTAGAAAGCCAGTCCATTCCGAGAATAAGATCAATATCCGAGTCACCAAGGACCATTGGAGAAGATAGAAACTTATAATCACCCATCTTGATAGACACATCCGGAACCATGGAGCTAGCGTTCATGCGTTTACCCGGTGAGACAACTGCTAATAGACTAGGCAAAACTTGGAAAGCCAACTCATGCTTAGATGCAAATGGTCTTGAGATGAAACAATGCGATGCACCAGTGTCAAAAAGAACTTTTGCAGGAATGTCATTAACAGGAAGGTTACCCATGATCACTTCTGAAGAGTCCTCTGCCTAAGTTGCGTTCATCAAGTTGACCTTTGCAGACTTGGGATTATGCTTGACCACTGCATTGCTAGCAGATCTCACAGGAGGAGGAGGCGGAAGATGCCTCTGGTTGAAGTGTTTGTTTGCATAGTGACCCTTCTGCTGACACTTGTTGCACGTAACCTCTGAGAGCGGCCGGTGATACGGAGCACTTGACCTTGGAGCATGAGACGAAGCTTTGTTCTGAAAGGCTGGGTTGGGTGGGTGGGAAGATCCATTGCCACCTTTGCTCTTCTGCTGGTAAGGCTGACGGAACGGAGGAGGAGGAGGCAACCAGTACTTTTGCTGCTTAGCTGCCACTTGAGTTGAAGAAGAAGGAGTTGCATCCCTGACTCTCTTCTTGAAAGCATCACACTTGAGCTGAGCAGCTTCTTGCTTAAGTGCCATGTTGTAGAATTCATCATACTTTTTCAGCTCAAAAAGCACAAGAGCTAGTTGCGGATCTTCTCTGAGGTCACCTCTGAATTGATAAATCATTCTTTTCTTGTCAAGGACGTCTTTCTTGGCGAAGTGAGCGAGCCTCTGGAACAGGATGTTGTATTGGTAAACAGACAAGCTGCCTTGCTTCAGGTTGCGGAACTCCTCACACTTACTCTCAACAACACTCTGAGGAATGTGGTGAGCTTTGAAGTCTTGGTGGAAATCATCCCAGGTAATCACACGACCTCCTCTGGAATCTTTGTATTGTTGATACCACTCAGTAGCTTGGTCCTTGAGTTGGAACGAAGCAAACTTGACAAAGTCCTTAGGCCTGACGTTGCTGCACTCAAAATGTTTGCAGATATCCACGAGCCAATCATCAGCATCTGTGGCCTCGACACAGTTACTGAAGGTCTTCGGCTGGTTTGCGAGGAACTGGTTGAGGGTAGGAAACTGAGTTTGATTGTTGACATGGCCTTGATTTCCTTGGTTGCGCTCTTGTAAGAGTTGCATAAGCATCTGTGTGTTGGCGTTGGTGGTGGCCATCACAGCTTGCCATGCCTCCGGAGGTGGAGGTGGTGGCGGAGGTTCCGGATTCTGACGCGTTGGAGGAGCCATCCTGAAGAGGGTAACATCCGTTAGCATCTTGAAAGACATATATTCAAGCTGAATCAATGGATCGAAATTGCAACATATAGCCTTAACATTCGAACAAGAATGAATGAGTGAATTCCAAAGTAAATGATCACACTTCCATAAAGTTGAGAAGCCACTTAGATAGAGGTAGATGAATAAAACAACAAGGTACGGACATGAACAAATACTTGGTAAGGATTACCCAATCACGAACCAAATATCCGCGGAAGAAATACTAGAGCTACATGAATTCCCACCTATGAAACTCCTGAAACTTTCCGGTTATGCAATCAGGTGTTGGGGATGCAGGGGAAGCATAATATCTCACCCAAAACTAGCAAATCCTACATCCAGCTGTATCCATCCTTCAACACATAACCAAGAAACCTTCGGAAATCATTTATCTCAACCTTCGAAAAGCATCTGTTATACAAGTTATGGCAATACTCCCGAACTCCCGCCCCAGTACTGGGTGGCATCGAGGTTATCTCACCAACAACTGCATAAAAGAGATTTTCGATGTCGGCGAAACTCAGGTATTCCAGAACTGCAACGATAAAATTGTGATGACAACACCTCGGATCTCAACTCCCCGGGACACTGCCACAACCCCTAAATGTCACGAGGCACCAAGAACAATGTTCTCGTCACAAAACCATCGGAACGATTCCAAGATACCTGCATGATCCTAAAAAAAATTCATGAAATTTGAGAAGCGAAGAGTCAAAACTCTACATCAGGAGGCCTCACCAGAGCGACGAAGGGGCTGAGGAGTAAAAAGAATCCTACTCTCCGATATATATATAACCCTAAAAGACTCAAAACATTTTTCTAGACTCAACAACGCCAGCGATTCGATCAAGCAGGGGGCTCCTAAGTCGGGGAAGGCTCTGATTACCAACTTGTAACACCCACGATGCGGCTATATCTCCCACGTGTCGGAGCACGACTTAGAGGCATAACTGCATTGTAGGCATGTCGCAAGAGGGGTAATCTTTACACATCCCATGTACTGAATAAGATAGAGATAAAGAGTTGGCTTACAATCGCCACTTCACACAATACATAAATATAGCATTACATCATCCAGATACAATCAAGGTACGACTACGGAACCAAAATAAAGACAACCCCAAATGCATAAGATCCCCAATCGCCCCAACTGGGCTCCACTACTGATCGTTTGGAAAGGAAACATAGTAACATCCTGAGTCCTCATCGATCTCCCACATGAGTTCAGTCGCATCCCCTAGAATGGCATCATCGGCACCTGCATCTGGTTTAGGAAGTAATGTGTGAGTCACGGGGACTCAGCAATCTCACACCCTCGCGATCAAGACTATTTAAGCTTATGGGTAGGGAAAAGGTATGAGGTGGAGCTGCAGCAAGCTCTACCATATATGGTGGCTAACTTACGCAAATGAGAGCGAGAAGAGAAGGCAAAGCACGGTCGAGAATCTATGATCAAGAAGTGATCCTAGAACTACTTACGTTCAAGCATAACACGAGACCGTGTTCACTTCTCGGACTCCACCGAGAAGAGACCATCACGGCTACACACGATGTTGATTCATTTTAAATTAAGTTAAGTTTCAGGTTCTACAACCGGACATTAACAAATTCCCATCTGCCCATAACCGCGGGCACGGCTTTCGAAATCCCTGCAGGGGTGTCCCAACTTAGCCCATCACAAGCTCTCATGGTCAATGAAGGATATTCCTTCTCCCAGGATGACCCGATCAGACTCGGAATCCCGGTTACAAGAAGTATCGACAATGGTAAAACAAGACCAGCAAAGCCGCCCGAATGTGCCGAAAAATCCCGATAAGAGCTGCACATATCTCGTTCTCAGGGCACACCGGATTGTCCAAGGTTCCGGTAGGCCAACCCAGAGTTGCCCCTGGTGGCCACCGGTTGCTGATAGGTTGGACCAACACTCAGAGGAGCACTGGCCCGGGGGTTTAAAATAAAGATGACCCTTGCGTCCGCGGAACCCAAGGGAAAAAGGCTAGGTGGCAAACGGTAAAACCAAGGTTGGGCCTTGATGGAGGAGTTTTATTCAAGGCAAACTGTCAAGGGGTTCCCATTATAACCCAACCGCGTAAGGAACACAAAATCAAGGAACATAACACCGGTATGACGGAAACTAGGGCGGCAAGAGTGGAACAAAACACCAGGCATAAGGCCGAGCCTTCCACCCTTTACCAAGTATATAGATGCATTAAAGTAGACAAGATATAATAGTGATATCCCAACAATAAACATGTTCCAACAAGGAACAAACTCCAATCTTCACGTGCAACTAGCAACGCTATAAGAGGGGCTGAGCAAAGCGGTAACATAGCCAAACAACGATTTGCTAGGACAAGGTGGGTTAGAGGTTTGACATGGCAATATGGGAGGCATGATAAAGCATGTGGTAGGTATCGCGGCATAGGCATAGCAATAGAGCGAGCAACTAGAAAGCAAAGATAGAAGTGATTTCGAGGGTATGGTCATCTTGCGTGCAAAGTTCTCCGAGTTGATGTAAGCTTGAACCTCGTAAGCATACTCAACGGGTTCCTCGATCACGTACTCGTCTCCCAGCTCTACCCAAGGGAAGAACACAAGCAAGGGAAACACAATCAACCACGGTGCAATGTGCAAGCAACATGATGCAAAACATGGCATGATATGCGGGATATGATATGCAATGCATATGCGTGCTCCGGAAGGAAAAGATTGAAACGGGCCTCAACTTGGCAAACCAAGTGCGCCTCTGGAAAGATGAGTTGATTTCGGTCGAAATCAATATAAAGATCACCGGAATCAGATGCACGGTTTGCAAACGGCAAGCAAAACAATAATGGCACTATTCTGCGATTAACAACATGATGCCATCTAAAATGCATCAAGAAACTAAGCTACTGCACTCTAACATAGCAACAAAGCACATGGCAATGATCCACTCAAGATGCTTGACAAATGATGAACACTGATCTACGGCTAAATCACACAATAGCAGGTTCAAACAAGCATGGTAAAAGTGCAAAAGATATCAGGTTCACAGACTTAGTGAAAATAACATGCCAGGAATTAACATCAGGAAGCAATGTTTAGAGCAAGTTATCAACATGCTACAGGATCATATCATGGCAAAGCAAGGTATGGCATGAATCTACTCAAAGCATATAACAAAAGTCCCCTACTGACCATAAGCCAAAAGGGATCAGAAGATATGATGGAAACCATGTAAACATAGCAAGTTTCGTTAACAGATTCAGACTTAGCAGAAAACTGGACATGGCAAAAACAGAGTTACGTAGGCATGTTTGCGAGCTCGATGCACTCACCACAAGGCATTGCATGGCAAACTAAGCATACACCCATCAAGAAGACATGATCAGGTAGCTAACCATGGCAAGAACAATCTCATAGCATGCAAGGATCAACTACAACAACCTTGGCAAAATTGATTAACATGTAAACAATCTGCCAGGAATATTTTATAGCAAAAGTAGAGCAATATTGAGTCATACTAGGGTACTCCATAAATTCAAACAAAGACATGGATGTATAGAACATAACAATATCTCAAAATCATCCTTACTGAACATGCTCAAAAGAGGCATGGATCACTCTGTAGCAACATGAATACATGGCATAAAAATAACATCAGAAAAATGACTTAGAAGAATTCTAAGTCCCTGAAAACAGCAACATCACGAGAGCTACTTTACATGATTGTGCTAGTCATCACATTGATCACAAAAATACATGGCATACACCCCTGTAGAGATGGCATGACATAGCCCAAAACACATGTAGGGCTCAAGTTCATAGGAGGCACAAAATAATCATGGCAAAAATGACAAATGTCCATAATCTGTTAAGAAACAGAAACTAACATTTTCTAGCACTCTTCCAACAGCATTTTAGGCATCAAGATGAACTCAAACAAGCATGGTGCAATGGAATGAAATGAAGAGGACAACCTAACGAACAATTCGATATATGGCACGCCCAAAACGGAGCTACGGATGATGAGATATGATGCGATGAACACAGCTAAAAACATATGCAGGGAGAAGGACTTAGGCAAAATTCGACCTAGGGTTCGTCGGCGCGCATCTTGAGGTTCGCCGGAGATTTGTCAGAGACAGACGGGGCCGGCGGCCGGCGAGGCCGATCCGGGCGTGGACGCCGAGGGCGGCGAGGAACGCGGCGGCGGGCGGTGTGGCGGCATCGGGCGGTGGCGGGGGCCGGCGTGGCGGTGAGGAGGCGAGGCGGGCGG
>NC_041386.1:105855829-105865141 GCF_002162155.2 Triticum dicoccoides
AGCGGACGGCGGGGGCCCGGCGAAGGCGGCGCGGGGCACGGGCGGCGGGAAGACGCGGGCTGGGGAGGGCCCTGCCTGGGCCTGGTGGGCCGGCGAAGTGGGCGCAGGGCGCGGCGACTCACGAGGCGACACGTGGCGGCGACCCGGCGAAGTTGGACATGTCCGGCCGTCTCGGACGTGTCCAGCGGCGGCGGGGGAAGAATTCTAGGGTTTGGACCCGGGATTTTCGGAGGGGGCATATATTTATAGGTAGAGGGAGTTTGGAGTGTCCAAATGAGGTGCGGTTTTTGGCCACGCGATCGTGATCGAACGGCCGAGAGGATGGATGGGGTTTGGATTGTTTTGGGGCCACTTTGGAAGGATGTTGGGCTGCAACACACACGAGGCCTTTATGGTTCCTCGGTTAACCGTTGGAGTATCAAACGAACTCCAAATGGCACGAAACTTGACAGACGGTCTACCGGTGGTATACCAAGGCCGCTTGGCAAGTCTCGGTCCAATCCGAGAACATTTAACACTCACACATGAAAAGAAGCAAAAGGGGACGCCTGAGGACGTAGGAGTGCCGGAATGCAAAACGGACAACGGGGAAAATGCTCGGATGCCTGAGACGAACACGTATGCAAATGCGATGCACATGATGACATGATATGAGATGCATGACATGGACAAAAAGCAAAGCAAAGACAAAAACCAACCACGAGGGAATATCATAAGTTAGTGCCGAAAATGGCAAGAGTTGGAATACAAATATGGCAAGTTACATATGGGGCGTTACAGTATGGTTTCCCTGCTCATTTTTATTAGCATAACTGGGGTGTGATTAAAGAAGAAATTATAGTTGTTGTGAAGGACTTCTTTGTGACCGGAGTGATGCCAGATGGGATTAATGACACGACTATTGTTTTAATCCCGAAAGTTCGGTTTTCTAAAGAACTAAAGGACTTTAGGCCTATCAGTTTGTGTAATGTGGTTTATAATATAGTCACCAAATGTATGGTAAACCGTCTTCGTCCTATTTTGTCGGAAATTACTATGGAGAACCAGAGTGCTTTTATTTCTCTAAGGCTAATCATGGATAATTCTATAATTGCATGCATTCGATTGTCTTGATTATCTCCAGTCTATTGGAGAAGGTTCTCCGACATGCTACGCTTATAAATTGGATCTGTCCAAAGCGTATGATCGAGTGGATTGGATTTTCTTGGAGAAGTCCCTAGTAAAGTGTGGTGTTTCAAAACAATGGGTTTCTTGGATTATGGCATGTGTGTCCTCGGTGAAGTACTCAGTTAAGTTGAATGGAAAATTATTGGAGGCTTTCACACCCCTTCTCGCGGCCTCAGACAAGGTGACCCTTTATCACCGTTTTTATTTCTCTTTGTTGCTGATGCCCTTTCTCGTTTGGTCAACAAAGCATGTTTGGAGGAGGGACCAGAGGAGGTTACAATATGTCGCTGGGCACCAACGATATCTCATTTGTTGTTTACGAATGACTTACTATTGTTCTTTTGAGCTTCAGAACAGCAATCAACTATTGTAAAAGGTTTGTTGAGCACTTATGCACTGGCTACGGGTCAACTTATAAACTCATCAAAGTGTTTCATCCTTTTCCCTAGTAATTGCTCTGAAGTGGTGTATCTCCAGAAGTGAAAATATATTTTGGAGATCACTAGTGAAGAATTTGAGCCTAAATATCTAGGTTTGCCAGTTCCGGAAGGGAGGATACATAAAGGGAGGTTTGAGACAACTCGGGAAGGATTGAGCAAAAGACTAGTTGATTGGAGCGAACAGTTTAAGTTTGTTGGAAACAAAGAAATATTAATCAAAGTTGTAGCTCGGGCGATTCCTATGTACATTCTGAGTGTTTTTCGCTAACTTGTCTCGGTTTGCGATGAGCTAACTAAGATGATGAGACAGTACCGATGGGGTGATAAGAATGGAAAAAAGAGTATGGCGTGTGATGGCTCATGTCCGCGTCAGTTTTCCCCGAAGAGAAAGGGATGATGCAGCACAACTACGATGGGTATTTCTCTCAGTTATGAAACCAAGGTTATCGAACCAGTAGGAGAACCAAGCAACACTATGTAAATGGTACCTGCACACAAAGAACAAATACTTGCAACCCACGCGTAAAAGGGGTTGTCAATCCCTCTCGGTAAAAGATAGATTGGTTTGTATGATTTTGGATAAATAGATCTCGTGATAAAACAAAATAAAATATTAAATAAAAAGTGCATTTTTGGGTTTTTAGAATAATAGATTTGAAAACAAAAGCAAATAAAAATAGATCTCAAAGCAAATATGATAAAGAATAGACCCGGGGGGCGTAGATTTCGCTAGTGGCTTCTCTCGAGAAAAATAGCATACAGCGAGTAAACAAATTACAGTTGGGAAATTGATAGAACTTCAAATAATTATGATGGTATCCAGGCAATGATCATTATATAGGCATCACGTTCAAGATTAGTAGACCGACTCCTGCCTGCATCTACTACTATTACTCCACACATCGACCGCTATCCAGCATCCATCTAGTGTATTAAGTTCATGGAGAAACAGAGTAATGCAATAAGAACGATGACATGCTATAGACAAGATCTATTCATGTAAGAATAGACCCCATCTTGTTATCCTTAATAGCAACGATCAATATGTGTATTTCTGCCCCTTCTATCACTGGGAAAGAACACCGCACGACCAAACCTATCACAAAGCACCTCTTCCCATGGCAAGAAAAATTGCTAGACCTAACTAAACCGAAGATTTGAAGAAGAAATACGAGGCTATACGTAATCATGCATATAAGAGATCAAAAAACTCAAATAACTTTCATGGATAAATAGATTTGATCATAAAATCAAAGTTCATCGGATCCCAACAAACACACCGCAAAAAGAGTTACAACAAATAGATCACCAAGATACCATTGTATTGAGAATCAAAAAAGAGAGAGGAAGCCATCTAGCTAGTAACTATGGACCCGTAGGTCTACAATGAACTACTCACGCATCATCGGAGAGGCATCAATGAGGATGATGAACCCCTCCGTGATGGTGTCTAGATTGGATCTGATGGTTCTGGAACTTGCGGCGGATGGAATTGTGTTTTGTCGACTCCCCTAGGGTTTTTGATTTTCGGGGTATTTATGGAGCAAAGAGGCGGTGCGGGAGGCGGCTGAGGTGGGCTCAACCCACTAGGGCACGCTTGGGCCCCAGGCGCGCCCAGGTGGGTTGTGCTCTCCTCAGAGCCCCTCTTTGGTACTTATTTGGCCCAATAGGTGTCTTCTGGTCCAAAAAAATTCTCCAAGAAGTTTCACTGCATTTGGTCTCCGTTTGGTATTGATATTCTGCGAAGTAAAAAACAAGCAAAAAACATCAACTGACACTGGGCACTATGTCAATAGGTTAGTCCAAAAAATGATATAAAGTTTCTATAAAATGATTGTAAAACATCCAAGAATGGTAATATAACAGCATGGAACAAGCAAAAATTATAGATACGTTGGAGACGTATCAGCGTGGTTGAGTTGGGATAAAATGAGGCTACCAAAGAATAAAAGAGGTATGGATTCAGAGACATGCGAGCTTTCAGCCAAGCTTTATTGGCTAAGGAAGCAGGGAGATTAATTGATGCTCCTGCAAGTTTATCTGCTCGTTTGTTAAAGGCGAAATATTATCCAAACGGCAGTATTCTTGATACCGTGTTTACATGACACTCTTCGGCTGTTTGGGAGGGCATAGTGCATGGGTTGGAACTTGTCAAAAAAGGTATAATTTGCCGAAGTGGTGATGGGGCCTCGGTCAAGACATGGAGGGACCCCTGGATCCCTCGACGATTTGATTTTCGTCCCATTACTCCTCAGAGGAACTGCGTTTGAACCATGTTTCTGAATTTTTTTGAATGAAAGTGGTGCATGGATCATTGATTGCCTTGAGGAACATTTCTGGCCAATGGACCTTGTCGAAATTCTCAAAATTCGAATTTCGCCTAGGAACATAAGCGATTTCATTGGATGGTTTTCTGAATCACATGACATGTTTACGGTCAAATCAGCCTATCGTTTGGCAACAAAATCACATGATGTACTGCATGCTAATGGTGCAAGTAGCACAAGTCCGGATGGTGTGCGTACAATCTGGACCGGGATGCTCTTGATCTTCTCATATCTAAAGTTCGGGCCTCAGCGTCGTCACTCTCTGGGCAGGATCCTGGTGTCTAATCCTCCGCGTTTTGGAGCTCGTTCGCTTAGCTGCTGGGTTTGTCTTTCGTATTTTCTCCGAACTACGTGTCGTGTCTGGCAGGGTGCCATGTCTTTACCGTACTTTCCAGTTCGTCTATGCGTACCCGTGGTCGGGTGAACTTGTGGTGTTTCGATTCCGTTGGTGGTGTTGTTGGTCTGTGACTCTGCCTTGTGGCTTTATTTATAAAGTCAGCATAGGCCTTTTCTTTTAGAAAATAGCCACTAATTTGGCTAAGAACCAGCAACATATTCCGGCTTCCAGTACTTACCCGGTCTGCGGTATTGAGAGGGAAAGCAGTTTTCATGCTCTTATCACATGTGTCCATGCTCGGCATGTGTGGGAGGCTCTATGTATGATCTCGCCCTTGCCAGATGACTCAGTTCTTGTGGATATGGAAGGATTGGCTCTTGCAAGTGGTATCTAATTGTGCGGATCATATCCATGATCGAGTAATCATAACTATCTGGCAAATTTGGCAGCTTCGCAATGACATAGCGCATGGAAAAAGAGACCCCGGTGGAGGTGACTGTGCAATATTGTGACAGTTACTACAAATATCTGAATCTTGTCAGCAAATATAGTATGGAGGAAATTATAAAAGGAAAGATGGCGATGTGTGATGATAGTCGGGTTTATCAACTAAAAGCGAACCAGCTCCATAAGTTGTGGCCACCACCACAGTCAGGCTGGGTGGCACTTTCTGTTGATGGCTCTTTTTCGAGTATGGATGGCCAGGCAGCAGCCGGAATGGTCTTACGAAGGGAAGATGGCTCGTTGATTTTTGCGGCATATAGATACACATTTCATTGCAATGACACGCTTGAAGTGGTAATACATCCGGTTATGCAAGGGATGTCACTGGCCATTCAGCACTCGAATTTTCCGATGGTGGTACAATCAGATTCTGTTAGTGCTTTAGCCATTCTTGTAGGCGACACCTTGTCCAAGTCAGCTTATGGACACTTAGCTGCTGAGATTAGAGAAAATATGGTTGTTATAGAGTTTGTTCCTCTGACGATTAGTAGGGAACAAAATAGGGTAGCACATCAATTGGCATTTTATAGTCGTACCAAAGCTTGTACTGCGGTGTGGTTGAACTCGAGCCCTCTGTGTTGTGAGGACTTATTGTCTCAAGATTGTAACCCTGTCATTACGGAATAAAACTCTCTTTCACCCCACGAAAAAGAAGAAGGAACGCTCGTCAACTAGTTGCTTCCTGAGGATATCTCGTGTCGAGACTCTCCTTGAGCGGCACGCGGCCTGGGTGGGTACCTCCTATACAATACCTTCAACGACAGTTGCTACAACTAGCGCTCACGCGCCACGCTGCTAGGCCAGCCCAACAATCTGAGGAAGTTGCTCTCAACCATAGCAGAAAAAAATAGGATAGCACATCAATTGGCATTTTATAGTCGTACCAAAGCTTGTACTGCGGTGTGGTTGAACTCGAGCCCTCTGTGTTGTGAGGACTTATTGTCTCAAGATTTGTAACCCTATCATTATGGAATAAAACTCTCTTTCACCCCACGAAAAAGAAGAAGGAACGCTCGTCAACTAGTTGCTTCCTGAGGATATCTCGTGTCGAGACTCTCCTTGAGCGGCACGCGGCCTGGGTGGGTACCTCCTATATAATACCTTCAACGACAGTTGCTACAACTAGCGCTCACGCGCCACGCTGCTAGGCCAGCCCAACAATCTAAGGAAGTTGCTCTCAACCATAGCAGAAAAAAAGAAGTTTTTATTGATGTTGATAATCTGCGAATAGCGGGACTCAAACTCCCACACGAGCGCTGATGGCTGCAGCTCCTAACCACCAGGCCAAGCTCATTTCAGTTACTACAATTAGGAAATAGTGCTATTTGACCCTTCCTTTAGTTAAAATATATATCCAGTATACATTATTTTGAAAAGAAAGTACAAATTTGGAAAAGAATTCTAAAAGATAGTGAAAACAACAAGAAATTTGAAAAGAAGGTTAACACATATTGGAAAAGGTTTGTGGAAATGAAAAAAGTTCATCGACGTTGAAAAAAAGTTCATTGAATTTGGAACAAAAATAAGTTCATCGACTTTAAAAAAAGTTCATCAAGTTTGGGAAAAATGTCCAACTATTCTAAAAAACGTTCATCAAATTTGAAAAATAGTTCATGAATTTTGAAAAAGTTCATCAGATTAGAAAAATGTCCATCAAATTTTAAAAAAGATCATCAAATTGAAAAAAGTTCATCAAGTTAATAAAAAATCACCAAAATGTTAAAAAGTTAATTGATTTGGAACAAAAGTTAATGAAATTTGAGAAAAGTTCATTGAAATTTGAAAATTTTCGTTAATTTTGAAAAAACCATTGATTTGAAAAATGTTCACGGATTTAAGAAAATAAAAAATAAACAGGAAACAAAAAAATGAAACAGGAAAATGTAGGTGGGCATTTCATTTCCTATACATAGAAATATGAAAAAAGAAGTAGGCAATCAAAAGCGTCAAGGTGGCGTAGTGGTTAGTGTAGTCGACTCGGACAAATTGATCATGGATTTGATCCCTGTCAATCGCATTCCTCGTATCCTATTTTGAGATTTAAACAGAAAAACATAACGTGAAATGGGCCAGCCCAAGCGCGGGAGGGGGGGTGTGCGCGTCAGGCGCCACTAGCAAAATGACCTTTAACAGGCGCTTCAGGCGCCAAATAGGGGTTGCTGCCTGGGCGCGCTTATGTCTCGCCTAACACGAGACAAAGCGTGCGCTCTCGTCAGGGGGTTCCGACCATGCCGAATCACGTAGGTTCCAAGTTAGTTCGTCTTTTCCCTGTTTTTTCTCTTTGTTAAATTTTTTCTTTATTCTTATTTTAGAAAATATTGTGAATATATATATTTCACAACATAAAATTAATTTATAAAATTTTAATCGCTAATGAAAAATTCTAATGCAATATAAAAAAATGTTGGCTTAATTCAAAGAAAATGTTGATAGCATACAAAAAATGCAAGCAACATTTTTAAATTTTCCAACATTTTAAAAAATTACGTGACATTGTAAAAAATGCTAGTAATATATTTAAAAAATGTTAAATGTATGTCAAATAAATGTTGACGTATATGAAAATGTATAGTGTTTATGAAAAAGCATACAACAAACATGCATTTGAATGAAATGTTAATCATTGTATTTCAAAATGCTAATCGTGTATTAAAAATGTTAAATGTATAAAAATGTACTTGATGTATACGAAAAACGTAGACATAAAAAACATTTCTTTTTAAAAATGTTAATTGTTTATTTCAAAAATATTGAACATGTATAATAATAATGTTTTATGTGTATATTGAAAATGTACGTGGAAAACCATGAAGAAATTATACAAACAACACATAGAAAACAAAAGAAAAGAAAAAAAAAGTCAATCAAAAGGGTTCTTGTCGGGGTTACAAGGGTAGGCCTAAATATATTAATAGCCTGGCCAAAGGCCATAGCCCATCAAACATACGGTCCAAAAGATAATAGGCCGAGGACATCGACATCAAACCATCAGAGTTGGAGCCCAAGATATCGAGGACCAAAGGGGTGTCTTATGATCAGGCTAAGTTCTTACAGTCAAATCCTACACCCCTAACAAACAGGACCCTACAATTGGTCATCAGGCATAGTCAGATTTTATACAATCAGCGGCCACTTAGGATACTTCCCCACCCACGATGTGATAAAGGCAGTAGTTACCCAACATCTATATAATATAGAGAGTGCTTGGATACGTTTTAGTCTCATGACTAAAAGTAGTGGGACTAAAATTTGCTAGCCTTACTCATGCTTGGATCCAAATACTAAAGAGACTAAAATCAAGTTAATGAGCATTTATTATCCTCGAAACCCTCCAATCTAGAATTCGCATGTGTTAAAGGAGAGAAATTAAATGAGAAGAGAGATGGCTAATCCAAATTTTAGTAGGGGTACCCCTGACTAAAAAAATTTAGTCTCAAGACTAGTTTTAGCCTCTTTTTAGTCAGGGACGCTTGGAACTTTAGCCTTTTAAAGAGACTATTTTTAGTCAGACTAAAATAAATCCCTTGGATCCAAGCACCCTCATAGTTTATGACAATTACTAGCAGTAATAGTCAAGACATAGTCGGGCACGCCTGAGCCCATAAACAACATTAATACCGGCACATTATGTATGTCCTCCTCACGCACTGTAATATAGGCAGGGAGGGAAGCACCGGGCCGAGAGTTGATCATACACACATTGTACCCTACGCCAAGAGTTAAGAGCACCATTGGAGTAGGGTATTACCTCCACCCACCAAAGAGTGTCCGAAGTTGTATAAATTCTTGTGCATACTCCCATCTATACTATCTGATAGATACGATTACCTCAACGTACATACCGCATATTATTGTCAGGATTATATCCACGACAGTTCTAAACCCAAAAAAAATCAACGAAAACCATAAAGAAAAACACACAAAAGAAAGAAAGTAGAAGCACAAAGAACGCGAAGAAAACCAGTGAAACAAAAAAAAACAAAGGGGAAAACCATTAAGAAAGCAGAAAGGAAAAAACCGTTGAAAACCGACTCTATTCAACGGACAAACGGATGAAAACCCCAAAGAAATTTACGAGCGAGCGAGCATCTTCTCTACGACCAAACGAAAAAAAATAGCAAACTCGGCCAGCCTAGTAGCTACCAAGGGGAAAATGCTTGAGGCAAGACGACGTACGTATATGGGCTTGTATATTCAGGCAAGATATTTACAAGCAACATACATATATGTGAAATCACTAGTTAAAGCTCACCTCTTGCAAAAGTCATTCCCCATATTCTCACAGGCTGACAAGTGGTGCACTGCATGTGCACCACTTGTCGCAACCTGTGAATTTTTCTTTTTCATTTATTTATTCATAATGGTTTATCTTTTGAACCGTGCGTTCAAATCCTAAATTGTTTTCATCATTGAATTTCTCGTGTCGGGACTTCCGAAACTTGATCTCATGTTAATATGTTTCAATGAACTTTTTTTCACGATCAAACCGAAAAGCAAAAAAAAAAAAAAACTAAAAAATAAAAAAAAAACCCAAAAA
>NC_041386.1:105865455-105919498 GCF_002162155.2 Triticum dicoccoides
AAAAAGCCCCAGAGCACGGTTGCAGAAAAAAGTACAATTGTGCTTTTTCGCGGAAGCAAATATGTGCTTCATATGGAAGCACTTTTTTCCCGCGTTTCTACTAAAAGCACAATTTTTTTTTCTTTTCGAGAAGCACGCAGAAGAAATTTTGTGTTTCTCATGGAAGCACATATGTATTTTTTTCAAGAAAGAGTTGTGCTTTTTGTGAAAGTAAATCTATGCTTCGCGTAGAAACACATGTTTAAGAAGCACGACCGTGCTTCGCATAAAAAGGAATATTTTTCACCAAAACCTCGAAAAAACCAGGCGTAAACAAAAAAACACCAAAATCCAGAAAACACGTAAAAAGAATTAAAAATCAGAATCCGAAGGAAGCGTCTAGCGTGCGACATGTGGCGACCACTAGACGCACCACTTGGCGTGCTCCCATGTCTAAAAAGTCCTTACGGATCCCCTAAGGGGTTACCGCTGGTTAGTTGGCCCCATGTACATGGGTTTGTATATGCAGGTAAGATATCTTTTTGCATGGTAATACATGTCTCATTGATAGAATAAAGATCAACTTATAGTGCACGAAAAAACAACCTTACCGGAGTGAAAGGATAGGATGATCCTATGCAAAATACCATCGCTTGTCCCTCTTCTTCGACACCATCAAAGTGGACACTAAAGAGAAAGAAGACAGATCACCTCTTCACCCGCAAGCTCGACGCGGCTCCATCGCTAATCTGTAGTTTTACAGACCTCCGGAGTAGTGAGTCAGAAGCAAAACCATTGTCGTTGAAAAAATCAGACCATGGTAACATGTCCCCGGATACACCATCGAACTTCAGATCTAACACCCCCACACGACGATGATGACGTCGGAGGAGGAAGCTAGAAATGTCGGCCTTCAACCATAAACCCATCACAAGATGCACCATCTCCCAATTGTTACTTGCGTAAACTGAAGGAAATATGCCCTAGAAGCAATAATAAAGTTGTTATTTATATTTTCTTATATCATGATAAATGTTTATTATTCATGCTAGAAATGTATTAACCGGAACCTTAATACATGTATGAATACATAGACAAAACAGAGTGTCCCTCGTATGCCTCTACTAGACTAGCTCGTTAATCAAAGATGGTTAAGTCTCCTGACTATAGACATGTGTTGTCATTTGATGAACGTGATCACATCATTAGAGAATGATGTGATGGATAAGACCCATCCGTTAGCTTAGCATAATGATCATTTATTTTTATTGTTATTGCTTTCTTCATGACTTATACACGTCCCTTTGACTATGAGATTATGCAACTCTCGAATACCGGAGGAACACCTTGTGTGCTATCAAATGTCACAACATAACTGGGTGATTATAAAGATGCTCTACAGGTGTCTCCGACGGTGTTTGTTGAGTTGGCATAGATCAAGATTAGGATTTGTCACTCCGTGTATCGGAGAGGTATCTCTGGGCCCTCTCGGTAATGCACATCACTATAAGCCTTGCAAGCAATGTGACTAATGAGTTAGTTATGGGATGATGCACAGAACGAGTAAAGAGACTTGCCGGTAACGAGATTGAACTAGGTATGATGATACCGACGATCGAATCTCGGGCAAGTAACATTCCGATGACAAAGGGAATAACGTATGTTGTTATGCGGTTTGACCGATAAAGATCTTCATAGAATATGTAGGAGCCAATATGAGCATCCAGTTTCCGCTATTGGTTATTGACCGGATATGTGTCTCGGTCATGTCTACATAGTTCTCGAACCCGTAGGGTCCGCACGCTTAACGTTCGATGACAATTTATATTATGAGTTATGTGATTTGATGACTAAAGTTTGTTCGGAGTCCCGGATGAGATCACGGACATGACGAGGAGTCTCAAAAAGGTCGAGAGGTAAATATCGATATGTTGGAAGGCTATATTCGGACATCGGAAAGGTTCCGAGTGATTCGGGTATTTTTTGGAGTACCGGAGAGTTACGGGAATTCGCCGGGGGAAGTTAATGGGCCTTATTGGGCTTTAGTGGAGAGAGGGAAGAAGGGCCACGAGGTGGCGGGCGCCTCCCTGATGACCCACAAGTGTAGGGGATCTATCGTAGTCCTTTCGATAAGTAAGAGTGTCGAACCCAACGAGGAGCAGAAGGAAATGATAGGTAGTTTTCAGTAAGGTATTCTCTGCAAGCACTGAAATTATCGGTAGCAGATAGTTTTGTGATAAGGTAATTTATAACAGGTAACAAGTAATAAAAGTAAATAAGGTGCAGCAAGATGGCCCAATCCTTTTTTGTAGCAAATGACAAGCCTGGATAAACTCTTATATAAAGGAAAGCGCTCCCGAGGACACATGGGAATTATCGTCAAGCAAGTTTTCATCACGTTCATATGCTTCGCGTTCGGTACTTTGATAATTTGATATGTGGGTGGACCGGTGCTTGGGTACTGTCCTTCCTTGGACAAGCATCCCACTTATGATTAACCCCTATTGCAAGCATCCGCAACTACAATAGAAGTATTAAGGTAAACCTAACCATAGCATGAAATATATGGATCCAAATCAGCCCCTTACGAAGCAACGCATAAACTAGGGTTTAAACTTCTATCACTCTAGCAACCCATCATCTACTTATTACTTTCCAGTGCCTTCCTTTAGGCCCAAACAATGGTGAAGTGCGATGTAGTCGACGTTCACAAGACACCACTAGAGGAAAGACAACATACATCTCATCAAAATATCGAACGAATACCAAATTCACATGACTATGCTACCTCTTGAGCACAGCGTTGGTTTTCCCTTGAAGAGGAAAGGGTGATGCAGCAAAGTAGCGTAAGTATTTCCCTCAGTTTTTGAGAACCAAGGTATCAATCCAGTAGGAGGCCACGCACGAGTCCCTCGCACCTACACAAACAAATAAAATCCTCGCAACCAACACAATAAAGGGGTTGTCAATCCCTTCATGGTCACTTACGAAAGTGAGATCTGATAGATATTTAAGATAATATTTTTGGTATTTTTATGATAAAGATGCAAAGTAAATAAAGCAAAATAAAAACGGCAAAAGAAATAGCTTGTTGATGGGAGATTAATATGATGGAAAATAGACCCGGGGGCCATAGGTTTCACTAGTGGCTTCTCTCGAGAGCATAAGTATTATGGTGGGTAAACAAAGTACTATTGAGCAATTGATAAAATTGAGCATAGTTATGAGAATATCTAGGTATGATCATGTATATAGGCATCACGTCCGAGACAAGTAGACCGACTCCTGCCTGCATCTGCTACTATTACTCCACACATCGACCGCTATCCAGCATGCATCTAGAGTATTAAGTTCAAAAGAACAGAGTAATGCTTTAAGCAAGATGACATGATGTAGAGGGATAAACTCATGCAATATGATATAAAGCCCATCTTGTTGTCCTCGATGGCAACAATACAATACGTGCCTTGCTGCCCCTGCTGTCACTGGGAAAGGACACCGCAAGATTGAACCCAAAGCTAAGCACTTCTCCCATTGCAAGAAAGATCAATCTAGTAGGCCGAATCAAACTGATAATTCGAAGAGACTTGCAAAGATAACCAATCATACATAAAAGAATTTAGAGAAGATTCAAATATTGTTCATAGATAAACTTGATCATAAACCCACAATTCATCGGTCTCAACAAACACACCGCAAAAGAAGATTACATCGAATAGATCTCCACAAGAGAGGGGGAGAACATTGTATTGAGATCCAAAAAGAGAGAAGAAGCCATCTAGCTAATAACTATGGACCCGAAGGTCTGAAGTAAACTACATGGTGTTGATGTAGAAGCCCTCTGTGATCGATGCCCCCTCCGACAGAGCTCCAGAAAAGGCCCCAAGATGGGATCTCACGGGTACAGAAGGTTGCGGCAGTGGAATTAGGGTTTTGTCTCCGTATCTGGTAGTTTGGGGGTACGTAGGTATATGGAGCAACGTGGAAGAAGTACGTCGGCGGAGCAACATGGGCCCCATGAGGGTGGAGGGCGCGCCTGGGGGGTAGGCGCGCCCCCTACCTCGTGCCTTCCTGGTTGATGTCTTGACGTGGGGTCCAAGTCCTCTGGATCACGTTTGTTCCAAAAATCACGTTCCCGAAGGTTTCATTCCGTTTGGACCCCGTTTGATATTCTTTTTCTGCGAAACTCTGAAATAGGCAAAAAAACAACAATTCTAGGCTGGGCGTCTGGTTAATAGGTTAGTCCCAAAAATAATATAAAAGTGTATAATAAAGCCCAATAATGTCCAAAACAGAATATAATATAGCATGGAACAATAAAAAATTATAGATACGTTGGAGACGTATCAGACTACTTATAGCAAGACTTCTCCCATGTCATCAAGAACAAACGTAACTACTCACAAATCATATTCATGTTCATAATCAGAGGGGTATTAATATGCATAATGGATCTGAACATATGATCTTCCACCAAGTAAACCAACTAGCATCAACTACAAGGAGTAATTAACACTACTAGCAACCCACAGGTACCAATCTGAGGCTTTGGGACAAAGATTGGATACAAGAGATGAACTAGGGTTTGAGATGAGATGGTGCTGGTGAAGATGTTGATGGAGATTGACCCCCTCCCGATGAGAGGATCGTTGGTGATGACGATGGTGATGATTTGCCCCTCCCGGAGGGAAGTTTCCCTGGCAGAACAGCTCCGCCGGAGCCCTAGATTGGTTCCGCCAAGGTTCCGCCTCGTGGCGGCGAAGTTTCATCCCGTGAGCTTACTTATGATTTTTTCCAGGACGAAAGACTCCGTATAGCCAAAGATGGGCATCAGAGGGCTACCAGGGGGCCCACGAGGCAGGGGGCGTGCCCAGGGGGTGGGCGCGCCCCCCACCCTCATGGACGGTGGGTGGCCCCCCTTTGGTACTTCTTTCGCCCAATATTTTTTATATATTCTGAAACTTGCTCCTGTGAAGTTTCAAGACTTTTGGAGTTGTGCGGAATAGATCTCTAATATTTGCTCCTTTTCCAGCCCAGAATTCCAGCTGCCAGCATTCTCCCTCTTCATGTAAACCTTGTAAAATAAGAGAGAATAGGCATAAGTATTGTGACATAATGTGTAATAACATCCCATAATGCAATAGATATCGATATAAAAGCATGATGCAAAATGGACGTATCAACTCCCCCAAGCTTAGACCTCGCTTGTCCTCAAGCGAAAGCCGATATCGAAAAATATGTCCACATGTTTAGAGATAGAGGTGTCGATAAAAAATAAAATACGGACATGAGGGAATCATGATCATTCTTAGAACAACAACATATACATATATTGTCATATGATCTCTTATGCTAAAGTAACAATTCATTCACGGTTTCAAGTATGAATCATAAACTTCATTGAAAACTAACAAACTATAATCTCAGTCATTGAAGCAATTGCAATTTATCATAACATCGGAAAGAGTCAATATAAGAGCTTTTCAACAGGTCCACATACTCAACCATCATTTAGTCTTTCACAATTGCTAACACCCACGCAATATTTATGGTTATGAAGTTTTAGTCAGACACAGAGAAAGATAGGGGCTTATAGTTTTTGCCTCCCAACCTTTTACCTCAAGGGTAATGTCAACAATAATGGTTCATGAAAACTCACATCCAATTAGTTATATATATCAGGATCTTTCCAACACATTGTGCTTGCCAAATGATAAAATGTAAAAAGTAAAGGTGAAGATCACCATGACTCTTGTATGAAGTATAAGACAAGAATAAAAGATAGGCCCTTCGCAGAGGGGAGCAGAGGTTGTCATGTGCTTTTATGGTTGGATGCATGAAATCTTAATGTAAAAGAACGTCACTTTATATTGCCACTTGTGATATGGACCTTTATTATGCACTCCATCGCTTTTATTTCTTCCACATCACAAGATCGTATAAAGCTTATTTTCTCCACACTAATAGGTCATACATATCTAGAGAGCAATTTTTATTACTTGCAACGATGACAACTTACTTGAAGGATCTTACTCAATCCATAGGTAGATATGGTGGACTCTCATGGCAAAAATGGGTTTAAGGATATTTGGAAGCATAAGTAGTATCTCTACTTGGTGCAAAGAATTTGGCTAGCATGAGAGGGAAAGGCAAGCTCAACATGTTGGATGATCCATGACAATATAATTTATCTCAGATGTAAGAAAACATAACCCATTACGTTGTCTTCCTTGTCCAACATCAACTCTTTAGCATGTCATATTTTAATGAGTGCCCACAATCATAAAAGATGTCCAAGATAGTATATTTATATGTGAAAACCTCTCTTTCTTTATTACTTCCTATTAATTGCAACGATGACCAAAACTACGTTTGTCAACTTTCAACCACTTTTATTCATCATACTCTTTATATGTGAAGTCATTACTCTCCATAAGATCGATATGATATTTTATTTCTTTTTATTCTTTCTCTTTTATTTTATTTCCTCAAGATCATAGCAAGATAATCAAGCCCTTGACTCAACACTAATCTTTATTATATATAGCTCAGGGACTTGATTACATAGAAGGATCATAAAGCAAAAACTCAAAAATAGATCATACTAAAACTTTATTCTACTAGATCAAGATATTACCCAAAAGGATCGAACTAAGAAAACCGGTAAAGATAAAAGTGTGATGGTGATACGATACCAGGGCACTCCCCCAATCTTGGAAGTTGCCAAGGGGAGTGCCCATACCCATGTGTTTATGTCTCCTTCCTCAGAGGTGGTGATGATGGAGTTGTTGATGATGTGGGCTTGTCATCCATCTTCTCCGGGATCCTCAAATCTGCAGTCAAACTCATCCTCTTGAATCTATATTCATACTCATAGTTTTGGTTTTGCATGTCATGGATATGGGCTTGGAGGCGCTCAATTTTCTCGTGAAGCTTGAAGATGGCCTCCGCAATGTTCTTGTCATCCAGCTTGCGGTTGTTGGCGAACTCCATGATCATTATATGATTGGAGTCGAGTCCATGTTCCACCATCTCATGGCACTTGAAAACTTGTTGCTCCATTGCCTCGAGCCTTGTCTCCACGCTTCTGGTCCTCCTTGGTCCCTCAACATTGCGGATGTGCAGCAACCCCTCACGCATCTCAATGGTTTGAGGGTGTTGCAGCACCTCTGTGAGGTAGGGCTTGATGACCTTCTCAAAGAACTTGTCCTTGGGGGCACTTGAAGATGCTATGGCGATGTAGATCTGTCAGAAAAATAGCTCGAAACAAAGACAGAAGATATTTGCGTGATACGGTGGTCAAAACCTTCGAGAGATTATATAATGAATTTTTACCGACCAAAAGAAGTAGCATGCAAGAAAACAGAGTCCGGAGAGCACATGAGGTGCCCACGAGGCAGGGGGCGCGCCCAGGGGGTAGGGTGCGCCATCCACCCTCGTGGACGCCTCGTGTCCTTCTCGGACTACTTCTTATTTTCCTATTTTCTTAAATATTCCAAAACAGAGAAAAATTGCTGTTAGAACTGTTGTGGAGTCGGTTTACTTACCGTACCACATACCTATTCCTTTTTGGAGTCTAAAACGTTCTGGAAAGTGTCCTTTATGTATTCCTCTGGGGTTATGGTTTCAATAAAATTAGTTTCAACATTTATAGGATTACCTGAGATATAATGTTTGATTGTTTGATCGTTCACCACCCTCGGATTTGTGCCTTCGAAGTTGTTGATTTTTATGGCACCGGAACGGTAAATCTCCTCGATAACGTAAGGTTTAGAGAGGAGTTTTCTTGCCAAAAATCTTAAACGAGAATTGTATAACAATACATAGTCACCTACATTAAACTCACGCTTTTGTATCCTTTTGTCATGACATCTTTTAACTTTTTCTTTAAACAGTTTGGCATTCTCATAAGCCTGGGTTCTCCATTCATCAAGTGAGCTAATGTCAAAAGGCCTCTTCTCACCGGCAAGTTTGAAATCATAATTGAGCTCTTTAATGGCACAATATGCCTTATGTTCTAGTTCAAGAGGTAAGTGACATGCTTTTCCATAACCATTTTATATGGAGACATACCCATATGATTCTTATATGCAGTCCTATATGCCCATAACGCATCATCAAGTTTCTTGGACCAATTCTTTCTAGATCTATTAACAGTCTTTTGCAAAATTAATTTAAGCTCTCTATTACTCAATTCTACTTGACCACTAGACTGTGGATGATATGGAGATGCAATTCTATGATTAACATCATACTTAGCAAGCATTTTACGAATGGCACCATGAATAAAATGTGAACCACCACCAGTCATTAAATATCTAGGGACTCCAAACCTCGGAAAAATAACTTCTTTAAGCATCTTAATAGAGGTGTTATGATCATTACTACTAGTTGGAATAGCTTCTACCCACTTAGTAACGTAATCAACAACAACTAAAATATGTGTATACCCATTAGAGGAAGGAAACGGTCCCATATAATCAAAGCCCCAGACATCAAATTGTTCAATAACAAGTGAATAATTCATAGGCATTTGTTGATGCCTACTAATATTACCAATTCTTTGACATTCATCACAAGACAAGACAAACTTATGGGCATCCTTGAAGAGAGTAGGCCAATAAAAACCGGATTGCAATACCTTATGTGCAGTTCTATCTCCAGCATGGTGTCCTCCATAAGCCTCAGAGTGACACTTGCGTAGGATTTGTTCCTGTTCATGCTCAGGTACACAACGTCTAATGACACTATATACTCCTTCTTTATAAAGGTGCGGGTCATCCCAGAAGTAATGCCTTAAATCATAGAAGAACTGTTTCTTTTGCTGGTATGTGAAACTAGGTGGTATAAACTTAGCAACAATATAATTAGCATAATCAGCATACCATGGAGCAGTATGAGAAGCATTTATGACAGCTACTTGTTCATCAGGAAAGCTATCATCAATAGGTAGTGGGTCATCAAGGACATTCTCTAACCTAGACAAGTTGTCTGCAACGGGGTTCTCAGCTCCCTTTCTATCAATAATATGCAAATCAAATTCTTGTAGTAGGAGAACCCATCTAATAAGTCTAGGTTTAGCATCTTTCTTTTCCATAAGATATTTAATAGCAGCATGATCAGTGTGAACAGTTACTTTAGAATCAACAATATAAGGTATGAACTTATCACAAGCAAATACAACTGCTAAAAATTCCTTTTCAGTAGTAGCATAATTTCTCTGAGCACTGTCTAGAGTTTTACTAGCATATTGGGTAACATTTAATTTCTTATAAACTATTTGTCCTAGAACATCCCCTATAGCATAATCACTATGTAACGCCCCAAGACCGGAGCTTCAGATGCCTTCCAGGGTTTCCGGGTTTCGTCGTGTGATTTGTTTGGTCTGTTGCATTTCATATTTGCATCATGTGCATTGCATCATCATGATTTCAAAACTTGCATCCGTCCGGGTTCTCCCCGTTCCTTCCGTTGTCCGTTCTGAGTCCAGACACACTCGCACGCACCCGCGGCACGTCTGAATATTATTTTAGAAGTGGTCAGAAAATGTTCTCGGAATGAGATGATAGTTGGCATACGGTGTTTTTATGTTGTAGTTAGGCCGCCTGTCAATTTTCGTCGCATTCGGAGTTCGTTTGATAGCCCAACCATTAAACTATAGCGGCATTATAGCCAGGCACACGTCAGACGTTTTCGGTCTCCGGAAACAGTCGCCGGGCCTCCCTCTCTTCTCTTCTCTCAGCTCGAGACCATCTACACAGCTCACTACCTACCGCCAGGTCCAACCTAACCTCTCTCGTCAGCCCGCAGCCCCCCTCACGCGCGCCCGAAATTGTCCCGGACCAGACCCGGGCAGTCGTCACCAACGGGTCCGGATCATCCCCAAACATCTACAAAATATCATTGTTTTATTTATTGGACTCTTTAGCATATTTATTCTCGTCCGTCGGATTTCGATCCGATGATCTAAATCCCTCTCCTTTCACCTACCTACTATATATATCTAGACAACGCACCTAATTTCTAGGGATCCTCCTAGCCGCTGCCACTATCTTCCTCGGGATCCAGATCCACCCACTCTACCTCGTTTCCCCAAGTGAGCCAACCACCACATCGCAGCCGCTCGAATCCCGCAGCGCCCCTCCTTCCCCTGCCCGAGCGATGCCTCATCCCTGGCCCCCTCCTCGCCTCGCTGTCCGTCGACGAACGCCGCCGCTGGCAACCACCAGGCCAGTCCCTCGTGCGCTGCCCCTATTCTTTTTCTTTTCTTCTCCGCATCCCTACTCAACTCCATCTTGTTTCTCTGTTAAGGAAACCGCCATGGATGCCCGAACCCGACGGCAACCTCGATCTTCAGGCCACCCGGACGGCCCCCTGCTTCCTCGACCGCCTGACCCCCTCATGCCCGAGCCGCACAGGAGACAAGCGCCCCGCTGCAGCGCTCGACCCCGCGCTCATCTTCCCGCTCGTCTCTGCTGCCTGCATCTGCGCCATCCTTGCATTGCCGAGTATGCCGAACCTCGCCGCCCCGCCATGCTCTGGAGCCGCGGCGCCTGCTCATCCTCAAGGTCGCCGGCGAGC
The DNA here is from genome assembly GCF_002162155.2 of Triticum dicoccoides. NCBI lineage: Eukaryota > Viridiplantae > Streptophyta > Magnoliopsida > Poales > Poaceae > Triticum > Triticum dicoccoides. The sequence goes on from NC_041386.1 coordinate 105,876,016, forward strand.
GTCCCGCCAAGCCCTTGCCTTCCTTCGCGCATTCCCTGTTGCACGAGTCACCGTGCCAAGTTCCGCCGCTGCCGCTGTTTTCCTTTGCTTCATCGGGACACGAGCTCCTTTGTCTTCCCTGTGTCGTCGAGCGCCATCGCCCGCTGTAGCATCGTTTCGATCCAGGCGGGATCGAGCCCAATGACGACGACCAGCGCCTCGTCCCGCTCCTCGCGATGCCCCGTCGCCGTTCCCTACCATGGACGCGTCGCACTCCCCTGCAGCTTGCGGCGACCGCCCTGAATGTCGCCGGCCACCTCCGGCTCCGGCCACTGGGACCCGAGCCGCGCCGGATCCGCCCCGCCTGCACCTTGCCGTCCTTCTCTGGAGCCCGCTGCCGCTCGAGACCGCCACGCCTCTGCTTCCCCTGCATCGGCCACTGCCTCCCCTCCTTCTACGTGAGCACACGGGGACGAGGACGACCAGCGCCCGCGTTGACTTCCCGGTCGCAAGCTGCCAGCGCGCCGAGTCCCTCCCTCAAGGCCCATCCTCCCCGGCCCATTCGCGCGAAGCCAGCCCACTGTGAGCAGCCGCCCTAACCCCCACTGTGCACGGTTGGGCCAGCCAGTTTCGGCCCAACTCCTATTTTTTTCAGTGGACAATTTAGATAATATTCCAGAGACGACAGTTTTGCAGGAAACCCCCTAAGTTCCATGCATTTAATAATTCACCAACCGTGCATCGGATGTAAATAATTTATATATGAAACTTGACTAGAATTTTATCTAGTTTAATAATATGCAACTTTCATCCATGTTTAAAATGTTTAACTTGATGTTTGCTTTAATTTGCTGTTTTGCCATGTTAAAATGCTTTAATTCATAACTAATTAACCGTAGCTCCAAATTTAATAAACTTTATATGTAAATGGGGTAGAATTTTGCCTAGTTTAACATGGTGGCATCATCTTGCATGTTTAATAACCATAAGATATGGTTTAGGGCAGAACAGTACCAAACCTTAAAACATGCACATGAGGAGTTTCCGGACTTATTGTTTGTTGTTCCGGCCTCATTTTAATCTTGCCTAGATAGGTAGTTTTCATTTGCTTCACCCTCTTTCCATTTTTAACAACATTTAATATTGTTGGGTACATAAACGAGATCGAACTAAATAACTTGAATGTGGTGTTTCGTCAATATGCAACGGAGTTGCATATTGACCTCCACTTAATTTGTAGAATTGCTTGTGCTCGTTGCCATGCCATGCTTCATTAAACCGGACATGCATCATACTTGTTGTGCATCATGCCATGTTCGTGTAAGGTTTGTTTACTATGTTGTGTGCTTCTTTCCGGTGTTGCTTCTTCGGGTTGGTTCCGTTAACGTCGCGTTTGTGAGGACCCGTTCGACTACGTTCGTTTGTCTTCTTCATGGACTCGTTCTTCTTCCTTGCGGGATTTCAGGCAAGATGATCATACCCTCGAAATCACTTCTATCTTTGCTTGCTAGCTGCTCGCTCTTTTGCTATGCCTATGTTGCGATACCTATCACCTGCTTATCATGCCTCCCATATTGTTGAACCAAGCCTCTAACCCACCTTGTCCTAGCAAACCATTGTTTGGCTATGTTACCGCTTTGCTCAGCCCCTCTTATAGCGTTGTTAGTTGCAGGTGAAGATTGAAGTTTGTTCCTTGTTGGAACATGGAGATGTTGTTCCTTGTTGGAACATGTTTACTTGTTGGGATATCACAATATATCTTATTTAATTAATGCATCTATATACTTGGTAAAGGGTGGAAGGCTCGGCCTTATGCCTGGTGTTTTGTTCCACTCTTGCCGCCCTAGTTTCCGTCATATCGGTGTTATGTTCCCGGATTTTGCGTTCCTTACGCGGTTGGGCTATTATGGGAACCCCTTGACAATTCGCCTTGAATAAAACTCTTCAAGCAATGCCCAACCTTGGTTTTACCATTCTCCACCTAGCCTCTTTTTCCCTTGGGTTCCGTGGACTCAAGGGTCATCTTTATTTAAACCCCCGGGTCAGTGCTCCTCTGAGTGTTGGTCCAACCTGTCAGCCGCCGGTGGCCACCAGGGGCAACTCTGGGCTGGCCTACCGGAAGTTTGGACAATCTGAGTGTGCCCTAAGAACGAGATATGTGCATCTCCTATCGGGATTTGTCGGCACATTCGGGTGGTGTTGCTGGATTTGTTTTAACTTGTCAAAGTTGTCTTGTAGAACCGGGATACCGACTCTGATCGGAATGTCTCGAGAGAAGGTATATCCTTCGTTGACCGTGAGAGCTTGTCATGGGCTAAGTTGGGACACCCCTGCAGGGATTTGAACTTTCGAAAGCCGTGCCCGCGGTTATGGGCAGATGGGAATTTGTTAATGTCCGATTGTAGAAAACCTGAAGTTGACCTTAATTAAAATACTTCAACCGCATGTGTAGCCGTGATGGTCTCTTCTCGGCGGAGTCCGGGAAGTGAACACGGCGTTGGAGTTATGTTTGACGTAGGTTGTTATAGGATCACTTCTTGATCATAGTTTCACGATCGTGCTTTGCCTTCTCTTCTCGCTCTCTTTTGCGTACATGTTAGCCACCATATATGCTAGTCGCTTGCTGCAGCTCCACGCCATACCTTTACCTTACTTATAAGCTTAAATAGTCTTGATTGCGAGGGTGTGAGATTGCTGAGTCCCCGTGACTCACAGAAACTTCCAAAACCAGCTTGCAGGTGCCGTTGAACCGAGCAGGTGACGCAACCAAGCTCAAGGAGGAGCTCGATGAAGATCTTGTCCTTTGTATTGTTCCGTTCTAGTTGATCAGTAGTGGAGCCCAGTCGGGTCGATCGGGGATCTGTGTAGCTTTTGGGGTAGTCTTCTTTTATTTTGGTTCCATAGTCAGACCTTGTTTGTAACTGGTTGATGTAATGCTTTATTCTTGTAATTGTGTGAAGTGGCGATTGTAAGCCAACTATGTATCTTTTCCCTTATTGTATTACATGGGTTGTGTGAAGATTACCTCACTTGCGACATTGCTTTCAATGCGGTTATGCCTCTAAGTCGTGCTTCGACACATGGGAGATATAGCCGCATCGAGGGCGTTACAAGTTGGTAATCAGAGCCTTCCCCGACCTTAGGAGCCCCCACTGCTTGATCGAATTAGCTGACGAGTTGAGTCTAGAAAAATGTTTTGAGTCATTAGGAATTATATATCGGAGAGCTAGGAATTCTTTTTACTCCCCAGTCCCTTCATCTCTCTGGTAAGGCATCTTGACGTAGAGTTTTGACTCTTCTCTTCTCAAATTTCACTAAAAAAAAATTTAGGATCACGCGGGTATCTTGGAATCGTTCCGATGGTTTTGTGACGAGAACATTGTTCTTGGTGCCTCCTGTCATTTAGGGGTTGTGGCAGTGTCCCGGGGAGTTGAGCTCCGAGGTGTTGTCGTCACAATTTTATCGTTGCAGTTCTGGAATACCTGAGTTTAGTTCGCCGACATCGAAAATCTCTTTTATGCAGTTGTTGGTGAGGTAACCTCGACGCCACCCAGTACTGGGGCGGGAGTTCGGGAGTATTGCCATAACTCGTATAACGGATGCTTTTCGAAGGTTGAGGTAGATGATTTCCGAAGGTTTCTTGGTTATGTGTTGAAGGATGGATACAGCTGGATGTAGGATTTGCTAGTTTGGGTGAGATATTATGCTTCCCCTGTATCCCCAACACCTGATTGCATAACCGGAAAGGTTCGGGAGTTTCATAGATGGGAATTCAAGTAGCTCTTAGGATATCTTTCCGACAGATGTATGATACGAAATTGGGGTTCGACGTCTAGTGGTCCACCTATTCACGGTTGGTTTTACAGTGGTCTCGTTGTGTCTTAAAGAGTCCTTGGCTATGCCGACTCGGGGACGCTTCGTATGTCATGTGCACTGCCTTGTACATGATGGTGCTATACGATCGAGCCCGTGCAGGCCCCACCACGAAAACTTCGGGCGAAATCTCTATCATATGTTTGTTCCGGCTTATTTTGCAAGCCAATCCTTTGTTTTTGTTTGGAGTTGTGGTATTCGAGTTGCTTCGAAGTCAAATGTTGATTCCATACCTTTCCTAAGTGGTGTTCTCATACTCCGATGTGAATACCAATCCTCATGATAATCGAGATTGTCATGTCAATCCTTTTCAACCGGCGTGTTTTCTCTTCAAGTGAATCCGATCATTTCAACATCCACAAGATCTATTACTAGTCCTTCTCAATGGTGTTGTTTTCATCCATCTCCAAGTTGCTTTTGTTTTTCCCGCCCACCCACCCCTTTTCTACAAGGACTCAGATTTCTTAGTCAAGTATCCTTCTATTGATGGGAGGCCTCTCCATTCCCTTTTCCGTTAATGTTCTTATCCGGTGATTCTCATGAAGATTTTAACAGAGCCTCAAGGTCATCTTCCTTAATTTTTTTCTTCTCCGGTGGTTTCAATTCTAGTTTTTTCTGTGTTGATCATATTCTTTTCCTTGCTTCAAATGCCTTCTCATACCGATGCTCCTCATATTCATTCATTTCTCGCTATTCAATTGTTCCGGAGTGCTCAAGATATCTTGAAGATTCGTGTATCCACTCTTCTTTCATTCAAGCTATTTCGAGGATGTTATATCATTCATGCCTTTTATTCAACCGGTGCATTCTCCTTTTCAAGTAATATTTTCAACGGTGTTTCTTTTGAGTGGGCCCTAACCCACAGGTCTTTTTCCAAGATCTTACCTGACTCTTCTTATTTTCCTGGAGCTAACCTCAAATTCCTTATCAAAGTTTGATGTAAGAATGATTTATAATCATCAAATGTCCTTCTCCAATATCTTTCAAATTCTTCTCATCGTTGGCTAAATCTCTTCGCTTTTGATTCTTCCGGAGTGCCTCTTCAATTATTGGTGGTGTTTCTCGTCGTCATTCTTAGATATTTTGATGACCGAAGAAGAGTTTTACCTCCATATTTTATCCGTTCTCTCAGAGATTCGTCATTCTAGCTTGTTGCCACCCTCTCATAATTGGTTTTGATTGTGAGAATTCTTTTCACCCATCCGAAGCAATGCAAGAGTCTTCTCAGTTTGTTATCCAGAGTCCATCGGTTCAGGATTATTCATTCTCAGCTTTCAGCTCTCTTTCTCTAAATCTTACCGGTGCATCGTTCAAGTGATCTATAATCAGTTCGTAATCCCTTCATTTTCATGTATCTAGTTTGTCTCAAGTACCTTCGTTCATTTGCTAATCCTACCGGTGGTTCGTTGAAGACCTTCTCAAGTTTGCGCTATATCTCTCTTAATCCTTGCTATGAGAATAAGTTGTGTGCCAAATCCATTTGCTCGTCATCAATCAAATTGGTGAAGGATACGCATAACATAATTCTTAGTCTTGTTTCATCCAAGTGATTAATTCCTTTTTCCGGAGTGGTTCATCATATCATATTCTCAGTTCGAGATGCTTTATCTTTTCTTTCCCGGAGTTCCAAGCTCTAATTATCACTGAGATCCATCTAAATCATTGCAAGGATTCACCTTGTGTTTTCAATTTCTCTTTCTTTTCATTCCTTTTGTTTACCGGAGTTCTTCATCAAGGTGCTACATGATGGTTCATCTATGATTTAATTCATTCTCGAAGTGTTCATCGAGATTCTTTTCTTAGGAGTTCAAGCATTCTTCATCTTGCATCCGGAGTGCAATTCTTTCTACCATATCATTGGAGGTGGTATTATGTCATTCTTGATAATTTGAATTCATGTTTCATGATTCACATGTTGTCATGAATGAGATATTTTAAATCCATCAATCTCGTCATTGGAGTTATCTTGTGTCATGTTTCACCTAAAGCCTTTCCTAAGGACCGTTGCTATTTATGGTGCTCATAAATGACCCAAGTTCTTCATCTATCCTCCCGGTGTAATAGCTTTCTCGTATCCTTGTTCATACCAATCCAATTTTTTCCCGTGAGTGGCAGAATCTCACCTCATAGTTTTGAGTTGTTCTCCATAAGTCCACTACAAGATTACTCTTTTCGTTGTTGTTGTTTTTTCTAAAAACTACGTTCAAACCTTCTCCTAAAGATGCTTCAATCTCATTCGAGATAGAAGATATTGTTTTCCTCCTCCGTTCATTCCATTCCATTATCTCATTTCTTCCGGAGGCATTGTGATGTTGCTCTTTTCAGTCATCATCTCGAATTATGAAGATCATGATCTTTTCATGCCTATCCTATTTAACCGGAGTGTTGTGACCTTTTGCTCAAGTTCTTTTCGCCTTACCAAGCCTTGCACCTCTTTTCAACCGGAGTGCTGTCTGAGATCTTTCTTACCCCTTGTTCCATTCATTCAATAGTTCCGGAGGCAGTGTGTCGTGTTTTCATTCAAGTATCTTCTCATCTTATCAAGTTCTTATTCAATTCTTTTTCTTCTCAACCAGAGTGCTGCCCGAAGTTGTTTCTTCTTTGTTCCTCTTTTCTAATGGAGTGTTTTCAACTTTGTTCATCTCCGTTGTATTCTTTTCTCGAAATGGCTTAACCTTTTCAAGGTTCTTTGGTTTCACTCATTAGTCAAAGAAGCAACTTAGTTTTACCTCTTCTTTATCTCTTCTGTTGTCCCTCCGGTGCCATTCTAGATCTCGGGACGAGATCCTCTCGTAGTGGTGGAGTGTTGTAACGCCCCAAGACCGGAGCTTCAGATGCCTTCCAGGGTTTCCGGGTTTCGTCGTGTGATTTGTTTGGTCCGTTGCATTTCATCTTTGCATCATGTGCATTGCATCATCATGTTTTCAAAACTTGCATCCATCCGGGTACTCCCCGTTCCTTTCGTTGTCCGTTCTGAGTCCAGACACACTCGCACGCGCCCGCGACACGTCCGAATATTATTTTAGAAGTGGTCGGAAAATGTTCTCAGAATGATATGAAAGTTGGCGTGCGGTGTTTTTATGTTGTAGGTAGGCCGCCTGTCAATTTTCGTCGCATTCGGAGTTCGTTTGATAGCCCAACCATTAAACTATAGCGGCATTATAGCCAGGCACACGTCGGACATTTTCAGTCTCCGGAAACAGTCGCCGGGCCTCCCTCTCTTCTCTTCTCTCAGCTCGAGACCATCTACACAGCTCACTACCTACCGCCAGGTCCAACCTAACCTCTCACGTCAGCCCGCAGCCCCCCTCGCGCGCGTCCAAAATTGTCCCGGACCCGACCCGGGCAGTCATCACCAACGGGTCCGGATCATCCCCAAACATCTACAAAATATCATTGTTTTATTTATTGGACTCTTTAGCATATTTATTCTCGTCCGTCGGATTTCGATCCGATGATCTAAATCCCTCTCCTTTCACCTACCTACTATATATATCTAGACAACGCACCTAATTTCTAGGGATCCTCCTAGCCGCCGCCACTATCTTCCTCGGGATCCAGATCCACCCACTCTACCTCGTTTTCCCAAGTGAGCCAACCACCACATCGCAGCCGCTCGAATCCCGCAGCGCCCCTCCTTCCCCTGCCTGAGCGATGCCTCGTCCCTGGCCCCCTCCTCGCCTCGCCGTCCGTCGACGAACGCCGCCGCTGGCAACCACCAAGCCAGTCCCTCGTGCGTTGCCCCTATTCTTTTTCTTTTCTTCTCTGCGTCCCTACTCAACTCCATCTTGTTTCTCTGTTAAGGAAACCGCCATGGATGCCCGAACCCGATGGCAACCTCGATCTTCAGGCCACCCGGACGGGCCCCTGCTTCCTCGACCGCCTGACCCCCTCATGCCCGAGCCGCACAGGAGACGAGCGCCCCGCTGCAGCGCTCGACCCCGCGCTCGTCTTCCCGCTCGTCTCTGCTGCCTGCATCTGCGCCATCCTTGCGTCGCCGAGTACGCCGAACCTCGCCGCCCCGCCATGCTCTCGAGCCGCGGCTCCTGCTCGTCCTCAAGGTCGCCGGCGAGCGTCCCGCCAAGCCCTTGCCTTCCTTTGCGCATTCCCTGTTGCACGAGTCGCCATGCCAAGTTCCGCCGCTGCCGCTCGAGACCGCCGCGCCTCTGCTTCCCCTGCATCGGCCACTGCCTCCCCTCCTTCTACGTGAGCACGCAGGGCGAGCACGACTAGCGCCCGCGTTGACTTCCCGATCGCAAGCTGCCAGCCCGCCGAGTCCCTCCCTCAAGGCCCATCCTCCCCGGCCCATTCGCGCGAAGCCAGCCCACTGTGAGCAGCCGCCCTAACCCCCACTGTGCACGGTTGGGCAAGCCAGTTTCGGCCCAACTCCTATTTTTTTCAGTGGACAATTTAGATAATATTCCAGAGACGACAGTTTTGCAGGAAACCCCCTAAGTTTCATGCATTTAATAATTCACCAACCGTGCATCGGATGTAAATAATTTATATATGAAACTTGACTAGAATTTTATCTAGTTTAATAATATGCAACTTTCATCCATGTTTAAAATGTTTAACTTGATGTTTGCTTTAATTTGCTGTTTTGCCATGTTAAAATGCTTTAATTCATAACTAATTAACCGTAGCTCCAAATTTAATAAACTTTATATGTAAATGGGGTAGAATTTTGCCTAGTTTAACATGGTGGCATCATCTTGCATGTTTAATAACCATAAGATATGGTTTAGGGCAGAACAGTACCAAACCTTAAAACATGCACATGAGGAGTTTCCGGACTTGTTGTTTGTTGTTCCGGCCTCATTTTAATCTTGCCTAGATAGGTAGTTTTCATTTGCTTCACCCTCTTTCCATTTTTAACAACATTTAATATTGTTGGGTACATAAATGAGATCGAACTAAATAACTTGAATGTGGTGTTTCGTCGATATGCAACGGAGTTGCATATTGACCTCCACTTAATTTGTAGAATTGCTTGTGCTCGTTGCCATGCCATGCTTCATTAAACCGGACATGCATCATACTTGTTGTGCATCATGCCATGTTCGTGTGAGGTTTGTTTACTATGTTATGTGCTTCTTTCCGGTGTTGCTTCTTCGGGTTGGTTCCGGTAACGTCGCGTTTGTGAGGACCCGTTCGACTACGTCCGTTTGTCTTCTTCATGGACTCGTTCTTCTTCCTTGCGGGATTTCATGCAAGATGATCATACCCTCGAAATCACTTCTATCTTTGCTTGCTAGCTGCTCGCTCTTTTGCTATGCCTATGCTGCGATACCTATCACCTGCTTATTATGCCTCCCATATTGTTGAACCAAGCCTCTAACCCACCTTGTCCTAGCAAACCGTTGTTTGGCTATGTTACCGCTTTGCTCAGCCCCTCTTATAGCGTTGTTAGTTGCAGGTGAAGATTGAAGTTTGTTCCTTGTTGGAACATGGAGATGTTGTTCCTTGTTGGAACATGTTTACTTGTTGGGATATCACAATATATCTTATTTAATTAATGCATCTATATACTTGGTAAAGGGTGGAAGGCTCGGCCTTATGCCTGGTGTTTTGTTCCACTCTTGCCTCCCTAGTTTCCGTCATATCGGTGTTATGTTCCCGGATTTTGCATTCCTTACGCGGTTGGGCTATTATGGGAACCCCTTGATAGTTCGCCTTGAATAAAACTCTTCCAGCAATGCCCAACCTTGGTTTTACCATTCACCACCTAGCCTCTTTTTCTCCCAGGTTCCGCGGACTCAAGGGTCATCTTTATTTAAACCCCCGGGCCAGTGCTCCTCTGAGTGTTGGTCCAACCTGTCAGCCGCCGGTGGCAACCAGGGGCAACTCTGGGCTGGCCTACCGGAAGTTTGGAGAATCCGAGTGTGCCCTGAGAACGAGATATGTGCAGCTCCTATCGGGATTTGTCGGCACATTCGGGCGGTGTTGCTGGATTTGTTTTAACTTGTCGAAGTTGTCTTGTAGAACCAGGATACCGAGTCTGATCGGAATGTCTCGGGAGAAGGTATATCCTTCATTGACCATGAGAGCTTGTCATGGGCTAAGTTGGGACACCCCTGCAGGGATTTGAACTTTCGAAAGCCGTGCCCGCGGTTATGGGCAGATGGGAATTTGTTAATGTCCGATTGTAGAAAACCTGAAGTTGACCTTAATTAAAATACATCAACCGCGTGTGTAGCAGTGATGGTCTCTTCTCGGCGGAGTCCGGGAAGTGAACACGGCGTTGGAGTTATGTTTGACGTAGGTTGTTCTAGGATCACTTCTTGATCATAGTTTCACGATCGTGCACATGTTAGCCACCATATATGCTAGTCGCTTGCTGCAGCTCCACATCATACCTTTACCTTACCTATAAGCTTAAATAGTCTTGATCGCGAGGGTGTGAGATTGTTGAGTCCCCGTGACTCACAGATACTTCCAAAACCAGCTTGCAGGTGCTGTTGAACCGAGCAGGTGACGCAACCAAGCTCAAGGAGGAGCTCGATGAAGATCTTGTCCTTTGTATTGTTTCGTTCTAGTTGATCAGTAGTGGAGCCCAGTCGGGTCGATCGGGGATCTGTGTAGCGTTTGGGGTAGTCTTCTTTTATTTTGGTTCCGTAGTCGGACCTTGTTTATAACTGGTTGATGTAATGCTTTATTCTTGTAATTGTGTGAAGTGGCGATTGTAGGCCAACTATGTATCTTTTCCCTTATTGTATTACATGGGTTGTGTGAAGATTACCTCACTTGCGACATTGCTTTTAATGCGGTTATGCCTCTAAGTTGTGCTTCGACACGTGGGAGATATACCCGCATCGAGGGCGTTACACACTAGCATCACACATAATTTCAAATGGTAGATTCCAATCAGGAGGCTGAACAATAGGTGTGGAAATCAAAGCTTTCTTAAGTATTTCAAATGCTTCTACACAATCATCATCAAAGACAAAAGGAATATCTTTTTGTAAGAGATTAGTCAAAGGCCTAGAAATTTTAGAGAAGTCCTTAATGAACCTCCTATAAAAACCGGCATGACCAAGGAAACTTATTATACCTTTAATATCCTTAGGACATGGCATCTTTTCAATAGCATCAACTTTAGCTTTATCAACTTCAATACCTCTTTCAGAAATTTTATGCCCCAAGACAATACCTTCATTAACCATAAAGTGGCACTTCTCCCAATTCAAGACAAGATTAGTTTCTTCACATCTCTGCAGAACTCGATCAAGGTTGCTTAAGCAATCATCAAAAGAAGTTCCATAAACAGAAAAATCATCCATGAATACCTCAACAATCTTTTCACAAAAGTTAGAGAATATAGTAGTCATACATCTTTGAAAGGTAGCAGGTGCATTGCATAAACCAACAGGCACACGTCTATAAGCGAAGGTGGCAAGTAAAAGTCGTCGTTTCTTGATCCTCTTTTGACAAGGTATTTGAGAGAAACCAGAATAATCATCTAGAAAGCAAAAATGTGTATGCTTGGATAATCTTTCTAGCATTTGATCAATAAAAGGTAAAGGATAATGATCCTTTTTAGTAGCTTTATTTAATTTGCAGAAATCAATTACCATTCTATAACCTGTAACAATTCTTTGTGGGATCAATTCATATTTATCATTAGGAACAACAGTAATACCTCCCTTCTGAGGGACACAATGGAAAGGACTTACCCATTGACAATCAACAACATGATAAATTATACCTGCCTCCAGAAGCTTTAGTATTTCTTTTCTTACCACTTCTTTCATCTTAGGATTTAACGGTCGTTGGTGATCAACAACCGGTTTCACGTCTTTCTCCAATTTTATCTTGTGTCGGCATAGAGTGGGACTAATGCCCTTAAGATCATCAAGACTATATCCAATAGCAGCACGGTGCTTCTTCAGAGTTTTCAATAATTTCTTTTCTTCATGCTCTGAAAGGTTAGCACTAATAATAACACGATATATCTCTTTCTCATCAAGATAAGCATATTTAAGAGTATCAGGTAAAGGTTTAAGCTCAAACACGGGGTCACCCTTGGGTGGAGGAGGATCCCCTAGAATTTCAACAGGCAATTTGTGTTTCAAAACAGGACCTTGTTTAAAGAATACTTCATCTATTTCCCTTCTTTCATTCATAAACATATCATTTTCATGGTCTAGCAAATATTACTCTAAAGGATCATTAGGAGGCACAACAATAGAAACAAGACCAATAATTTCATCTTTACTAGGCAACTCTTTATCATGGGGTTGTCTACGAAATTTAGCAAAATTAAATTCATAAGACATATCCCCTAAACCAATAGAAACAATATCCTTAGTGCAGTCTATCTTAGCATTAACAGTGTTCAAGAAGGGTCTACCAAATATAATTGGACAAAAGTCATCTTCTGGGGAACCAAGAACAAGAAAATCAGCAGGATATTTAACTTTCCCACACAAGAATTCAACATCTCTAACAATCCCAATTGGTGAAATAGTGTCTCTATTGGCAAGCTTAATTGTAACATCAATTTCCTCTATCTCAGCGGGTGCAATATCATGCATAATTTCTTTATATAAGGAATGAGGTATTGCACTTGCACTAGCACCCTTATCACATAAGCCATGATATCAATGATCTCCTATTTTAACAGAAATAACAGGCATGCCTACAATAGGTCTATGTTTATTTTTAGTATCGGGTCTAGCAATTCTAGCAGCTTCATCACAGAAGTAAATAACATGCCCATCAATATTATCGTCCAAGAGATCTTTAACCATAGCAACAATAGGTTCAACTTTAATTTGCTCAGAGGGAGTAGGTGTTCTAGTATTACTCTTACGAACCACAATTGAAGCTTTAGCATGATCCTTTATTCTAACAGGGAAAGGTGGTTTCTCAACATAAGTAGTAGGGACAACAGGATCATTATAAGTGATAGTCTTTTCTTCAACTTTAATAGGTGCAACTACTTTTACTTCAATGGGAGGATTATATTTAAACCACTTCTCCTTAGGGAGATCAACATGAGTAGAAAAGGATTCATAGAAAGAAGCTACTATCTCAGAGTCAAGCCCATATTTAGTGCTAAATTCACGGAAATCATTGGTATCCATAAAAGGTTTAACACAATCAAACTTAGGTGTTATACCTGACTCCTTACCTTCGTCGAGATCCCAATCTTCAGAGTTGCGTTTAATTCTTTCCAATAAATCCCATTTGAATTCAATATTCTTCATCATAAAAGAGCTAGTACAAGAAGTATCGAAAATGGAGCGATTATCGAGAGAAAGCCGAGCATAAAAATTTTGAATAATAATTTCTCTTGAGAGATCATGATTGGGGCATGAATATAACATTGACTTAAGCCTCCCATAAGCTTGAGCGATGCTTTCTCCTTCACGAGGCCAAAAGTTATATATAATTACGATCAGGATGAACAAGATGCATAGGATAAAACTTCGGATGAAATTCCAGTTTCAATCAGTTGTAGTTCCATGATCACATATCATCACATAGCCTAAACCACGTCAATACCTTTCCATTAAAAGATAAAGGGAAGACCTTCTTATTGATAACATCCTCGAGCATACCTGCAAGCTTAAATAATCCACAAACTTCATCCACATAGATTAGGTGCAAATCGGGATGTAATGTTCCATCACCTATGAAAGGATCAGCTCGCAGTTTCTCTATCATACCCGAAGGAATTTCAAAGTAAACATTTTCAGTAGGTTCAGTAGGTTGAGGAGCAACTTTTTGCTCTACTGGTCGGGGTGAAGATACCCCGAACAAGCCCCTCAAAGTATTATGTTCCATAGTAACAAGTGACAGTAAATTGCAGCACACTATATAAATTTTTCCTTACCAAATCCCACCTACCAAAGGCGCTTCACTCCCCGTCAACGGCGCCAGAAAAGAGTCTTGATGACCCACAAGTGTAGGGGATCATAGTCCTTTCAATAAGTAAGAGTTCAGAACACAACGAGGAGCAGAAGGAAATGATAAGCAGTTTCCAGTGAGGTATTCTCTGCAAGCACTGAAATTATCGGTAACAGATAGTTTTGTGATAAGGTAATTTGTAACGGGTAACAAGTAATAAAAGTAAATAAGGTGCAGCAAGATGGCCCAATCCTTTTTGTAGCAAAGGACAAGCCTGGATAAACTCTTATATAAAGGAAAGCGCTCCCGAGGACACATGGGAATTATCGTCAAGCTAGTTTTCATCACGTTCATAACATTCGTGTTCGGTACTTTGATAATTTGAGTGGGTGTGCCGGTGCTTGGGTATTTTCCTTCCTTGGACAAGCATCCCACTTATGATTAACCCCTATTGCAATCATCCGCAACTACAACAGAAGTATTAAGGTAAACCTAACCATAGCATGAAACATATGGATCCAAATCAGCCCCTTACGAAGCAACACATAAACTAGGGCTTAAGCTTTTGTCACTCTAGCAACCCATCATGTACTTATTACTTCCCAATGCCTTCCTCTAGGCCCAAACAATGGTGAAGTGTCATGTAGTCGACGTTCACATACCACCACTAGAGGAAAGACACCATACATCTCATCAAAATATCGAACGAATACCAAATTCACATGACTACTTATAGCAAGACTTCTCCCATGTCCTCAGGAACAAACGTAACTAATCACAAATCATATTCATGTTCATAATCAGAGGGGTATTAATATGCATAATGGATCTGAATATATGATCTTCCACCAAGTAAACCAACTAGTATCAACTACAAGGAGTAATCAACACTACTAGCAACCCACAGGTACCAATCTGAGGCTTTGGGACAAACATTGGATACAAGAGGTGAACTAGGGTTTGATATGAGATGGTGCTGGTGAAGATGTTGATGGAGATTGACCCCCTCCCGGAGGGAAGTTTCCCCGGCAGAACAGCTCCGCCGAAGCCCTAGATTGGTTCCGCCAAGGTTCCGCCTCGTGGCGGCGGCGTTTCGCCCGTGAGCTTGCTTATGATTTTTTCCAGGACGAAAGACTCCATGTAGCCAAAGATAGGCATCAGAGGGCTGCCATGGGGCCCACGAGGTAGGGGGCCGCTCCCCCCACCCTCATGGATGGTGGGTGCCCCCCTATGGTACTTCTTTCGCCCAATATTTTTTATATATTCTGAAACTTGCTCCCGTGAAGTTTCAGGACTTTTGGAGTTGTGCAGAATAGGTCTCTAATATTTGCTCCTTTTCCAGCCCAGAATTCCAGCTGCCGGCATTCTCCCTCTTCATGTAAATCTTGTAAAATAAGAGAGAATAGGCATAAGTATTGTGACATAATGTGTAATAACAGCCCATAATGCAATAAATATCGATATAAAAGCATGATGCAAAATGGACGTATCACTCCCCCTGCCCAACCCGAATTGGACAAGGGGTGGGGGCGCCCCCCTTTCCTTCTCCCTCTCCCTCCTTTCCTTCTTTCCTACTCCGAAAAGGAAAGGGAATCCTAGTAGGACTCCCTACACTTGGCGCGCCCCTAGGAGGGTCGGCCTCTCTCCCTCCCTCCTTTGTATACGTGGGCAGGGGCACCCCGAAGGCACACCAAGACTTCTCTTAGCCATGTGCGGTGCCCCCTCCATAGTTACATACCCCGGTCATATCGTCGTAGTGCTTAGGCGAAGCCCTGCGTCGGTAACTTCATCATCATCATCGCCACGCGGTCGTGCTGACAGAACTCTCCCTCGTCTTCAACTGGATCAAGATATCGAGGGACGTCATCGAGCTGAACGTGTGCTGAACGGGGAGGTGCCGTACGTTCGGTGCTTGGATCGGTTGGATCGTGAAGATGTTCGACTACATCAACTATGTTATTAAACGCTTCCGCTTTTAGTCTACGAGGGTACGTGGACACACTCTGCCCGCTCGTTGATATGCTTCTCCTAGATAGATCTTGCGTGATCGTAGGATTTTTTTTTGAAATACTAAGTTCCCCAACAGTTGCATCTGAGCCAGGTCTATGCATAGATGTTATATGCACGAGTAGGACACAAAGATTTGTGGGCGATAATAGTCATACTGCTTACCAGCAACGTCTTACTTTGATTCGGTGGTATTGTTGGATGAAGCGGCCCTGACCGACATTACATGACCGTGTTCATGAGTCTGGTTCTACCGAAGTGCTTCACACACAGGTGGCTAGCGGGTGTCTGTTTCTCCAACTTTACTTGAATTGATTTTGACTACGCTCGGTCCTTGTTGAAGGTTAAAACATCACACTTGACGAAAAATCATTGTGGTTTTGATGCATAGGTAAGAACGGTTCTTGCTAGAAGCCCATAGCAGCCACGTAAAACTTGCAATAACAAAGTAGAGGACGTCTAACTTGTTTTTGCTGGGCATGCCGTGATGTGATATGGTCAAGACGTGATGAGATATAAATTGTTGTATGAGATGATCATGTTTTGTTAAAGTTATCGGTAACTGGCAGGAGCCTGATGTCTACTACACAACCTTCTTCTTGTAGACGTTGTTGGGCCTCCATGTGCAGAGGTTTGTAGGATAGTAGAAAATTTCCCTCAAGTGGATGACCTAAGGTTTATCAATCCATAGGAGGCGTAGGATGAAGATGGTCTCTCTCAAGCAACCCTGCAACCAAATAACAAAGAGTCTCTTGTGTCCCCAACACACCCAATACAATGGTAAATTGTATAGGTGCACTAGTTCGGTGAAGAGATGGTGATACAAGTGCAATATGGATAGTAGATATAGGATTCTGTAATCTGAAAATATAAAAAGAGCAATGTAAGTAATGATAAAAGTGAGCATAAACGGTATTGCAATGCGTTGAAACAAGGCCTAGGGTTCATACTTTCACTAGTGCAAGTTCTCTTAACAATAATAACATAATTGGGTCACATAACTATCCCTCAACATGCAACAAAGAGTCACTCCAAAGTCACTAATAGCGGAGAACAAACAAAGAGATTATGGTAGGGTACGAAACCACCTCAAAGTTATTCTTTCCAATCAATCCGTTGGGCTATTCCTAGACACAAATCAACCAAAACCCTAATGTTGCCTAGATACTCCAATGTCACCTCAAGTATCCGTGGGTATGATTATACGATATGCATCACACAATCTCAGATTCATCTATTCAACCAACACATAGGACCTCAAAGAGTGCCCCAAAGTTTCTACCGGAGAATCACGACAAAAACGTGTGCCAACCCCTATGCATAGGTTCATGGGCGGGACCCGCAAGTTGATCACCAAAACATACTTCAAGTGAATCACGTGATATCCCATTGTCACCACAGATACGCATGACAAGACATACATCAAGTGTTCTCAAATCTTTAAAGACTCAATCCGATAAGATAACTTCAAAGGGAAAACTCAATCCATTACAAGAGAGTAGATGGGGAGAAGAAACATAAGATCCAACTATAATAGCAAAGCTCGCGATACATCAAGATTGTGCCAAATCAAGAACACGAGAGAGAGTTCAAACACATAGCTACTGGTACATACCCTCAGCCCCGAGGGAGAACTACTCCCTCCTCGTCATGGAGAGCACCGGGATGATGAAGATGGCCACCAGAGAAGAATTGCCCCCTCCGGCAGGGTGCCGAAACAGGTATAGATTGGTTTTTGGTGGCTATGGAGGCTTCTGGCGGCGGAACTCCCGATCTATTGTGCTCCTGGATGTTTTAGGGTATATGGATATATATATATATATATATATATATATATATATATATATATATAGGAGGAAGAAGTACGTCAGGGGAGCCACGAGGGGCCCACGAGGGTGGAGGGCGCGCCCAGGGGGGTGGGCGCGCCCCCTGCCTCGTGGCTTCCTCGTTGCTTCCCTTACGTAGACCCCAAGTCTTCTGGATTGCTTCCGTTCCAAAAATAAGTTCCGTGAAGTTTCAGGTCAATTGGACTCCGTTTGATTTTCCTTTTCTGCGATACTCTAAAACAAGGAAAAAACAGAAACTGGCACTGGGCTCTGGGTTAATAGGTTAGTCCCAAAAATCATATAAAGTAGCATATAAATGCATATAAAACATCCAAGGTTGATAATATAATAGCATGGAACAATCAAAAATTATAGATACGTTGGAGACGTATCAGCATCCCCAAGCTTAATTCCTTCTCGTCCTCGAGTAGGTAAATGATAAAAACAGAATTTTTGACGTGGAATGCTACCTAACATATTTATCCATGTAATTCTCTTTATTGTGGCAAGAATATTCAGATCCATAAGATTCAAGAAAAAAGTTTAATATTGACATAAAAATAATAATACTTCAAGCATACTAACAAAGCAATCATGTCTTCTCAAAATAACATGGCCAAAGAAAGCTATCCCTACAAAATCATATAGTCTGGCTATGCTCTATCTTCACCACACAAAATATTTAAATCATGCACAACACCAATGACAAGCCAAGCAATTGTTTCATACTTTTAATGTTCTCAAAAATTTTCAATCTTCACGCAATATATGAGCGTGAGCCATGGATATAGCACTATGGGTGGAATAGAATGGTGGTTGTGGAGAAGACAAAAAGGAGAAGATAGTCTCATATCAACTAGGTGTATCAACGGGCTATGGAGATGCCCATCAATAGATATCAATGTGAGTGAGTAGGGATTGCCATGCAACGGAAGCACTAGAGCTATAAGTGTATGAAAGCTCAACAAAAGAAACTAAGTGGGTGTGCATCCAACTCGCTTGCTCACGAAGACCTAGGGCATTTTGAGGAAGCCCATCATTGGAATATACAAGCCAAGTTCTATAATGAAAGATTCCCACTAGTATATGAAAGTGACAACATAGGAGACTCTCTACCATGAAGATCATGGTGCTACTTTGAAGCACAAGTGTGGTAAAAGGATAGTAGCATTGCCCCTTCTCTCTTTTTCTCTCATTTTTTATTTTTTTATTTGGGCCTTCTCTCTTTTTTATGGCCTTTTTTGGGCTTCTTTGGCCTCTTTTTATTATTATTTTTCGTCCGGAGTCTCATCCCGACTTGTGGGGGAATCATAGTCTCCATCATCCTTTCCTCACTGGGACAATGCTCTAATAATGATGATCATTACACTTTTATTTACTTACAACTTAAGAATTACAACTTGATACTTAGGACAAGGTATGATTCTTATATGAATGCCTCCGGCGGTGTACCGGGATGTGCAATGATGCATGAGTGACATGTATGAAAGAATTATGAACGGTGGCTTTGCCACATATACAATGTCAACTACATGATCATGTAAAGCAATATGACAATGATGAAGTGTGCCATAGCAAACGAAACGGTGGAAAGTTGCATGGCAATATATCTCGGAATGGCTATGGAAATGCCATAATAGGTAGATATGGTGGCTGTTTTGAGGAAGGTATATGGTGGGTTCAAGGTACCGGTGAAAGTTGCGCGGTACTAGAGAGGCTAGCAATGGTGGAAGGGTGATAGTGCGTATAATCCATGGACTCAACATTAGTCATAAAGAACTCACATACTTATTGCAAAAATCTATTGGTTATCGAAACAAAGTACTACACTCATGCTCCTAGGGGGATAGATTGGTAGGAAAAGACCATCGCTCGTCCCCGACCGCCACTCATAAGGAAGGCAATCAATAAATAAATCATGCTCCGACTTCATCACATAACGGTTCACCATACATGCATGCTACGGGAATCACAAACTTTAACACAAGTATCTCTCAAATTCACAACTACTCACTAGCATGACTCTAATATTACCATCCTCATATCTCAAAACAATCATCAAGTATCAAACTTCTCATAGTATTCAATGCACTTTATATGAAAGTTTTTATTATATCCCTCTTGGATGCCCATCATATTAGGACTAAATTAATAACCAAAGAAAATTACCATGCTGTTTAGGACAATCAAACTAAAATAAGTGACGCATGAGAGTTCATCTATTTCTATAAAATAAAACCACCACCGTGCTCTAACAAGATATAAGTGAAGCACTAGAGCAAATGACAAACTACTCCAAAAGATATAAGTGAAGATCAATGAGTAGTCGAATAATTATGCAACTATGTGAAGACTCTCTAACATTTAATAATTTCAGATTAATAATTTCAGATCTTGTTATTTTATTCAAACAACAAGCAAAACTAAATAAAATAAAATGACGCTCCAAGAAAAACACATATCATGTTGTAAATAAAAGTATAGCTCCAAGTACAGTTACCGATGAACGAACACGAAAGAGGGGATGCCATCCGGGGCATCCCCAAGCTTAGGTTCATGGTTGTCCTTGAATATTACCCTGGAGTGCCTTGGGAATCCCCAAGCTTAGGCTCTTGCCACTCCTTATTCCATAGTCCATCAAATCTTTACCCAAAACTTGAAAATTTCACAACACAAAACTTAACAGAAAACTCGCAAGCTTCGTTAGTATAAGAAAATAAATCAGCACTTAGGTACTGTTGTGAACTCATTCTAAATTCATATTATTGTAATATCTACTGTATTCCAACTTATCTATGGTTCATACCCTCCGATACTACTCATAGATTCATCAAAATAAGCAAACAACACATCGAAAACAGAATCTATCAAAAACAGAACAGTCTGTAGTAATCTGGATCAAACGTATAATTATGGAACCCCAAAAATTCTGAAATAAATTTCTGGACCTGAGGAATTTATCTATTAATCATACTCAAAAAGAATTAACTAAATATCACTCTCCAAATAAAAATGGCAGCAATTCTCGTGAGCGCTAAAGTTTCTGTTTTTTTACAGCATGAGCGCAAAGATTTCACCCAAGTCTTCCCAAAGGTTCTACTTGGCACAAACACTAACTAAAACATAAAAACTTAATAATAACAGAGTCTAGATAAATTATTTATTGCTAAACATGAGAAAAAAGCAAGGAGCAAAAACAGAATTGGGTTGCCTCCCAACAAGCGCTATCGTTTAACGCCCCTAGCTAGGCATGATGATTTCAATGATGCTCACATAAAAGATAAGAATTGAAACATAAAGAGAGCATCATGAAGAATATGACTAACACATTTAAGTCTAACCCACTTACTATGCATAGGGATTTTGTGAGCAAACAACTTATGGGAACAATAATCAACTAGCATAGGAAGGCAAAACAAGCATAGCTTCAAAACTTTAAGCACATAGGGAGGAAACTTGATATTATTGCAATTCCTACAAGCATATATTCCTCCCTTATAATAATTTTCAGTAGCATCATGAATGAATTAAACAATATAACCAGCACCTAAAGCATTATTTTCATGATGCATAAGCATAGACTTTTTATTAATATCCACATAAGCAAAATTCTTCTCATTCGGAATAGTGGGAGTATCATAAGAAACTCGAATACTATAAATTGTTTCCACATTAAAAGAGTAATGTTCAGAAAAGGGGTAACCATAATCATGACAAGTTTTATAAATATAGTCACTACTTTTTATAGCATAAGTATCATCACAATAATCATCATAAGTAGGAGGCATGCTATCATCATTATAAATTTGCATATCAAAACTTGGGAGACTAAAAATATCATCTTCATTAAACATAGCATCCCCAAGCTTGGGACAAACATTAATTGTAGCAAATATATTCTCAAAAACATCATCTTCATCAAACATAGCATCCCCAAGCTTGGGCCTTTTCATATCATAAGCATAATCACTCTCATCATTAATAGTATGGATAGCACCAATAGTATAGCAATTATCATATGCTTCCAAGCAAGTGCCAAAAAGATTTTCAAGATCATAAGAAGTATCATTATCTTCCACAATTATATTTTCATGAGACACAATAGTAATATGAGCAGCATTATTTGGGAGAGATATCTTTTTACCTCTCTTCCTTTTTCTTTTCTTCTTCTTCACCACATCATGTGTGGGTTCAATCCTCTTTTTGGAGCTCCTTATTAGTGAGATTGGTTGAATAGGAGGCTCCTCCTCGTTACCTGATTAATCATAAGAAATAATAGGAGGGTATAGGGAAGTCTCCTCCCTTTCATTAGTATTCTCTTCATCTTCTATTTGTTTTATTTTCTTTATGTAGTTGGCAATATAAGGATTTTCAATACAGTTCACCGCACAATACATATAAATTTCCTCTAGATCAAAGCCAAGAAGTTAATAATGGGCAAATTCTGGAAGATAGTTAGTTATACGTTTCATTTCCTCATAACCCATAAGCAAACTAAGTTCATTATGATGTGCAAGAGAAATCAAGTCATCACAATTTTTGGAAACGATTAGATCATGAAACAATTTGCATCGGATGGTTAAATGACCACGTTCATTACAAAGCTCACAAGTATGGCCAAGAAAATTTAAATTTTCAGCACAATCATCTAGCCTTTCTTGCAACAATTTAGTTTCTAAGTACTTATGCCTCTTGCAATATCTATCTTCCCTATTTGGTGTGTACTTACAAACCCAATGCACTCCACAAAAATTGACGTGTTTATAGGAGACATTTTGATCATAACTAGTGCAATCATCATTAGTACCATGGATATTCAAGGAGTTCATACTAACAACATTGCAATCATACTCATCATTCAAAGATTTAGTGCCAAACATTTTAATGCATTATTCTTCTAACACTTTGGCACAATTTTCCTTTCCATCATACTCACGAAAGATATTAAAAAGATGAAGTGTATGAGGTAGACTCAATTCCATATTTTTTGTAGTTTTGTTTTTTAAACTAAACTAGTGCTAAAACAAGAAACAAAAAGATTCGACTACAAGATCTAAAGATATACCTTCAAGCGCTAACCTCCCCAGCAACGGCGCCAGAAAAGAGAGCCTTATGGTTGTCTCTTTATTGCATAAGATGCATGCGCCATATAATTGCTTTACTTTATCGCTATGCGATAGCAATAGTTGCAAAAGCAATAGTTGGCGAGACGACCATGTGATGACACGTTGATAAAGATCAAGATGATGGAGATCTCGGTGTCATGTCGGTGATGATGGAGATCACGACGGTACTTTGGAGATGGAGATCAAAGGCACAAGATGATGATGGCCATATCATGTCACATATTTTGATTGCATGTGATGTTTATCTTTTATGTATCTTATTTTTCTTAGTACGGCGGTAGCATTATAAGATGGTCTCTCACTAAATTTTAAGGTATAAGTGTTCTCCCTGAGTATGCACCGTTGCTACTGTCGGTGTCAAAACCGGCGGATCTCGGGTAGGGGGTCCCGAACTGTGCGTCTAGGCCGGATGGTAACAGGAGGCAGGGAACACGATGTTTTACCCAGGTTCGGGCCCTCTTGATGGAGGTAAAACCCTACATCCTGCTTGATTAATATTGATGATATGGGTAGTACAAGAGTAGATCTACCACGAGATCAAGGAGGTTAAAACCCTAGAAGCTATCCTATGGTATGGTTGTTGTATATGGAGTCGATTGCCTACGGACTACAACCCTCCGGTTTATATAGACAACGAATAGGGTTAGGGTTACATAGAGTCGGTTACAATGGTAGGAGATCTTGAATATCCGCATCGCCAAGCTTGCCTTCCACGCCAAGGAAAGTCCCATCC
This sequence comes from Triticum dicoccoides, assembly GCF_002162155.2. NCBI lineage: Eukaryota > Viridiplantae > Streptophyta > Magnoliopsida > Poales > Poaceae > Triticum > Triticum dicoccoides. Next base: position 105,899,415 of record NC_041386.1, read on the forward strand.
GTACATGGGACAAAGTCTTGAATCTTGTATCTTCATAGTCCAGGAGTCCGGCTGAAGGTATAGTCCGGCTACCCGAACACCCCCTAATTCAGGACTCCCTCAGTAGCCCCTGAACCAGGCTTCAATGACGACGAGTCCGGCGCGCAAATTGTCTTTGGCATTGCAAGGCGGGTTCCTCCTCCAAGTCCTTCGTAGAAGATTGTAAACACCAAGAGTAGTGTTCGGCTCTTGTAGCTCGGACCTCAGCCCTTCTCAGCAGAGCTCGTCTTCGGGGGATCTCCTTCCGGAGATGATGGAGAGCGGGACGCCTCCTCCTGCCGTGCCGCCTAGCGAGGCGGGCAACCCTGAGGTGTCATCGCGGAGGGTTTCTCCGAATCTGGTAGGGGCGGAAGATAGCTATGTGGCCCCCCGAGGTTCTCCGCATCCGGCCTTCGAAAGAGCTCGTGGGATAAGTCCGGCACCATCTGGTGCTCGGCCGGAGGAGCTAAAGATTCTGCTGGGACGAGCTTCTATCTCGGAGGAGCACCGTGCATTGATGGACACGGTGATTGAAAGGATCTCATCCGCAGAGAGCAGATTGCATGAGGCTGTCAAAAGTTTACTGACGGGTTTTGAGGTACATTAGATAATGTACACTTTTGTCAGTTGCGCATGAATAAGATGCGCCTTGTGTAGATAGTAGCCCCTGAGACTCTGCACGTCGTGAAGAAATGACGGCACGTGGAGGATCATAATCCCAGGTCTAAGATGTCGCCTTTGAATGTAGGCGGCAGGGTGTCCGGAATTGAGCCGAACTGATGATTTTGTCGAACTAAAGCGGCAACTGGACGTGGCAAATGCTGACATCACGCTTGTCAATAAGCAGCTTGGTGAGGCTCAAGGTATGTAATTCCTCGGGCGTCATCAGGTAAGAACAGTTTTATGCCTGTGTCTTATGATGTGTGTGCTTGACGCAGATGGTGCGGCCGCCGTGGAGAGTCTTAGGGCAGAACTTGCCCGAGCTAAAGAACAAGCCAGCGAAAGTGATGCGGCCACCAGGAAAGCCCTTGAAGAGCTGAGAGCCGAACAGTTAAAAAGCGCTACAGATCGTTGCAGACTTCTTGAAAAAGACGACCAGGCGAAACAGATGGACTTAGAGAAGGCCGTTGCTAATGCCAAGGACGCGCACTCGGAGCTGCGTCAGGCCAAACAGATTGCGGCTGGAAAGCCCTTTATGCTGCGAAGGAAATTTTGTGATCCGAAGTTTGCTCCGTTGGACCGGATGTGGAGTGTGGAGGATACCTATCTGGATTTGGCAGCGAGTGCTGCTGGTGCGACCAAACACTTTCGAAATCAGAAAGATCGCGAAGTGGAAAAGCTTTTCTGGTCGCAGTTTCACAATCCAGAGCGTCCGCTGGCAGTGGACGATCGTTTGGCTCAATGGGACGAACTGAATAGGTTGTCCGTACTCGCCATGAAGTACGTCATGGGTCATCTGTGGCCGGGGAGATCGGAGCCGAAGAGTTATTTCAGCTTGGTGCAGCAATTCCTTGACGCGGTGCCGCGTATTAATGCAATGAAGAGGTCAGCATGCATAAAGGGCGCAAGGATGGCTCTTGCCCGTGTCAAGACATACTGGGCAGAGATGGAGACCACCATTGTTGCATCTCGAGATTCGGACAAAAGCCGAGTACCCTCCAAGCACTATTTTCAGGAAGTCCTTGAAGGCGCTCGTGTAATAGAGACGCAGTGCTCGAAAGATGCTATGTTATGATAGCATATGTAATTATAAAGTAATATTTTGATAAACTGTAGTGGCCTTTTTATACTTGTGCTTTCAAGTATTGGGAACACCTCCTGTGCGGCCGTTTTAAGATATATATATATATATATATATATATATATATACCAAATCTGAAAGATGGTAGTCGTTGGCTTCAGCCCCCACACACATAGTGCGGGGGTGCTCGCAGAAGACGCATTTTCACACTTAACCCAACGTCTTGGTCCTACAAAGGAGGTGATAGCGCAGCGGGCGAGGCAACCGGACTATAATGCTTTAACACTTTCACTTAGCCACAGGAGTTTGATAGTGATACTATTTAGGTAGCCCCTTGGTGGCAACTGCGCTCGTCCGAGTTCTGGGCACGTATGTGCCTGGCCGGGAAGCGGCCCTTCGTTAAAGCGGAGGAATCCGATAGATTCCGATAGGTCATCGAGTGGCTGACCAGTCTCACGCTACATCATGACAGTCAGTTTTCGGCTTTCTCTACTGAGGTGCTCGCCCGGCCGAACCGGGGCACAATCGCAGTAGTTCTCCTGGTGCTACCTTAGCCGATAGAGCGGAACGTAAGGTAGCCGAACTCAGGAGCCGGGCAACCCAACATTTGACCAAAGACATGATTCGGAGCTAATGCATATAATGCCAAAACTCGCGACGCCGAACACTCCCTAAGGTGTTCGGTCTTTATGAGTGCGGGCGAAACAACACTCTTTATTAAAAAAGCCCCTAGTGTCCAGGTACGTGCAAAAATTCTGACGTGGCCACATGCCAAGACGCCAGCCTCCTCCTTGGTTATATTAGAAAGAAAAAACCAGGGGATGTGTAGCAACAAGAGACAGTAAAAAAGGTTTATGCAGGGTCTTAATCTAAAAAGAATCCTTTAGGACGGGTCCCTACTGCACGTCTGCGCCTGTGTCTCCGTTGTGCCGTATCCTGGACGGGTGCCGCACGACGTTCATCTGAAAAGAGAGGAACTGAGTTGAAAACGGGTCGTGCCGAAAAAGTTTAAAATAAACAAAGTATAAAGTAAAATATAAGATTGAGCTTTATTGTCTCTTATTGTATATGCGTGGAGCCCCTAGTGCGGGGGTATATGGATTCTAGGCCTGCATCAATGATGATTGTGCACCGAACTCGTCTATCCACGTTCGTGGTCTTGAATGACCTATTTCGAAGTTTTTTGGCCGGTGAGGCCATTTTGCTATGGGGCTGTCAAAGCGGCCACACAGTCCTCCGCTTGGGGAGGTGCACTTTAGTGCTTCCCCTTCAAAGAGATGATGCCTCATGGAGCGGGCATCTTAAGCGTAAGAGATGCATAATGCGGTATTGCGTTAAAGCGAGCGAAAGCTTCGCGTCCCAGTAGTGCTTGATAGCGACTTGAGAACGGGACGATATGGAAGGTCAACTTTTCGCGGCGGAGGTTATCGGCAGAGCCGAATATGACTTCGAGCCGGAGGAAACCCATACAATGGGTGTCCGGACTAGGTATTACCCCTTGGAAGGAGGTTTTGCTGCGGCGGATTCTTGTTGGGTTTATCCCCATGTGCTAGATTGTATCCTGATACATCAGGTTTAGTCCATTGCCGCCGTCCATAAGGACATTTGAAAACTGGAGTCCGCCAATTATTTGATCGAGTATCAAGGCAGTCCATCCTACATTCTTGATATTACTAGAATAATCTAGCTGATCGAAGATGATCGGTTTTGACAACCAGTGGCCGGACCCTTTGGGGATGGGCCGTGTGGTGCGTACCTTTACGGGCGCCGCACGTTTTGTTATGTGAAGTGAGTTCACTGTTTTTACTTCTTGTGGGAAGTTCTTTTGTTTCCTGGTGCTCTGCTTTTGGGGTTCATCCTCGTCTTCGCTTGGTGTGTCGAGCCCCTTGTGTTCGGCATTGAGTCTGCCGGATTGTTTGAAAACCCAACAGTCTCTGTGGGTATGGTTAGCAGGCTTCCCGAGAGTACTGTGTATCTGACATATCCTGTCCAGGATTTTATTTAGGTTGGATGGATCGTCCTTGTTATCCTGGGGGGGGGGGTCGATTTTTCCTGATTTTTTCGTGAGCCTTTGAATCCGGCATTGACTGCCGTGCTCTTCGGACTTTTTTCCTTGGTCCAGCGACGGTCCTTGTTGCGTCATGGTTTTCCATTTCCATCCCTAGTTTCGGATGTACTTGGGTCACTGGGGCTGCACCTTGCCAACCAGCTGTCCTCCCCTGCACAAAAGCGGGTCATGAGGCTTGTTAGTGCGGCCATTGTTCTTGGCTTTTCTTGGCCGAGGTGTCTGGCGAGCCATTCGTCTCGGACGTTATGCCTGAAAGCTGCTAAGGCTTCGGCGTCCGGACAGTCGACTATCTGATTCTTTTTAGTGAGGAATCTATTCCAGAACTGTCGAGCTGATTCTCCAGGTTGTTGAGTTATGTGACTAAGATCGTCTGCATCCGGAGGGCGGACATAGGTCCCTTGAAAGTTTGCCCGGAAAGCATCCTCGAGCTCCTCCCAGCTTCCAATTGTGTTTTCGGGAAGGCTTTTAAGCCAATGCCGGGCTGGCCCTTTAAGCTTAAGGGGTAAATATTTTATGGCGTGGAGATCATCTCCTCTAGCCATGTGTATGTGGAGGATATAATCCTCGATCCAGACTCCAGGGTCTGTTGTTCCATCATATGCCTCTATGTTTACGGGTTTGAATCCCTTTGGAAATTCATAGTCCAGGACCTCATCGGTGAAACATAGGGGGTGTGCGGCGCCCCTGTATTTGGGTGTGCCGGATTCTGATGATGGCTTCATAGCCTTGCTTACAAGAGCTTACTTTCTTGGCCCATAAATGGACCTGACTGGGCCATGATGCGAATCCTTAAGTGGGTCGCATGCCGATTTAGGTGCGGCGCCGCTTGCCGCTTTATGGGGTCGTCTATCCGACCGTGTGGCTTTCTCATTTTTTGAATGCGAGGGCTCTAGGACCTCTTCGTCGAATTCAGGCAGTAGCTTTCTTTTCGGATAGCTTTTAGTGCGGCGACTATCGCCGTATTTATCTGCGGTACTGATTACTTTGCTCCATCTAATCCAGAGTGCATCTTCCGCTGTTTTTAGCTTCTGCTTCTGCTTTTTTAGGCTGCGTGCAGTTGCAACGAGCCTCTCGTGGAGATTCTTCTGCTCCATAGGTTTATCCAGCGTGATGTCGTCCGGAATGCTGTTTTTGCCGGAGGGGGGATGTTCGGTTTCTCTATCTGTGTTGCCCTGTTCGGACGTTTGCTCTAAGGCCTGCTCGTCATCTACCGGCTCGTCCTGCTCTATGGCTGGGTTTTTGTCGAGGCGGGGCTTGGGTCGGCGTTTACGCCAACGCTTTGATTGCTTTTCGAGGGGTCGATCTCCCGTCCCATCCCCTTTTTCCTCGTTGTCGCTTCCTTTAGGGGTATCCACCATGTACACATCGTGAGATGAGGTGGCTGTCCAATGCCCTATGGGCGTTGGTTCGTCGGTATCTCCTGCATCGTCATCCATGCTGTCGATGTCTTCGGAGTCGAAGTTGAGCACGTCGTTTACATTGTCGACAGTGGCTACCAAGTGGGTGGTGGGTTGGCTTTGAATTTCCTCATCGTCCGCATCCCACCCTCGCTGACCGTAGTCCGGCCAGGGCTCTCCTGATAAAGAGAGAGACTTAAGAGAATTCAGGATGTCGCCAAAAGGCGAATGTTGAAAGATGTCTACGGCGGTGAACTCCATTATCGGCGCCCAATCGGATTCGTTCGGCAGGGGCGCGGGGGTTTTGGAGTCCGGGGAGGAGTCCGGATCCTCGGAGTCACGGGTCATGCAGAGTGCGGGGCTAGCGTTCGACTCGATCGCTTTTGGGATCGTAGCCCCCGAGGTGACGTCCAACCGCTCATCCTCGATTGGCGCAATAGGCTCTGAGTTAGGGGTCGGAACCGATGCGTGTGCGGCCTCCAGGACACTGTCCGGGGGCAGAGCTAGATCATGCCCCTCGAGATAGTGCGGCGCGCTTGGCCGTGGCTCGAGCTCGTCGAAGATCAAGTCTCCGCGGATGTCAGCCGTGTAGTTTAAACTTCAAAACCTGACTTCATGGCCAGGGGCGTAGCTTTCGATCTGCTCCAGGTGGCCGAGCGAATTGGCCCGCAGAGCGAAGCCGCCGAAGACGAAGATCTGTCCGGGGAGAAAAGTCTCACCCTGGACCGTATCATTGTTGATGATCAAAGGAGCCATCGGGCCTAACGGCGACGACACAGAGGAACTCTCAATGAAAGCACCAATGTCGGTGTCAAAACCGGCGGATCTCGGGTAGGGGGTCCCGAACTGTGCGTCTAGGCCGGATGGTAACAGGAGGCAGGGAACACGATGTTTTACCCAGGTTCGGGCCCTCTTGATGGAGGTAAAACCCTATGTCCTGCTTGATTAATATTGATGATATGGGTAGTACAAGAGTAGATCTACCACGAGATCAAGGAGGCTAAAACCCTAGAAGCTAGCCTATGGTATGGTTGTTGTATATGGAGTCGATTGCCTACGGATTACAACCCTCCGGTTTATATAGACACCGGATAGGGTTAGGGTTACATAGAGTCGGTTACAATGGTAGGAGATCTTGAATATCTGCATCGCCAAGCTTGCCTTCCACGCCAAGGAAAGTCCCATCCGGACACGGGACAAAGTCTTCAATCTTGTATCTTCATAGTCCAGGAGTCCGGCTGAAGGTATAGTCCGGCTACCCGAATGCGCCCTAATCCAGGACTCCCTCAGCTACAGTTCGTCGTGCCGAGACACTGATAACCCACAAGTATAGGGGATCAATTGTAGCCTCTTTCGATAAGTAAGAGTGTCGAACCCAACGAGGAGCTAAAGGTAGAACAAATATTCCCTCAAGTTCTATCGACCACCGATACAACTCTACGCACGCTTAACGTTCGCTTTACCTAAAATAAGTACGAAACTAGAAGTACTATGTAGTTGTGATAGGATAGGTTTGCAAGATAATAAAGAGCATGTAAATAAAAGCTAGGGACTGTTTAGATAAAGACACAACTAAATTAGTTTCAGTAGAGAGCTTTTTGTCATAAGAAAGTTATTTGTCCCTAGGCAATCGATAACTAGACCGGTAATCATTATTGCAATTTTAATTGAGGGAGGGGCATAAGCTAACATACTTTCTCTTCTTGGATCATATGCACTTATGATTGGAACTCTAGCAAGCATCCGCAACTACTAAAGATCATTAAGGTAAAACCCAACCATAGCATTATAAGGCATCAAGTTCTCTTTATTCACATACGTAAACAACCTACTTACTCGGGCCTGTGTTTCTATCACTCACTCCACCCACCATAAGCAAATCATGAACATATTGCAAACCCTACATCGGGTATCCATCACGGTTGCGCGACACGGAGAGCACTATAGGAAAGCACCAATAATAAAACATGCAACTCAAACCAATCATGATCATCAATTAACCCATAGGACAAAACGGATCTACTCAAACATCATAGGATAGCCATACATCATTGGGAAATAATATATAGTGTTAAGCACCATGTTTAAGTAGAGATTACAGCAGGTAAAAGACGGGTTACACCGCTGCATAGAGTGAGGAAGAGTTGGTGATGACGGCGGTGAAGTTGTTGGTGTAGATTGCGGTACCATGATGGCCTTGACGGCGTTCCGGTGCCACCGGGAGAGAGGGGAGAGAGCCCCCCTTCTTCTTCTTCTTCCTTGACCTTCTCCCTAGATGGAAGAAGGGTTTCCCCTCTGGTCCTTGGTCTCCATGGCATGGGAGGGGCGAGAGCCCCTCCGAGATTGGATATGTCTCTCTGTCTCTCTCTGTTTCTGCGTTGCAGATTCTGCCCTTTCACCGTTTCTTATATTCCCGGAGATCCGTAACTCCGATTGGGCTGAATTTGGACATGATTTTTATTCGGATATTAGCTTTCTTGCAGCGAAAGAAGGGCACCAAGCCACCAACCGCCTTACGGGGTGTCCACGAGGGTCAGGGGCGCGACCCCTGCCTCATGGGCTCCTCGAGCATCGTCTCGCGTTGATTTCACTTCCCAAAATTCACATATATTCCAAAAAAATCTCCGTCAGTTTTTATCCCGTTTGGACTACGTTTGATATGGATTTACTGCGAAACAAAAAACATGCAACAAACAGGAACTGGCACTGGGCACTGAATCAATATGTTAGTCCCTAAAATAGTATAAAAAGTTGCCAAAAGTATATGAAAGTTGTATAATATTGGCATGGAACAATCAAAAATTATAGATACGACGGAGACGTATCAGCATCCCCAAGCTTAATTCTTGCTTGTCCTCGAGTAGGTAAATGATAAAAAAGATAATTTTTGATGTGGAATGCTACCTAGCATAATCTTGATCATGTAATCTAATCATGGCATGAATATTAAGACACGAGTGATTCAAAGCAACAGTCTATCATTTGACATTAAGATAATAATACTTCAAGCATACTAATAAAGCAATCATGTCTTTTCAAAATAACATGGCCAAAGAAAGTTATCCCTACAAAATCATATAGTCTGGCTAAGCTCCATTTTCATCACACAAAATATTCAAATCATGCACAACCCCGATGACAAGCCAAGCAATTGTTTCATACTTTTGACGTTCTCAAACCTTTTCAACTTTCGCGCAATACATGAGCATGATACATGGACATAGCACTATAGGTGGAATAGAATATGATGATGGAGGTTGTGTGGAGAAGACAAAAAAGGAAGAAAGTCTTGAAGGAAATATGCCCTAGAGGCAATAATAAAGTTGTTATTTATATTTCCTTATATCATGATAAATGTTTATTATTCATGCTAGAATTGTATTAACCGAAAACTTAGTACATGTGTGAATACATAGACAAACAGAGTGTCACTAGTTTGCCTCTACTTGACTAGCTCGTTGAATCAAAGATGGTTAAGTTTCCTAGCCATAGACATGAGTTGTCATTTGATTAACGGGATCACATCATTAGAGAATGATGTGATTGACTTGACCCATCCCTTTAGCTTAGCACGATGATCATTTAGTTTGTTGCTACTGCTTTCTTCATGACTTATACATGTTCCTCAGACTATGAGATTATGCAACTCCCGAATACCGAAGGAACACTTTGTGTGCTACCAAATGTCACAACATAACTGGGTGATTATAAAGGTGCTCTACAGGTGTCTCCTATGGTACTTGTTAAGTTGGCATAGATCGAGATTAGGATTTGTCACTCCGATTGTCTAAGAGGTATCTATGGGCCCTCTCAGTAATGCACATCACTATAAGCCTTGCAAGCAATGTAATTAATGAGTTAGTTGTAGGATGATGCATTACGGAACGAGTAAAGAGACTTGCCGGTAACGAGATTGAACTAGGTATTGAGATATCGACGATCGAATCTCGTGCAAGTAAACATTACGAAGACAAAGGGAACAACATATGTTGTTATGCCGTTTGACCGATAAAGATCTTCATAGACTATGTAGGAGCCAATATGAGCATCCAGGTTCTGCTATTGGTTATTGACCGGAAATGAGTCTCGGTCATGTCTACATAGTTCTCGAACCCGTAGGGTTCGCACGCTTAACGTTCGGTGACGATCGGTATTATGAGTTTATGTGTTTTGATGTACCGAAGGTTGTTCGGAGTCCCGGATGAGATCAGGGACATGACAAGGAGACTCGAAATGATCGAGCCATAAAGATCGATATATTGGAAGGCTATATTCGGACATCTGAAAGGTTCCGAGTGATCCCGGTATTTTTCGGAGTATCGGAGGAGTTACGGGAATACGGGAGTACATATGGGCCTTAGTAGGCTTTAAGGGAAAAGGAGGAGAAGCCACGAGGGCTGGCCGCACGCCCCCCATGGGCCTAGTCCGAATTGGACTAGGGGAGGGCTGCGCCCCCTCTTTCCTTCTACTCCCCCTCTCCTTCCTTCCCCCTCCTAGTAGGACTAGGAAAGGAGGAATCCTACTCCTACTAGGAGGAGGATTCCTCCCCCCTTTGGCGCGCCTAGAGAGGCCGGCCGGCCTCCCCTCCCTCCTTTATATACGTGGGGAGGGGGACCCTAGGACACACAAGTTGACCATTGATCTTTTAGCCGTGTGCGGTGCCCTCCTCCACCATAATCCACCTCGGTCATATCGTAGCGGTGCTTAGTTGAAGCCCTGCATTGGTAGCATCATCATCGTCATCATCACGCCATCGTGTTGATGGAACTCTCCCTCGAAGCTCTGCTGGATCGGAGTTCGTGGGATGTCACCGAGCTAAACATGTGCTGAACTCGGAGGTGTCGTACGTTCGGTACTTTGATCTGTCGGATCGTGAACACGTACGACTACATCAACCACGTTCTCATAACGCTTCCGCTTACGGTCTACGAGGGTACGTGGACAACACTCTCCCCTCTCATTGCTATGCATCACCATGATCTTGCGTGCGCGTAGGAAACTTTTGAAATTACTATGTTCCCCAACAAGTCTCACATCGACGTGGCTAATCAATGGGCTATGGAGATGCCCATCAATTGATGTCAATGTGAGGAGTAGGGATTGCCATGCAACGGATGCACTAAGAACTATAAGTGTATGAAAGCTCAAACTGAAACTAAGTGGGTGTGCATCCAACTTGCTTGCTCATGAAGACCTCGAGCATTTGAGGAAGCCCATCATCGGAATATACAAGCCAAGTTCTATAATGAAAATTCCCACTAGTATATAAAAGTGATAACTCAAGAAACTCTCTATATGAAGAACATGGTGCTACTTTGAAGCACAAGTGTGGTAAAAGGATAGTAACATTGCCCCCTTTTTTTGGCGGGCTTCTTTGGCCCCTTTTTTATTTAGGCTTCTTTGGCCTCTCTTTTTTTTCTTGGGGCAATGCTCTAATAATGATGATCATCACACTTTTATTTACTTACAACTCAATATTACAACTCGATACTAGAACAAAGATATGACTCTATATGAATGCCTCCAACGGTGTACCGGGATGTGCAATGATCTAGCATAGCAATGACATCAAAAAACGGACAAGCCATGAAAACATCATGCTAGCTATCTTACGATCATGCAAAGCAATATGACAATGAATGCTCAAGTCATGTATATGATGATGATGGAAGTTGCATGGCAATATATCTCGGAATGGCTATGGAAATGCCATGATAGGTAGGTATGGTGGCTGTTTTGAGGAAGATATAAGGAGGCTTAAGTGTGATAGAGCGTATCATATCATGGGGTTTGGATGCACCAGCGAAGTTTGCACCGACTCTCAAGGTGAGAAAGGGCAATGCACGGTACTGAAGAGGCTAGCAATGATGGAAGGGTGAGAGTGCGTATAATCCATGGACTCAACATTAGTCATAAAGAACTCACATACTTATTGCAAAAGTCTATTAGTCATCGAAACAAAGTACTACGCGCATTCTCCTAGGGGGATAGATTGGTAGGAAAATACCATCGCTCATCCCCGACCGCCACTCATAAGGAAGACAATCAATAAATCCCTCATGCTCCAACTTCGTTACATAACGGTTCACTATACGTGCATGCTACAGGAATCACAAACTTCAACACAAGTATTTCTACAATCCACAACTACCCACTAGCATGACTCTAATATCACCATCTTTATATCGCAAAACTATTGCAAGGAATCAAACATATCATATTCGGTGATCTACAAGTTTTATGTAGGATTTTATGACTAACCATGTGAATGACCAATTCATGTCCTCTCTCTAAATAGATATAAGTGAAGCAAGAGAGATTTAATTCTTTCTACAAAAGATATGCCCATTCTCTAACAAATATAAGTGAAGCAAAAGAGCATTCTACAAATGGAGGTTTTCTATGTGAAGAGAAACAGGCAATCCAAACTTCAAATGATAGAAGAAAGAGGGGATGCCTTCCGGGGCTTCACTTATAGGCAATCCAAACTTCAAGTGAAGCACATGAAGCATTCTATAAAGCCATACTCAAAAGATATAAGTGAAGTGCAAAGAGCATTCTATAAATCAACCATGGACTATCTCATACCAGCATGGTGCATCAAAGAAAAGTGAAAACTAAATGCAAAAGACGCTCCAAGATTTATGCATATCATGTGACGAATAAAAATATAGCTCCAAGTAAAATTACCGATGATTGTTAGAAGAAAGAGGGGATGCCTTCCGGGGCATCCCCAAGCTTGGTTGCTTGGGAGTCCTTGAATATTTCCTTGGGGTGCCTCGGGCATCCCCAAGCTTAGGCTGTTGCCACTCCTTATTCCTTCATCCATCGTGATCTCTCTCAAAACTTGAAAACTTCAATCACACAAAACTTAACGGAAAGTTCGGTAAGACCTGTTAGTATAATAAAGCAAATCACTACTCTAAGTACTGTTGCAAACCAATTCATATTTTGTTTTGCATTGTAGCTACTGTAACATAACTTTTCCATGGCTTAATCCACTGATATAAATTGATAGATTCATCAAAACAAGCAAACTATGCATCAAAAACAGAATCTGTCTTAAACAGGACAGTCTGTAGTAATCTGAACATTCACCATATATATGGTACTAAAACAATTCTGCCAAAATTAGGAAAAAAAAAATAAAGACAGTGCAAAAAGTTTCAGAACCGTTTGACGTTCCAGCAAAAAATGTAAAATCGCGCACTACAGACAAAGTTTCTGTTCTGCACCGCACAAACCAACAAGCAATGTAAACATCCTAAAGGCAAACCTTGGCACATTATTTTTATAATACAATGGAATTGTGCAAGGGGATAATTATTTTTGTTGAAAATTTTCTGTAATCAAGATTCACAAAGTTTCCGTGAGCATGAACAAAGTTCAAGGAGCTCCCCCACTTCAACAATGCTTGTCTCTCTCACTTTCACTTTCCTTTTTGAAAAGTTTTGGGTTCCCCTCTTTATTTTTTTTGTTTTTAAACTATATAAAAGCACTCAACAGAAGTAAATGACTCTCTAAAACTTCTGGGTTGTCTCCTTGGTAGCACTTTTTTTAAAGCCATTAAGCTAGGCATATAGTGCTCAAGTAATGAATCCACCCGGATCCCAAGGTCTTGATAACCCACAAGTATAGGGGATCAATATTTAAGGATAGCTAAATTTTCAGGTCTAAAAAACTGAATCATCAAAATCTTCAAACTCTTTAAACAAAGATTCAATTTCATAAGCACCCATAAAAGCAACGAATTGTTCTATTTGTTCCACATCATAATAATCATATATACCGTTAGCATAAGAAGCCAAGGTTTCATCATCATTAAATTCACATGAAAAGGGAAGGTGTGGAGCCTTCATCCTAGAGAAACAAGTATAATCATATCTCAAGCATAGTTGCCGAGCATACCAATGCAACATATAAATTTGATCCCATAATAGTTTCCCTTTTTGAGTCAAGCGATAATGCCTAAAGTATTCACGTTGATCCAACGTTACTCCCATTATAAAGTTGAATGGGGTTTTCTCAGGATTATCAAAGTAGTACATAATCTCTTTCACATAATGAGCATCGAGGGTTTTAGGAGGTTCCCCATCTCCATGAGTAGCAAGTAAACCTAATTTTTTTGGGGATTTCGTGTTCCATAACCATAACTAAAGATAGAGAACAACTTAGAACAGCAAATAAAAATTACTTAGTGATAAAGCAAACAAGCACACACGAGAATATTTACCCCACGCTATAACTCCCCGGCAACGGCGCTAGAAAAAGGTCTTGATAACCCACAAGTATAGGGGATCAATTGTAGCCTCTTTCGATAAGTAAGAGTGTCGAACCAAATGAGGAGCTAAAGGTAGAACAAATATTCCCTCAAGTTCTATCGACCACCGATACAACTCTACGCACGCTTAACGTTCGCTTTACCTAAAACAAGTATGAAACTAGAAGTACTTTGTAGGTGCGATAGTATAGGTTTGCAAGATAATAAAGAGCATGTAAATAAAAGCTAGGGGCTTTTTAGATAAAGACACACCTAAATTAGTTTTAGTATAGGTTATTTGTCCCTGACAATCGATAACTAGACTGGTAATCATTATTGTAATTTTATTTGAGGGAGAGACATAAGCTAACATACTTTATCTTCTTGGGTCATATGCACTTATGATTGGAACTCTAGCAAGCATCCGCAACTACTAAAGATCATTAAGGTACGTAAAACCCAACCACAGTATTATAAGGCATCATGTCCTCTTTATTCCCATACACAAACAACCTACTTACTCGGGTCTGTGTTTCTATCACTCACGCCACCCACCATAAGAAAATCATGAGCATATTGCAAACCCTACAGCGGGGATCCCTCACGCTTGCGCAACACGGAGAGCACCATAGGACAGCACCAATAATAAAACATGCAACTCAAACCAATCACGATCATCAATTAACCCATAGGACAAAAGGATCTACTCAAACATCATAGGATAGCCATACATCATTGGGAAATAATATATAGTGTTAAGCACCATGTTTAAGTAGAGATTACAACAGGTAAAATAGGGGTTACATAGCTGCATAGAGGGGGGAAGAGTTGGTGATGATGGCGGTGAAGTTGTTGGTGTAGATTGCGGTGACGATGATGGCCCCGGCGGCGTGATACGTCTCCAACGTATCTATAATTTTTTATTGTTCCATGCTATTATTATATCTGTTTTGGATGTTTATGGGATTTATTATACACTTTTATATTATTTTTGGGACTAACCTATTAACTGGGGTCCCAACCCAAATTGTTGTTTTCTTGCCTATTTCAGTGTTTCGAAGAAAAGGAATATCAAACGGAGTCCAAACGGAATAAAACCTTCTGGAGAGTTATTTTTGGAACAGAAGCAATCCAGGAGACTTGGAGTAGACGTCAGGGAAGCTTCAAGGTGCCACGAGGTAGGGAGGCGCGGCCTACCCCCCTGGGCACGCCCCCACCCTCGTGGTCCCCTCGTGGCTCCCCTAACTGACTTATTTCACCTATATATGTCCATATACCCTAAAAACATCGGGGGACAGAATAGATCGGGAGTTCCGCCGCCAGAAGCCTCCGTAGCCACCAAAAACAAATCTAGACCCATTCCGGCACCCTGCCGAAGGGGGGAATCCCTCTTCGGTGGCCATCTTCATCATCCCGACGCTCTCCATGACGAGGAGGGAGTAGTCCACCCTTGGGGCTGAGGGTATGTACCAGTAGCTATGTGTTTGATCTCTCTCTCTCTCTCTCTCTCGTGTTCTTGAGGTGGTACGATCTTGATGTATCGCGAGCTTCGCTATTATAGTTGGATCTTATGATGTTTCTCCCCCTCTACTCTCTTGTGATGGATTGAGTTTTCCCTTTGAAGTTATCTTGTCAGATTGAGTCTTTAAGGATTTGAGAACACTTGATGTATGTCTTGCACGTGCTTATCTATGGTGACAATGGGATATCATGTGATCCACTTGATGTATATTTTGGTGATCAACTTGCGAGTTCCATGACCTCGTGAACTTATGCATAGGGGTTGGCACATGTTTTCGTCTTGACTCTCCGGTAGAAACTTTGGGGCACTCTTTGAAGTTCTTTGTGTTGCTTGAATAGATGAATATGAGATTGTGTGATGCATATCGTATAATAAGACCCACGGATACTTGAGGTGACATTGGAGTATCTAGGTGACATTAGGGTTTTGGTTGATTTGTGTCTTAAGGTGTTATTCTAGTACGAACTCTATAATAGATCGAACGGAAAGAATAACTTTGAGGTGGTTTCGTACCCTACCATAATCTCTTCGTTTGTTCTCCGCTATTAGCTACTTTGGAGTGACTCTTTGTTGCATGTTGAGGGATAGTTATGTGATCCAATTATGTTATTATTGTTTAGAGGACTTGCACTAGTGAAAGTATGAACCCTAGGCCTTGTTTCAACACATTGCAATACCGTTTACGCTTACTTTTATCGCTTGTTACCTTGCTGTTTTTATATTTTCAGATTACAAAACCATTATCTACTATCCATATTGCACTTGTATCACCATCTCTTCGCCGAACTAGTGCACCTATACAATTTACCATTGTATTGGGTGTGTTGGGGACACAAGAGACTCTTTGTTATTTGGTTGCAGGGTTGCTTGAGAGAGACCATCTTCATCCTACGCCTCCCACGGATTGATAAACCTTAGGTCATCCACTTGAGGGAAATTTTCTACTGTCCTACAAACCTCTGCACTTGGAGGCCCAACAACGTCTACAAGAAGAAGGTTGTGTAGTAGACATCAAGCTCTTTTCTGGCGCCGTTGCGGGGGAGGTTAGCGCTTGAAGGTATATCTTTAGATCTTGCAATCGAATCTTTTTGTTTCTTGTTTTAGCACTAGTTTAGTTTATAAAAGAAAACTACAAAAAATGGAATTGAGTTTGCCTCATACGCTTCATCTTTTAAATATCTTTCGTGAGAATGATGGAAAGGAAAATTGTGCTCAAATGCTAGAAGAAGAAGTCTATAAAATGTTTGGCACTAAATCTATGAATGATGAGCATTATTGCAATGTTGTTAGTATGAACTCCTTGAATATACATAGTACTAATGATGATTGCACTAGTCATGATGAAAATGTCTCTTATAAGCATGTCAACTTTTGTGGAATATATAGAGCCTACAAGTACACACCAATTAGGGAAAATAGATTTTGCAAGAGGAATAAGTATTTGGAAACTAAATGGTTGCAAGAGAGGCTAAATTTTTGTGCTGAAAATTAAAAATTCCTTCGCCATACTTGTGAACTTTGCAATGAACATGGTCATTTAAATCTCCGATGCAAATTGTTCCATGATCGTATCGTGTCCAAAATTTGTGATGATTTTATTTCCCTTGCACATCATAATGAACTTAGTTTGCTTTTGGGTTATGGATAAATGAAACGTATAACTAAGCATATTCTAGAATATAACCTTGAGAAATTCCTCGATATTGATCTAGAAGAAATTTTTATGTATTGTGCGGTGAATTGCATTGAAAATCCTTATACTGCCAATTACATAAAGAAAAGAAAATAAATAGAGGATGAAGAAAATAAAGGAGCAAAGGTGAAAAGGTATCCCTCCCAAATGACGTTGCCCCTATTACTCATTGTGATGATGATAATTGCTATACTATTGGTGCTATCCATACTATTAATGATGAGAGTGATTATGCTTATGATATGAAAAGGTCCAAGCTTGGGGATTCTATGTTTGATGAGGATAACATGTTTGAGAATATATTTGCTGCAATTAATGTTTGTCCCAAGCTTGGGGATGCTATGTTTAATGAAGATGATATTTCTAGCCTCCCAAGTTTTGATATGCAAATTTGTTATGATGATAGCATGCCTCCTACTTATGATGATTATATTGATGAAAGTGGGTTTGGAAGAGTGTCAACTTTAGGAAGTAATGATTCCACTATCTTGGAAGAGGTTTCAATCGAGTATGATGAGAACAAAGTTGCTACTTATGATGATTATTGTGATGATACTTATGCTATAAAAAGCGGTGATGATTATATTAAAACTTGTCATGATTATGATTACCCTTTTTCTGAACCTTACTCTTTTAATGTGGAAACAATTTATAGTATTCGAGTTTCTTATGATACTCCCACTATTCCGAATGAGAAGAATCTTGCTTATGTGGAGAGTAGTAAATTTTCTATGCTTGTAGATCATCAAAAGAATGCTTTAGGTGCTGGTTATATTGTTGAATTCATTCATGATGCTACTGAAAATTACTATGAGGGAGGAGCATATGCTTGTAGGAATTGCAATAATATCAAGTTTCCTCTCTATGTGCTTAAAGTTTTCAAGTTATGCTTGTTTTGCCCTTGTATGCTAGTTGATTATGGTTCCCACAAGTTGTTTCCTCACAAAATCCCTATGCATAGGAAGTGGGTTAGACTTAAATGTGCTAGTCATATTCTTCATGATGCTCTCTTTATGTTACAATTCTTATCTTTATGTGAGCATCATTGAAATCATCATGCCTAGCTAGGGGCGTTAAACGATAGCGCTTGTTGGGAGGCAACCCAATTTTATTTTTGTTCCTTGATTTTTGCTCCTGCTTAGTAATAAATAATTCACCTAGCCTCTGTTAGATGTGGTTTTATGCTTTTAATTAGTGTTTGTGCCAAGTAGAACCTTTGGGAAGACTTGGGGAAAGTCTTTGCGATCTTGCTGTAAAAAACAGAAACTTTAGCGCTCACGAGATTTGCTGCCATTTTTTTATGGAGAGTGATAGTTAGTTAATTATTTTTGAATATGATTAATAGACAAATTCCTCAGGTCCACCAATTTATTTGAGAATTTTATGAGTTCCAGAAGTATACGTTTGATACAGATTACTACAGATTGTTCTGTTTTTGACAGATTCTGTTTTCTATGTGTTGTTTGCTTATTTTGATGAATCTATGAGTAGTATCGGAGGGTGTGAACCATAGAGAAGTTGGAATACAGTAGATATTACACCAATATAAATAAAGAATGAGTTCACAATAGTACCTAAGTGGTGATTTATTTTCTTATACTAACGGAGCTTACGAGTTTTCTGTTAAGTTTTGTGTTGTGAAGTTTTCAAGTTTTGGGTAAAGATTCGATGGACTATGGAATAAGGAGTGGCAAGAGCCTAAGCTTGGGGATGCCCAAGGCAACCCAAGGTAATATTCAAGGACAACCAAGAGCCTAAGCTTGGGGATGTGACAGCTTGGTTTTTGCCCTATCTCATTTGCTTGATTTTTCTTTTGGATTCAATTTGAAACTTGGAGTTTTTGAATCTTTTCATATGGACTTAAACCCTTGGGTACCCTTGGCTTTCACCCAAGTGCTTAATTTCCCTCTCTTAGCATAATTCCCCTTCTGATCCACCCCAAAATAATCTTTGAAATGTTTTTCTTAAATGAAAAATATTCATTTCTCTCTCAAAAACCCTAGCTAGATCACTATGCTCCAAAGCAACCCTAATTTTTATGGCTCAGAAAAATCTGAGATAACTCACAAATATTCTTTGAACCCTATAGCACCTTTCTGAGCAAAAATATTTCATCACTTTTTGGAATATTTTTTCTATAGAAAATATTTTCTGTTCTGGACAGAAATGGTGCTTTCTACATTAACTACCATTTTACGTGCTCCATTGTGCCTGGTTTTTCTTGTGCATCTTCACCTTAGTAACTCATGGCTAACCTCCAAAGCACAGCCTCCAACTCCCAGCCATTTGACCTCAGTAACCTCCCAAAGTTACTGACCAGAAACTTACCTGGCATGTAAAAACTGTTGGTGAACGTAGTAATTTCAAAATTTTCCTACGCACACGCAAGATCATGGTGATGCATAGCAACGAGAGGGGAGAGTGTGATCTACGTACCCTCGTAGACCGATAGCGGAAGCGTTATGACAACGCGGTTGATGTAGTCGTATGTCTTCACGGCCCGACCGATCAATCACCGAAACTACGGCACCTCTGAGTTCTAGCACACGTTCAGCTCGATGACGATCCCCGGACTCCGATCCAGCAAAGTGTCGGGGAAGAGTTCCGTCAGCACGACGGCGTGGTGACGATCTTGATGTTCTACTGTCGCAGGGCTTCGCCTAAGCACCACTACAATATTATCGAGGACTATGGTGGAAGGGGTGTAACACCCCGGATGTAATTTACCTAATATGTACTCCAACTCTTGCCGTTTCCGGCGCTAAGTTATTTTATTTTCCTCGGGTTCGGGTTTTTGTCTCCATGTGTTGTTGTCGTTGTCATGCATCGCATATCATGTCATCATGTGCATTGCATTTGCATACGTGTTCGTCTCATGCATCCGAGCATTTTCCCCGTTGTCCGTTTTGCATTCCGGCACTTCTATCTCCTCCGATGGTCCTTTCTACCTTCTTTTCATGTGTGGGGATTAAACATTTCCGGATTGGACCGAGACTTGCCAAGCGGCCTTGGTTTACTACCGGTAGACCGCCTGTCAAGTTTCGTACCATTTGGACTTCGTTTGATGCTGCAACGGTTAACCGAGGGACCGAGAAGGCCTCGTGTGTGTTGCAACCCAACACCCTTCCAATTTGGCCCAAAACCCACCAAAATCCTCTCCATCATCTAGAGCGTTCGATCACGATCGCGTGGCCGAAAACCGCACCTCATTTGGACTCTCCTAGCTCCTCCTATGTTTATATATAGCCCCCCTCCGACATTCACGTTTCCTTCTCCCCCCGAAACCCTAGATCCACTCCTCTCCGCGCGGCCGGACACGTCCGCCGGCCGGCGGAAAGCGTCCGCCACCGCCCACAGCGAATCACAGCGCGCCAAGTGGCGTCGC
>NC_041386.1:105920094-105922369 GCF_002162155.2 Triticum dicoccoides
CCGGCGAGCGCCGTTCCCCGCGCCAGCGACCGCGCCGTTCAGCCCTCCTCGCCGTCCGGCCCCTCTGCCCCCGCCGCCCGTCGCCTCTCCTTCCTCCGGCGATGCTCGGTTCCTCTCCGGCGACCCCCATCTCCGGCCGACGAACTTCGGGAACCGTGCGTCTACAGTGAACCGATCCAGATCTGGATCTGAGGTTGACCTAATCTTGCCCAAAACCCTAGATAAATTGCATATTTCATCGTGCCGTAACTTTGCATCCGTAGATCCGTTTTGGACGTGTAGCATATCAAAATGTTCGCCTCAGAGAGTACATCATTTCAACTCATTGCATCATTTTCATTTGAGTTCATCTTGATGCCCGAAATGCTGTTGGAAGAGAGCTATTTGAGTTAGTTGTCAGATCTGCTGCACCAAATAGCTATTTGTCATTTTTGCCATGATTATTGTGTCCATGATATGCTCATGAGCTCTACATGAGTTTTGTTATATGCTTTGCCATCTTTCCAGAGGTGCTATCCATGTATTTTTGTGATATGTGTGGTGACTAGCACAAGCTTGCAAAGTGGTGCATCCGTTAATGCTGATTTCAGGAACTTAGCAATTTCACTAAGTCCTTGATCTGTTCTTATCAATATGCCATATGTTCATGTTGTTTCCTAGTGATCCATGCCTCGTTTGAGGATGAGCAGTAAGGATGATTTGTTAATCTTGTGGTGCTCTATCCGTCCATGTCTTTGTTTGCAATTATGGAGCACCCTAGCTTGAGTCAACTGAGCTCTACTTTTGCTATTTCGTGAATCTGGGCAGATCGTCTACTTGTTAGCGATTTTGCCGAGGATGTTGTAGTTGATCCGTGCCTACTATGTTGTTGTTCTTGCCATGTCTACCTTATATAATGTGTATTCCTGATGGGTGTATGCTTAGATTGTCATGACATGCTCTATAGTGAGTGCATCGAGCTCGTGAACATGCCTACTTGTTAACAGATTTGCATGCTCCAGTTTTTCTCTAAGTCTGAGATCTGATTATGTTTTTGCCATGTTCACATGCTTGCAATTGTATTTTCTGATCCCTTTTGGCTCAAGGTCACTAAGGGACTTTTGTTAAGCTCTTTGAGTATCTCCATGCCATGCCTTTCTTTGCCATGTTAAGTTCCTGTAGCATCTAGTTTTCATGCTTCAAAGTGGGCTACCTGATCTGGAATTCTAGACTAGTGTTAATTTCACTAAGTCTGAAATCTGTTTACCAATTGCACTTTCGCCATGCTTGTTTGAACCTGTTAATGGATGAATTGGCCGTATCTCAGTGTTCATCTTTTGTCAAGCATTATGAGTGGATCCCTGCCATGTATTTTTTTTGCCATGTGTGAGTGCTGTAGTATAATTATCTTGTTGCATTTAGATGGCTACTTGCTGTTTATCGCAGACCGGTGACATATTTGTTTTGCTTGCCATTTCCAAACCGTGCATCCGATTCTGGCGATCTTTATATCGATTTGAAGCGAAATCACCTCATCTTTCCAGTGGAACACTTGGAATTCCAAGTTGATGCCAGGTTCATTCATTCCTTGTCAAATCTTGCATATGCATCACATATCACATCCCACATAGCATACCATGTTTGCATCATGTTGTTTGAGCTTTGCACGTGGTTGATTGTGTTTCTTTTGCTTGTTTGTCTTGTTTGGGTAGAGCCGGGAGACGAGTTCGCTAACAAGGAGCCCGTTGAGTTTGCTTTCGAGGATCCAGTCAACTCTGACAACTTTGCAGGCAAGATGATCATACCCTCGAAATCACTTCTATCCTTGCTTTGCTAGATGCTCGCTCTTTTGCTATGCCTATGCTATGATGCCTACCACTTGCTTATCATGCCTCCAAAATTGCCATGTCAAACCTCTAACCCACCATGTCCTAGCAAACCGTTGATTGGCTATGTTACCGCTTTGCTCAGCCCCTCTTATAGCGTTGCTAGTTGCAGGTGAAGATTGGAGATCGTTCCTTGTTGGAACATTATTTACTTGTTGGGATATCACTATATTATCTTGTTATCTTAATGCATCTATATACTTGGTAAAGGGTGGAAGGCTCGGCCTTTTTGCCTAGTGTTTTGTTCCACTCTTGCCGCCCTAGTTTCCGTCATATCGGTGTTATGTTCCTGGATTTTGTGTTCCTTACGCGGTTGGGTAATAATGGGAACCCCTTGACAGTCCGCCTTGAATAAAACTCCTCCAGCGATGCCCAACCTTGGTTTTACCATTGCCACCTAGCCTCTTTTT
>NC_041386.1:105922688-105958457 GCF_002162155.2 Triticum dicoccoides
CTCCTCTGAGTGTTGGTCCGACCGAGCAGACTGCGGGGCCACCTCAGGGCAACTTGAGGTTTGGTTTTACTCGTAGGATGTATCATCTGAGTGTGCCCTGAGAACGAGATATGTGCAGCTCCTGTCGGGATTTGTCGGCACATTCGGGCGGTGTTGCTGGATTTGTTTTGACTTGTCGGAGTTGTCTTGTAGAACCGGGATGCCGAGTCTGATCGGAATGTCTTGGGAGAAGGTTTATCCTTTGTTGACCGTGGGAGCTTGTCATGGGCTAAGTTGGGAGTCCCCTGCAGGGATTTGAACTTTCGAAAGCCGTGCCCGCGGTTATGGGCAGATGGGAATTTGTTAATGTCCGGTTGTAGATAACTTGAACCTTAACTTAATTAAAATGAATCAACTGTGTGTGTTACCGTGATGGTCTCTTCTCGGCGGGGTCCGGGAAGTGAACACGGTGTTGGAGTAATGTTTGCCGTAGTCTGTTCTCTAGTTCTTCGTTCGTGCTTTGCCTTCTCTTCTCGCTCTCTTTTGCGAACAGGTTAGCCACCATATACGCTAGTCACTTGCTGCAGCTCCACATATTTACCTTGCCTTACCTATAAGCTTAAATAGTCTTGATCGCGAGGGTGCGAGATTGCTGAGTCCCTGTGGCTCACAGATTACTTCCAAACCAGATGTAGGGCCTGATGACTCCGTTCCAGATGATGTGCTTGAGCTCAAGTGGGAGTTCGACGAGGACTCACGCTGTTACTATATGTCTTTCCCTGATGATCAGTAGTGGTGCCCAGTTGGGCCGATCGGGACCGTGTCGCATGTTGGGTTGATCTTTTATTTTGGTACCCTAGTCGGACCATGATTGTATTGGTTGATGTAATGCTATTTATGTCCTTTGTGTGACGTGGCCAATGTAAGCCAACTATGTACCTTCCCTTTTATTATCTATTTACATGGGATGTTGTGAAGATTGCCTTACTTGCAACATTGCTTTCAATGCGGTTATGCCTCTAAGTCGTGCTTCAACACGTGGGAGATATAGCCGCATCGAGGGCGTTACAAGGGGGCACCGCACACGGCTTAGAGAACGATCTTAGAGATCAACTTGTGTGTCTAGGGGTGCCCCCTGCCCCCGTATATAAAGGAGCCAAGGGGGGTGCGGCCGGCCCTAGGAGGAGGCGTGCAGGAGGAGTCATACTCCTACCGGGAGTAGGACTCCCCTCCCTTTCCCTTGTTGGATTAGGACTTGGGGGGAAGGAGGAGATGGAAGAAAGGAAAGGGGGGGCGCCGCCCACCCCCCCTCCTTGTCCAATTCGGACTTGGGGGGGAGGGGCACGCGGCAGCCCCTAGGCATCCTCTCATCTTCCTCCACTAGGCCCATTAAGGCCCATTAGGTTACCGGGGGGTTCCGGTAACCTCCCGGTACTCCGGTAAAATGCCGATTTCACCCGGAACACTTCCGATGTCCAAACATATGCTTCCAATATATCAATCTTTATGTCTCGACCATTTTGAGACTCCTCGTCATGTCCGTGATCACATCCGGGACTCCGAACTAACTTCAGTACATCAAAACTCATAAACTCATATATAACTGTCATCGAAACCTTAAGCGTGCGGACCCTACGGGTTCGAGAACAATGTAGACATGACCGAGACACGTCTCCGATCAATAACCCATAGAGGAACCCGGATGCTCATATTGGCTCCCACATATTCTACGAAGATCTTTATCGGTCAGACCGCATAACAACATACGTTGTTCCCTTTGTCATCGGTATGTTACTTGCCCGAGATTCGATCATCGGTATCTCAATACCTAGTTCAATCTCGTTACCGGCAAGTCTCTTTACTCATTTTGTAATACATCATCTCGCAACTAACTCATTAGTTGCAATGCATGTAAGGCTTATGTGATGTGCATTACCGAGAGGGCTCAGAGATACCTCTCCGACAATCGGAGTGACAAATCCTAATCTCGAAATACGCCAACCCAACATTTACCTTTGGAGACACCTGTAGAGCTCCTTTATAATCACCCAGTTACGTTGTGACGTTTGGTAGCACACAAAGTGTTCCTCCGGCAAACGGGAGTTGCATAATCTCATAGTCATAGGAACATGTATAAGTCATGAAGAAAGCAATAGCAACATACTAAACAATCGGGTGCTAAGCTAATGGAATGGGTCATGTCAATCACATCATTCTCCTAATAATGTGGTCCCGTTAATCAAATGACAACACATGTCTATGGTTAGGAAACATAACCATCTTTGATTAACGAGCTAGTTAAGTAGAGGCATACTAGTGACGTTTAGTTTGTCTATGTATTCACACAAGTATTATGTTTCCGGATAATACAATTCTAGCCTGAATAATAAACATTTATCATGATATAAGGAAATAAAATAATAACATTATTATTGCCTCTAGGGCATATTTCCTTCAGTCTCCCACTTGCACTAGAGTCAATAATCTAGATTACACAGTAATGATTCTAACACCCATGGAGCTTTGGTGCTGATCATGTTTTGCTCGTGGAAGAGGCTTAGTCAACGGGTCTGCAACATTCAGATCCGTATGTATCTTGCAAATCTCTATGTCTCCCACCTAGACTAGATCCCGGATGGAATTGAAGCGTCTCTTGATGTGCTTGATTCTCTTGCGAAATCTGGATTCCTTTGCCAAGGAAATTGCACCAGTATTGTCACAAAAGATTTTCATTGGACCCTATGCACTAGGTATGACACCTAGATCGGATATGAACTCCTTCATCCAGACTCCTTCGTTTGCTGCTTCCGAAGCAGCTATGTACTCTGCTTCACATGTAGATCCCGCCACAACGCTTTGTGTAGAACTGCACCAACTAACAGCTCCACCATTTAATGTAAACACGTATCCGGATTGCGATTTAGAATCGTCTGGATCAGTGTCAAAGCTTGCATCAAGGTAACCATTTACGATGAACTCTTTGTCACCTCCATATATGAGAAACATATCCTTAGTCCTTTTCAGGTATTTCAGGATGTTCTTGACCGCTGTCCAGTGAACCACTCCTGGATTACTTTGGTACCTCCCTGCTAGACTTATAGCAAGACACACATCAGGTCTGGTACACAGCATTGCATACATGATAGAGCCTATGGCTGAAGCATAGGGAACATCTTTCATTTTATCTCTATCTTCTGCATTGGTCGGGCATTGAGTCTTACTCAATTTCACACCTTGTAACACAGGCAAGAATCCTTTCTTTGCTTGATCCATTTTGAACTTCTTCAAAACTTTGTCAAGGTATGTGCTTTGTGAAAGTCCAATTAAGCGTCTTGATCTATCTCTATAGATCTTAATGCCCAATATGTAGCAACTTCATCGAGGTCTTTCATTGAAAAACTCTTATTCAAGTATCCCTTTATGCTATCCAGAAATTCTATATCATTTCCGATTAGTAATATGTCATCTACATATAATATCAGAAATGCTACAGAGCTCCCACTCACTTTCTTGTAAATACAGGCTTCTCCAAAAGTCTGTACAAAACCAAATGCTTTGATCACACTATCAAAGCGTTTATTCCAACTCCGAGAGGCTTGCACCAGTCCATAAATGGATCGTTGGAGCTTGCACACTTTGTTAGCTCCATTTGGATCGACAAAACCTTCCGGCTGCATCATATACAACTCTTCTTCCAGAAATCCATTCAAGAATGCAGTTTGACATCCATCTGCCAAATTTCATAATCATAAAATGCGGCAATTGCTAACATGATTCGGACAGACTTAAGCATCGCTACGGGTGAGAAGGTCTCATCGTAGTCAATCCCTCGAACTTTTCAAAAACCTTTTGCGACAAGTCGAGCTTTGTAGACAGTAACATTACCGTCAGCGTCAGTCTTCTTCTTGAAGATCCATTTATTCTCAATTGCTTGCCGATCTTTTGGCAAGTCAACCAAAGTCCACACTTTGTTTTCATACATGGATCCCATCTCAGATTTCATGGCTTCAAGCCATTTTGCGGAATCTGGGCTCACCATCGCTTCTCCATAGTTCGTAGGTTCATCATGATCTAGTGGCATGACTTACAGAACAGGATTACCGTACCACTCTGGTGCGGATCTTACTCTGGTTGATCTACGAGGTTCAGTAGTATCTTGTTCTGAAGTTTCATGATCATCATCATTAGCTTCCTCACCAATTGGTGTAGGTGTCACAGAAACTGGTTTCTGTGATGTACTACTTTCCAATAAGGGAGCAGGTACAGTTACCTCATCAAGTTCTACTTTCCTCCCACTCACTTCTTTCGAGAGAAACTCCTTCTCTAGAAAGTTTCCGAATTTAGCAAAAATAGTCTTGCCTTCGGATCTGTGATAGAAGGTGTATCCAATAGTTTCCTTTGGATATCCTATGAAGACACATTTCTCCGATTTGGGTTCGAGCTTATCAGGTTGAAGCTTTTTCACATAAGCATCGCAGCCCCAAACTTTCAGAAATGACAACTTTGGTTTCTTGCCAAACCACAGTTCATAAGGCGTTGTCTCAACGGATTTTGATGGTGCCCTATTTAATGTGAATGCGGTCGTCTCTAAAGCATAACCCCAAAATGATAGCGGTAAATCAGTAAGAGACATCATAGATCGCACCATATCTAGTAAAGTACGATTACGACGTTCGGACACACCATTACGTTGTGGTGTTCCGGGTGGCGTGAGTTGCGAAACTATTCCGCATTATTTCAAATGTACACCAAACTCGTAACTCAAATATTCTCCTCCACGATCAGATCGTAGGAATTTTATTTTCTTGTTATGATGATTTTCAACTTTGCTCTGAAATTCTTTGAACTTTTCAAATGTTTCAGATTTATGTTTCATTAAGTAGATATACCCATATCTGCTTAAGTCATCTGTGAAGGTGAGAAAATAACGATATCCGCCACGAGCCTCAACATTCATTGAACCACATACATCTATATGTATGATTTCCAACAAATATGTTGCTCTCTCCATAGTACCGGAGAACGGTGTTTTTGTCATCTTACCCATAAGGCACGGTTCGCAAGTACCAAGTGATTCATAATGAAGTGGTTCCAAAAGTCCATCAGTATGGAGTTTCTTCATGCGCTTTACACCGATATGACCTAAATGGCAGTGCCACAAATAAGTTGCACTATCATTATCAACTCTGCATCTTTTGGCTTCAACATTATGAATGTGTGTGTCACTACTATCAAGATTTAATAAGAATAGACCATTCTTCATGGGTGCATGACCATAAAAGATTTTACTCATATAAATAGAACAAGCATTATTCTCTGATTTAAATGAATAACCGTCTCGCATCAAACAAGATCCAGATATAATGTTCATGCTCAACGCTGGCACCAAATAACAATTATTTAGGTCTAATACTAGTCCCGAAGGTAGATGTAGAGGTAGCGTGCCGACCGCGATCACATCGACTTTGGAACCATTTCCCACGCGCATCGTCACCTCGTCCTTAGCCAATCTTCGCTTAATCCGTAGTCCCTGTTTCGAGTTGCAAATGTTAGCAATAGAACAAGTATCAAATACCCAGGTGCTACTGCGAGCATTAGTAAGGTATACATCAATAACATGTATATCGTATATACCTTTGTTCACCTTGCCATCCTTCTTATCCGCCAAATACTTGGGGCAGTTCCGCTTCCAGTGACCAGTCTGCTTGCAGTAGAAGCACTCAGTTTCAGGCTTAGGTCCAGATTTGGGTTTCTTCTCTTGAGCAGCAACTTGCTTGCTGTTCTTTTTGAAGTTCCCCTTCTTCTTCCCTTTGCCCTTTTTCTTGAAACTAGTGGTCTTGTTGACCATCAACACTTGATGCTCCTTCTTGATTTCTACCTCCGCAACTTTCAGCATTGCGAACAGCTCGGGAATAGTCTTATTCATCCCTTGCATATTATAGTTCATCACGAAGCTCTTGTAGCTAGGTGGCAGTGATTGGAGAATTCTGTCAATGACGCAATCATCTGGAAGATTAACTCCCAATTGAATCAAGTGATTATTATACCCAGACATTTTGAGTATATGCTCACTGGAAGAACTGTTCTCCTCCATCTTGCGGCTATAGAACTTATTGGAGACTTCATATATCTCAATCCGGGCATTTGCTTGAAATATTAACTTCAACTCCTGGAACATCTCATATGCTCCATGACGTTCAAAACGTCGTTGAAGTACCGATTCTAAGCCGTAAAGCATGGCACACTAAACTATCGAGTAGTCATTAGCTTTGCTCTGCCAGACGTTCATAACATCTGGTGCTGCTCAAGCAGCAGGCCTGGCACCCAGCGGTGCTTCCAGCACGTAATTCTTTTGTGCAGCAATGAGGATAAACCTCAAGTTACGGACCCAGTCCGTGTAATTGCTACCATCATCTTTCAACTTTACTTTCTCAAGGAATGCATTAGAATTCAACGGAACAACAGCACGGGCCATCTATCTACAATCAAACATAAACAAGCAAGATACTATCAGGTACTAAGTTCACGATAAATTTAAGTTCAATTAATCATATTACTAAAGAACTCCCACTTAGATAGACATCCCTCTAATCCTCTAAGTGATCACATGATCCAAATCAACTAAACCATGTCCGATCATCACGTGAGATGGATTAGTTTCAATGGTGAACATCACTATGTTGATCATATCTACTATATGATTCACGCTCGACCTTTTGGTCTCCGTGTTCCGAGGCCATATATGTATATGCTTGGCTCGTCAAGTATAACCTGAGTATTCCGTGTGTGAAACTGTTTTGCACTCGTTGTATTTGAACGTAGAGCCTATCACACCCGATCATCACGTGGTGTCTCAGCACGAAGAACTTTCGCAACGGTGCATACTCAGGGAGAACACTTCTTGATAATTAGTGAGAGATCATCTTAAAATGCTACCATCAATCAAAGCAAGATAAGATGTATAAAAGATAAACATCACATGCAATCAATATAAGTGATATGATATGGCCATCATCATCTTGTGCTTGTGATCTCCATCTTCGAAGCATCGTCATGATCACCATCGTCACCGGCGCGACACCTTGATCATGATCGTAGCATCGTTGTCGTCTTGCCAATCTTATGCTTCCACAACTATCACTACCGCTTAGTGGTAAAGTAAAGCATTACAACACAATTGCATTGCATACAATAAAGCGACAACCATATGGCTCCTGCCAGTTGCCGATAACTCAGTTACAAAACATGATCATCTCATACAATAAAATTTAGCATCATGTCTTAACCATATCACATCACAACATACCCTGCAAAAACAAGTTAGACGTCCTCTACTTTGTTGTTGCAAGTTTTACGTGGCTGCTACGGGCTTAGCAAGAACCGTTCTTACCTACGCATCAAAACCACAACGATAGTTTGTCAAGTTGGTGCTGTTTTAACCTTCGCAAGGACCGGGCGTAGCCACACTTGGTTCAACTAAAGTTGGAGAAACTGACACCCGCTAGCCACCTTTGTGCAAAGCACGTCGGGAGAACCGGTCTCGCGTAAGCGTACGCGTAATGTCGGTCCGGGCCGCTTCATCCAACAATACCGCCGAACCAAAGTATGACATGCTGGTAAGCAGTATGACTTATATCGCCCACAACTCACTTGTGTTCTACTCATGAATATAGCATCAACGCATAAAACCTAGGCTCGGATGCCACTGTTGGGGAACGTAGTAATTTCAAAATTTTCCTACGCACACACAAGATCATGGTGATGCATAGCAACGAGAGGGGAGAGTGTGATCTACGTACCCTCGTAGACCGACAGCGGAAGCGTTATGACAACACGGTTGATGTAGTCGTACGTCTTCACGGCCCGACCGATCAAGCACCGAAACTACGGCACCTCCGAGTTCTAGCACATGTTCAGCTCGATGACGATCCCTGGACTCCGATCCAGCAAAGTGTCGGGGAAGAGTTCCGTTAGCATGACGGCGTGGTGACGATCTTGATGTTCTACTGTCGCAGGGCTTCGCCTAAGCACCACTACAATATTATCAAGGACTATGGTGGAAGGGGGCACCACACAGGGCTAAGAGAACGATCTTAGAGATCAACTTGTGTGTCTAGGGGTTCCCCCTGCCCCCGCATATAAAGGAGCAAAGGGGGGTGCGGCCGGCCCTAGGAGGAGGCGTGCAGGAGGAGTCCTACTCCTACCGGGAGTAGGACTCCCCTCCCTTTCCCTAGTTGGATTAGGACTTGGGGGGAAGGAGGAGAGGGAAGAAAGGAAAGGGGGGCGCCGCCCCCCCTCCTTGTCCAATTCGGACTTGGGGGGGAGGGGCGCGCGGCAACCCCTAGGCCTCCTCTCCTCTTCCTCCACTAGGCCCATTAAGGCCCATTAGGTTACTGGAGGGTTCCGATAACCTCCCGGTACTCCGGTAAAATGCCGATTTCACCCAGAACACTTCCGATGTCCAAACACAGGCTTCCAATATATCAATATTCATGTCTCGACCATTTCGAGACTCCTCGTCATGTCCGTGATGACATCCGGGACTCCGAACTAACTTCGGTACATCAAAACTCACAAACTCATAATATAACTGTCATCGAAACCTTAAGCGTGCGGACCCTACGGGTTCGAGAACAATGTAGACATGACCGAGACACGTCTCCGGTCAATACCCAATAGCGGAACCTGGATGCTCATATTGGCTCCCACATATTCTACGAAGATCTTTATCGGTCAGACTGCATAACAACATACGTTGTTCCCTTTGTCATCGGTATGTTACTTGCCCGAGATTCGATCGTCAGTATCTCAATACCTAGTTCAATCTCGTTACCGGCAAGTCTCTTTACTCGTTTCGTAATACATCATTTCGCAACTAACTCATTAGTTGCAATGCTTGCAAGGCTTATGTGATGTGCATTACCGAGAGGGCCCAGAGATACCTCTCCAACAATCGGAGTGACAAATCCTAATCTCGAAATACGCCAACCCAACATTTACCTTTGGAGACACCTGTAGAGCTCCTTTATAATCACCCAGTTACGTTGTGACGTTTGGTAGCACACAAAGTGTTCCTCCGGCAAACGGGAGTTGCATAATCTCATAGTCATAGGAACATGTATAAGTCATGAAGAAAGCAATAGCAACATACTAAACGATTGGGTGCTAAGCTAATGGAATGGGTCATGTCAATCACATCATTCTCCTAATATTGTGATCCCGTTAATCAAATGACAACACATGTCTACGGTTAGGAAACATAACCATCTTTGATTAACGAGCTAGTTAAGTAGAGGCATACTAGTGACGTTTAGTTTGTCTATGTATTCACACAAGTATTATGTTTCCGGATAATACAATTCTAGCATGAATAATAAACATTTATCATGATATAAGGAAATAAAATAATAACATCATTATTGCCTCTAGGGCATATTTCCTTCAAGAACTTCTCTACTGCACCTGGATCCAAACCAAAGCGTGGTAACCTCTCAATCTACCACAAACAACACGCCAGACATGAAGTTTAGGCTTAGCTCGGCCTGATGTCATAGTCCACGCGGTGACCGCGTTCGTCCAGGGGTGCTGGCATGTGTGTCGACACGCTCTGAGTGCCGTCGAACGCTCTGTTTGCGCGTGCTCACTTCCCCCGCCTGTCGTAGCATGCCAAACTTCGCCACCATCTTCGTCTCAACATCCATAACTCCTCACTGGCGCTCGCCGACGCCGGAGCTCGCCGCAATGAGCACGGGCGCGGTCCGGCAACCCAACAGTGCCGTGCGCACTGTGCTCGTCGCCTTCCCCTCGCTCCTGTGCTCTTCCCCGCTCGCCCACAGTTCCCGCGTGAGCTGCGTCTGCTTCTCCCCCTCTCACTGACGCTGCTCGTCGCCGGGCGCCGTGGACAGGTGTCCACCGGTGGAGCCCGAACCCCCCTCTCTGCTCGCCTATAAATGGAGCCGCCCGGCCTCCTCGAGCACCATCCACCACTCCCACATAACCTACAAGCGAGTAGGAAGCCGTAGCCCGGCCGGGCAGGCCGCGGGCCGCTGTCCTCGAGCTCGAGCTCACCGGCGATCCCCTCTGGTCGCTGCGGTAGCTCTAGCCCATCCCAGGCCAGGGCAACACTTCCAGGGCCTCCGCCTCTCTCCGGTGAAGCCATCTCGTCCACCTGGAGCCCCTGGAGTTGCCTCTGCTCGCCGTCTTCTTCATCTCCGGCGACCACCGCGTTCTGCCTCTGCTTGCGAGGTTGATTCTGACGCCGTCCGACCACCCCTAGCCACGCTACGGGTACGGGCAGGTGCGCCACCGTCCCCTCTCTTCATCCCTCCCTCTCGTTTTGGCCAAGGATTCCTCATCACCGGCGAGAGCTCCGTCGGAGCTGCGACTCCCTCTGTTTCCTTCTTCCCCTCCTTCGCACCTGCCTAGCGGGGCCCGCTAGTCAGCCACTCCGTACGCGCGCGAACCGGTACGAGTGGTGGCGCCCTGAGGCTTTATGCCTTCGACGTCACCCCCCTAGTCTGTTTATTTAAATTCAAACTTAATTCAATTCCAGAGAACTTCAAACAGTCATAACTTTTTAACCATAAGTCCTAATGAATTGATTCTTTTTGCATATTGTCCTTTGCAAAGAAATCTAACAGCTCACCAAAAATGAGATTTTTTGAGCTGTTTAGAATTTCTGGTGATTTTCAGAAGAGTTCTTGATATTTTCTTCTTGTGTTTAAAATTATTTTTAGCGGGTGAGGCTTGTCTTGAGGATCACCAGAAGGCTTGTGAACCTCATCTGCACTAAGGCAAGCCACAACAACATTTTCATGGTGCCATTTTCAATATTGATGATTTTCTTACTTGAATGATATGATTAATCCATGCATTTAAATAACTATTATGTTATTTATATTCTGTTAAGTGTGTGTTGGTATTATGCTTGATTTACAGAACCTTGAAACTAGCTTAGTTGGTAAAGAAGCTAAGATATAATTGTGGTAATGATAAAATGATTTGTTATGCATATGGATAATGGATTAAAGTTATTTTCTTACATAAATAAAAAATGGTTAAATTTGCTAGAAAATATCCTGTTAAGTGCTTGTTTAGCCAATTTACCTAAATTACAGAATGTTTGAACCTAACTTGATTGGTAAACAAATTTGGATTTGCTTGCAATGGTGATAGTAGAAGCTTTGTTATGCATGTGAGGAATTAATCGGAGTTATTTTCTTGCATGAGAAAATAATATTGCTTGCTGCAAAATAAATGGTTAAAGTAAGACCAGAAAAGTAATATAAGTTGTTGATGCTTATGTTTAGTGTAAATATGGTTGACATCAGTCATTTTCGGATTATGTGATGCATGTGTAGTATTGCATTTCATGGCATGCTATGACACCGGTCATTCTCCTTTTAAGTTGAACCTGAATATAACTCAACCTAAATATATCATTGACTAGGTCATGGTGCCGCTGAATCGAGATTTTCCCAGTGCAACCACATTTGCCTTTGAGGGAAGGCCTTGATTTGTTCCATTGACATGCCTCTGGTCGGTGCCTCCAACTAGGGAAGGTTATGGGCGTGCTTACCTTGGCCCGGTAAGCAGGCATAACCTTGTGTGCCCCTGTTTGAGATTTTTGGTACCGGTCCCTGTGAGGGAAGTTTTGGCCATGACGGTGGTCGGTGTGTCTTTGGTAGACACGGGGCCACCCAGGACTAGCCCGTTGGGGATTGGGTCGGAGTGGCCGGGAGAGTGTCATGGAAATGGAAGGGTTTCGTCGGAATGCCGTTGGTCCACCCGAATGGGAGTACGAGGCCATGGGTTCCGAGGTGTGGGTACAGTGTGCTACCTCTGTAGAGTGTATAATCTATCGATAGGCGAGTCCAGGGTTACAGACAACTCGTAGTAGGTCCCACCATGAGTCAATGTTTAATAAACATGCACACTAAGTATGATCATTGCACTGATGTTGAGGGCTGAAATGCCATCGAGATGTTTGAGACCACGATGATGGTTTGGTGGTGATCGCCGTAAGGATCACGAGTTACTTTGGTGGTGATCGCCGTAAGGATCACGAGTTACTTTGGTGGTGATCGCCATAAGGATCACGAGTTACTTTGGTGGTGATCGCCGTAAGGATGACGAGTTACTTTGGTGGTGATCGCCGGAAGGATCACAAGTTACTCTAGTTAAAACCACGATGGTGGTTTGGTGGTGATGCGAGAACGATCACGATTGGTAAGGCGGTACCGAGGGATGTTTATCCCAGGAGCATGAGCACAACATGTTGGAACATTATTGCATTATTAATTGGTTAAATATCATGATATTGTTTGTCATTATGATTATGCATGTTGTGAGCTTGCAAGTACATTCAATGTACTGACCTGGCGTGACATGCCAGATTTCAAGAAAGTCGCGTTGGAAAGGAGCGCTGCTTGAGTCTAGATCGTGTCCACATCGGTGTCCCTGTGATATGGAGTTTCCGCTACGATGTTGTTCCGCTGCCGCGTGGTTGTTATGATCGAGGCCCCTTTTTGTTCACTAAATAATGTACATATTGTTCAGCCGCACCGTGCGTGCTGCTTGGCCTCGACATCTGTTGTTTTTCTGTACCAAGATGTTGTGTGTTGCCAGAAGACATGGTCTCTGGGCTGGCAATGCAAGGTAAACTGGTCGCTCTGAGCCGGGGTGCCACAACGCTTGGTATCAGAGCCGCGCTGACTGTAGGCCATGCTAGACTACGACGTGTTAACTGGATGTTAGATACGAGTTTAAGTTGAGTGTCTGTAGCAATTGTAGCTGGTTGTTGCATTGCATGCACTTGATTTATATTTTTATGCTAACCTGCTAATGGTTGTGAGTGTAGATGGCTCCGGTTGCGTATCCGTGCCAGCTGCAGCTGATGCCGTACACGTCACCGCACCTTCTTCACAATGTGTGGCGTCGGCTGTACCCCCTCGGAGACGATCTAGTCTATCGTGTGTATTGGGAGCATCTAGCTGATTTAGTATATGAGTATCACGCAGTGGTTACTTTGGGCACTAGTTCCGATTCCGGCTCTTACACTCATACCTCTCGGAGTGGTTACGCCTCTACCGCTTCTCAGGCTGTCCAGTTTGCTGCATTCGAGGTCCTTGTTGAGCTTCGCTACAATGAGATCCGAATGCAAAACCATCCAGGTTTCTTTTACTACCCTTCTCTGCATGATAATGGTAGTGTCCATTTCCAGATCATTGATCTGGAGTCTGATAGCGTTGCTAGCCACCTTGCTCGTTATGTCACTGCTAGCTATCTTATGATCCACGAGCTGGTTCGAGAGCTGACTCGTGCCCGTACTGCTTTAGCTGCTGCTTTGGTCACTACTAGATCTGCCACTACTCCATCTTCTCTGGGATTTACTCCCTATATTACAGCCAGTTCTAGTTCCCCTGTTTCACCGGTTACTCCCCCGAGTAGCTCAGGCACTTCGACGGTGAACCCTCTCCATACTCCTGCCGAGTGGGTTTCACTTCTCTCTATTCCTATAGCCCCGATGCTTCATCCTGCCCCTGCCCCGGAGGGAGAGCCCTCGAGGCAGCGTCCTCGTGTTACCTTTAACCCAGAGGTTACCGTTAACCACGTTAGTTCAGGATCCGAGTCCGCTTCAGGGGAGGACACCGCAGCACCAGCAGAGCAGTAGTACCTCGGAGTATTTGCAGTCGTCAGGATAATGTACGGATGTAGCCGTACAAGTCATGATGTTTTGTTGCATGTATGAGAGTAGTTGAACCTGTCATGTTGTTTATCTTTCATGTATGAGTCTATGTATAATTATGTTGGGACTTTATTCGCCGTATTTTCTTCGCTCTTTTCTTCTGGGATTTGTCGCTGGCTTTTCCCCAAATTTATTCTTGGATGTTTCTCATCTTGATTGCGTTGTCTTGGGAAAAATCCACAATAGGATGACGCGGGGAGGCAGCAGTAGCAACGTTCGTGAGGGAACTCCTGTTCATCGTTCCGCACGGCAGGCAGGACATTCTCCCGAGCCATACGTTCCGCCACCACCTCCACCGCCAAATCCACCCTCCACCGAGCAAATTCTGCGTATGTTTGAGAAAAGAAGGAACAATGATCTGCTTGAAATATTAAGAAGTGTGCAAACTATGGTTGGAAAAAATGGAAATCAGAACGGTCGTTACTCCAAGCTGTCAGATTTTCAAAGGACCAAGCAACCCAGTTTCAGTCAGATTGTTGACCCATTGGATGCCGACGATTGGTTGCGTACCATTGGGAAAAAGCTTGAGATTGCTCGTACTGAAGAAAATGATAAAGTTCCATTTGCAACTCATTACCTTGAAGGTACTGCTGCCATATGGTGGGAAAATGCAAAGGCCATGTGGCCTGCTGATGAAGAAATCACCTGGGAAAAATTTAAGGATCAGTTCCGGAAATATCACAACCCTACTGGAGTTATGAAGGTTAAGCAGCGTGAATTTCTCGCACTCGTCCAAGGAAACCAGTCTGTGGGGGAATATTTACAAAAAATTAATCATCTGGCCCGTTACTCCCTTTATGACGTGGCCACTGAGGAAAGGAAGATTGACAGATTTCTTGGAGGCTTAAATCCGCAACTCCGGTCTACTCTCAGTATGTTTGATTTCCCAGATTTCCAAACTCTGGTGAACAAGGCTTTCATTGCTGAACGAGAGCACAAGCTTGTATCAGATAATAGGCCTGCCAACAACAACAACAACAACAAGCGTAAGTTTGAGCCAAAGAAGGATCGGCAACCAGTGCAAAAGGCTCGAACCTGGCAACAGACTCATGTAGAATACAAGCCCAATTGGCAATAGAATGTTAACAAGACCACCACTCAAGTCAAGAATGTCGTGACCAACCCAATACGGGATGAGCGTCAGCGCAATAATTCGTGCTTCAATTGTGGGAAGAACGGGCATTATGCCAAACAGTGCCCCAAGAACAACAGGGCGGATGCCCCATTCAGGCCACAAGTCAACTTTATAGAGTCATGCCCGACCCAGCAAAACATTACTGGGTACGTGCATCATCTCTCAGCCGACGAAGCACAAGAGAACCCCGGAGTCGTCATTGGTATGTTTTCTGTTAATGACATACCTGCCGTGATTTTATTTGACTCTGGGGCTTCCCATTCTTTTATTTCTCGGAGTTTTGCTGCCCAAAACAAATTTCCTTGTACACTTTTGGGCAAAAATATATTGGTACAAACCCCGGGATCTCTAATCAAGAGCAACATGGTCTGCCGCGATCTGGAAACCAATATCAACAGAGTCTACTTTCCAACCTCTCTGATATTTATTGAGTCTGAAAAGTTGGATATTACATTGGGTATGAATTGGTTGTGTTGGGAATATGCCCTAGAGGCAATAATAAAATGGTTATTATTGTATTTCCTTGTTCATGATAATTGTCTATTCATGCTATAATTGTATTAACCGGAAACCGTAATACATGTGTGAATACATAGACCACAACATGTCGCTAGTAAGCCTCTAGTTGACTAGCTCGTTGATCAATAGATGGTCATGGTTTCCTGACCATGGACATTGGATGTCATTGATAATGGGATCACATCATCAGGAGAATGATGTGATGGACAAGATCCAATCCTAAGCCTAGCACAAGATCATATAGTTCGTCTGCTAAAGTTTTTCTAATGTCAACTATCATTTCCTTAGACCATGAGATTGTGCAACTCCCGGATATCGTAGGAATGCTTTGGGTGTACCAAATGCCACAACGTAACTGGGTGGCTATAAAGGTGCACTACGGGTATCTCCGAAAGTGTCTGTTGGGCTGGCATGAATCGAGACTGGGATTTGTCACTCCGTGTAAACGGAGAGGTATCTCTGGGCCCACTCGGTAGGACATCATCATAATGTGCACAATGTGACCAAGGAGTTGATCATGGGATGATGTGTTACGGAACGAGTAAAGAGACTTGTCGGTAACGAGATTGAACAAGGTATCGGGATACCGATGATCGAATCTCGGGCAAGTACTATACTGGTAGACAAAGGGAATTGTATACGGGATTGATTGAATCCTCGACATCGTGGTTCATCCGATGAGATCATCGTGGAGCATGTGGGAGCCAACATGGG
This sequence comes from Triticum dicoccoides, assembly GCF_002162155.2. NCBI lineage: Eukaryota > Viridiplantae > Streptophyta > Magnoliopsida > Poales > Poaceae > Triticum > Triticum dicoccoides. Next base: position 105,938,783 of record NC_041386.1, read on the forward strand.
TATCCAGATCCCGCTGTTGGTTATTGGCCGGAGAGTTGTCTCTCCCATGTCTACATGTCTCCCGAACCCGTAGGGTCTACACACTTAATGTTCGGTGACGCTAGAGTTGTAGAGATATTAGTATGCGGTTAACCGAAAGTTGTTCGGAGTCCCGGATGAGATCCCGGACGTCACGAGGAGTTCCGGAATGGTCCGGAGGTAAAGATATATATATATATATATATATATATATATATATATATATATATATATATATATATATATATATATATATATATATATATAGGAAGTCCAGTTTCGGCCACCGGGAGAGTTTCGGGGTCACCGGTATTGTACCGGGACCACCTGAAGGGTCCCGGGGGTCCACCGGGTGGGGCCACCTGTCCCGGAGGGCCCCGTGGGCTGAAGTGACATGGGAACCAGCCCCTGGTGGGCTGGTGCGCCCCCCTTGGGCCTCCCTTGCGCCTAGGGTTGGAAACCCTAAAGGGGTGGGGGCGCCTCCACCTGGCTTGGGGGCCAAGCCACCCCCTAGGCCGCCGCCCCTCCCATTAGATGGGATCTCTAGGGGCCGCCCCCCCCATGGCCCCTATATATAGTGGAGGGGAGGGAGGCCAGTAGCACCCTAAGCCCTGGCGCCTCCCTCCCTCCCGTGACACCTCTTCCTCCCCGCTTGCGCTTGGCGAAGCCCTGCCGGGATCCCGCTACTTCCACCACCACGCCGTCGTGCTACTAGATCTCCATCAACATCTCCTCCCCCTTGCTGGATCAAGAAGGAGGAGACGTCTCCGCTCCGTACGTGTGTTGAATGCGGAGGTGCTGTCCGTTCGGCGCTAGGATCATCGGTGATTTGGATCACGACGAGTACGACTCCATCAACCATGTTCTAGTAACGCTTCCGCTTAGCGATCTACAAGGGCATGTAGATGCACTCCCCTTCCCCTTGTTGCTAGACTACTCCATAGATTGATCTTGGTGATGCATAGAAAATTTTAAATTTCTGCTACGATCCCTAACAGTGGCATCATGAGCTAGGTCTATGCGTAGATTTTATGCACGAGTAGAACACAAAGTAGTTGTGGGTAATGATTTGTTCAATTTGCTTGCCGTTACTAGTCTTATCTTGATTCGGCGGCATTGTGGGATGAATCGGCCGGGACCGACCTTACACGTACACTTACGTGAGACAGGTTCCACCGACTGACATGCACTTGATGCATAAGGTGGCTGGCGGGTGTTTGTCTCTCCCACTTTAGTCGGATCGAATTCGATGAAAAGGGTCCTTATGAAGGGTAAATAGCAATTGGCATATCACCGTTGTGGTTTTGCGTAGGTAAGAAACGTTCTTACTAGAAACCCATAGCAGCCACATAAAACATGCAACAACAATTAGAGGAGGTCTAACTTGTTTTTGCAGGATATGGCCAAAAGGATGTGATGAATGATATATGTGATGTATGAGACTGATCATGTTCTTATAATAAGAATCACGACTTGCATGTCGATGAGTATGACAACCGGCAGGAGCCATATGAGTTGTCTTAATTTATTTATGACCTGCATGTCAATGAAAACGTCATATAATTACTTTACTTTATTGCTAACCGTTAGCCATAGTAGTAGAAGTAATAGTTGGCGAGGCAACTTCATGAAGACACGATGATGGAGATCATCATGATGGAGATCATGGTGTCATGCCGGTGACGATGGTGTTCATGCGCGCCTTGAAGATGGAGATCAAAGGCGCAAGATGATATTGGCCATATCATGTCACTTTATGATTTGCATGTGATGTTTGTCATGTTTACATCTTATTTGCTTAGAACGACGGTAGCATAAATAAGATGATCCCTCGCAATAATTTCAAGAAAGTGTTCCCCCTAACTGTGCACCGTTGCTAAGGTCCGTTGTTCCGAAGCACCATGTGATGATCGGGTGTGATAGGTTCTAACGTTCGCATACAACGGGTGTAAGCCAGATTTACACACGCAATACACTTAGGTTAACTTGACGAGCCTAGCATGTACAGACATGGCCTCGGAACACGGAAGACCGAAAGGTCGAACATGAGTCGTATAGTGGATACGATCAACATGAAGATGTTCACCGATGATGACTAGTCCATCTCACGTGATGATCAGACACGGCCTAGTTGACTCGGATCATGTATCACTTAGATGACTATAGGGATGTCTATCTAAGTGGGAGTTCATTGAATAATTTGATTAGATGAACTTAATTATCATGAACATAGTCAAAAGTCCTTTGCAAATTATGTCGTAGCTCACGCTTTGGTTCTACTGTTTTAGATATGTTCCTAGAGAAAATTTAGTTGAGAGTTGACAGTAGCAATTATGCGGACTGGGTCCATGAACTGAGGATTGTCCTCATTGCTGCACAGAAGGGTTATGTCCTTAATGCACCGCTCAGTGTGTTGAACCTCGAGCATCGTCTATAGATGTTGGGAAACATTTGACATACAGGTTTTTATGACTACGTGATAGTTCAGTATGTAATACTAACGGTTTACAATTGTGGCACCAAAGACGTTTTTGAAACGTCGCAGAACATATGAGATGTTCCAAAGACTGAAATTGGAATTTCATACTAGTGCCCACGTCAAGAGGTATGAGACCTCTGACAAGTTTCTTAAGCCTGCAAACTAAGGGAGAAAAACTCAATCATTGAGCATGTCCTCAGATTGTCTGAGTACTGCAATCGCTTGAATCAAGTGGGAGTTAATCTTCCAGATGAGATAGTGATGGTTCCCCATAGTCACTGCCACCAAGCTATTGGAGCTTCGTGATGAACTATAACATATCAGGGATAGACATGATGATCCTTGAGCAACTCGCGATGTTTGACACCGCGAAAGTAGAAATCAAGTAGGAGCATCAATTGTTGATGGTTAAACCACTAGTTTCAAGAAGGGCAAGGGAAAGAAGGGATACTTCATGAGACGGCAAATCAGTTGCTGCTCTAGTGAAGAAACCTAAGGTTGAACCAAACCCGAGACTAACTGCTTCTATAATGAGGGGAACGGTCACTGAAGCAGAACTACCCTAGATACTTGGTAGATAAGAAGGCTGGCAAGGTCGACAGAAGTATTTTGGATATACGTCATATTATTGTGTACTTTATTAGTAATCCTAGTAGCACCAGGGTAATAAATACCGGTTCGGTTGCTAAGTGTTAGTAACTCGAAATAAAAGGCTGCGGAGACTAGCTAAAGGTGAGATGACGATATGTGTTGGAAGTGTTTCCAAGGTTGATGTGATCAAACATCGCACGCTCCCTCTACCATCGGGATTGGTGTTAAACCGAAATAATTGTTATTTGGTGTTTGCGTTGAGCATAGACATGATTGGATTATGTTTATCGCCACACGATTATTCATTTAAAGAGAATAATGGTTACTCTGTTTATTTGAATAATACCTTCAATGGTCTTGCACCTAAAATGAATGGTTTATTGAATCTCGATCGTAGTGATACACATGTTCATGCCAAAAGATATAAGATAGTAATGATAGTACCACGTACTTGTGGCACTGCCATTTGAGTCATGTTGGTATAAAACGCATGAAGAAGCTCCATGTTGATGGATCTTTGGACTCACTCGTTTTTTAAAAGATTGAGACATGCGAACCATGTCTATTGGTAGATATGCATGAAGAAACTCCATGCAGATGGATCATTTGGACTCACTTGATTTTGAATCACTTGAGACATGCAAATCATACCACATGGGCAAGATGACTGAAAGGCCTCGTTTTCAGTAAGATGGAACAAGAAAGCAACTTGTTGGAAGTAATACATTTTGATGTGTGCAGTCCAATGAGTGTTGAGGCACGCAGTGGATATTGTTATGTTCTTACTTCACAGATGATTTGAGTAGATACTGAGTATATTTACTTGATAAAACACAAGTCTGAATTATTGAAAGGTTCAAGTAATTTCAGAGTGAAGTTGAAGACCGTCGTGACAAGATGATAAAATCTCTATGATATGATCATGGACATGAATATCTGAGTTACGAGTTTGGCACACAATTAAGACATAGTGGAAATTGTTTCACAACTAATACCGCGAGATACACCATAAGTGTGATGGTGTGTCGGAACATCATAACTGCACCCTACTGGATATGGTGCATACCATGATGTCTCTTATCGAATTACCACTATCGTTTATGGGTTAGGCATTAGAGACAACCGCACTCACTTTAAATAGGGCACCACACAATTCCGTTGAGACGACACCGTATGAACTATGGTTTAGAGAAACCTAAGTTGTCGTTTCTTAAAAGTTTGGGGCTGCGATGCATATGTGAAAAGTTTCAGGCTGATAAGCTCGAACCCAAAGCGGATAAATGCATCTTCATAGAATGCCCAAAAATAGTTGGGTATACCTCCTATTTCAGATCCGGAAGCAAAAGTGATTTTTTCTAGAAAACGGGTCCTTTCTCGAGGAAAAGTTTCTCTCGAAAGAATTGAGTGGGAGGATGGTGGAGACTTGATGAGGTTATTGAACCGTCACTTCAACTAGTCTGTAGCAGGGCACAGGAAGTTGTTCCTGTGGCACCTACACCAGTTGAAGTGGAAGCTTATGATAGTGATCATGAAACTTCGTGTCAAGTCACTACCAAACCTCATAGGTCGACAAGGATGCATACTACTTTAGAGTGGTACGTAATCCTGTCTTGGAAGTCATGTTGCTAGACAACAATGAACCTACGAGCTGTGGAGAAGTGATGGTGGGCCCAGATTCCGAAGAATGGATCGAGGCCATAAAATCCGAGAGAGGATCCATGTATAAAACAAAGTATAGACTTTGAAAGAACCACTTGATGGTCGTAAGGCTGTTGGGTGCAGATGGATTTTAAAAGGAAGACAGACAATGATGGTAAGTGTCACCATTAAGAAAGCTCGACTTGTCGTTAAGATGTTTCCTGACAAGTTCAAGGAGTTGACTACGATGACACTTTCTCACTCGTAGCGATGCTAAGAGTCTGTTGGAATTATGTTAGCAGTTACTGCATTATTTATGAAATCTTGCAGATAGGATGTAAAAACATTGTTTCCTCGACATTTTTCTTGAGGAAAGGTTGTATGTGATACAACCAGAAGGTTTTGTCAATCCTGAAAGATGCCGACAAGTATGCAAAGCTCCAGCAATCCTTCTAAGGACTGGAGTAAGCATCTCAGAGTTGGAATGTACGCTTTGATGAGATGATCAAAGATTTTGGGTTTATACAAAGTTTATGAGAAACTTGTATTTCCAAAGAAGTGAGTGGGAGCACTATAGAATTTTTGATGAGTATATGTTGTTAACATATTGTTGATCAGAAATGATGTAGAATTTCTGGAAAGCATGCAGGGTTATTTGAAAAGTGTTTTTCAATGGAAAATCAGGATTAAGCTACTTGAACATTGAGCATCAAGATCTATAAGGATAGATAAAAAATGCTTAATAGTACTTTCGAATGAATACATATCAGCAAAGAAGGAGTTCTTAGCTGTGTTACAAGGTGTGAATATTGAGTAAAACTCAAGACCTGACCACGGCAGAAGAGAGAGAAAGGACGAAGGTCGTCCCCTATGCTTTAGACGTAGCCTCTACAGTATGCTATGCTGTGTACCGCACCTGAAGTGTGCCTTGCCATGAGTCAGTCAAGGGGTACAAGAGTGATCCAGCAATGGATCACACGACAGCGGTCGAACTTATCCTTAGTAACTAGTGGACTAAGGAATTTTCTCGATTATGGAGGTGGTAAAAGAGTTCGTCGTAAAGGGTTACGTCGATGCAAACTTTGACACTAATCCGGATGACTCTGAGGAGTAAATCGGATTCGTATAGTAGAGCAGTTATTTGGAATAGCTCCAAGTAGCGCGTGGTAGCTGCATCTACAAGATGACATAGAGATTTGTAAAGCACACATGGATCTGAAAGGTTCAGACCCATTGACTGATAAACCTCTCTCACAAGCAAGATATGAACATACCCCATGGGTGTTGGATTCATTACAATCACATAGTGATTTGAACTAGATTATTGACTCTAGTGCAAGTGGGAGACTGTTGGGAATATGCCCTAGAGGCAATAATAAAATGGTTATTATTGTATTTGCTTGTTCATGATAATTGTCTATTGTTCATGCTATAATTGTATTAATCGGAAACCGTAATACCTGTGTGAATACATAGACCACAACATGTCCCTAGTAAGCCTCTAGTTGACTAGCTCGTTGATCAATAGATGGTCATGGTTTCCTGACCATGGACATTGGATGTCATTGATAACGGGATCACATCATTAGGAGAATGATGTGATGGACAAGACCCAATCCTAATCCTAGCACAAGATCGTATAGTTCGTCTGCTAAAGTTTTTCTAATGTCAAGTATCATTTCCTTAGACCATGAGATTGTGCAACTCCCGGATACCGTAGGAATGCTTTGGGTGTACCAAACGCCACAACGTAACTGGGTGGCTATAAATGTGCACTACGGGTATCTCCGAAAGTGTCTGTTGGGTTGGCACGAATTGAGACTGGGATTTGTCACTCCGTGTAAACGGAGAGGTATCTCTGGGCCCACTCGGTAGGAAATCATCATAATGTGCACAATGTGACCAAGGAGTTGATCACGGGATGATGTGTTACGGAACGAGTAAAGAGACTTGCCGGTAACGATATTGAACAAGGTATCGGGATACCGACAATCGAATCTCGGGCAAGTACTATACCGGTAGACAAAGGAATTGTATACGGGATTGATTGAATCCTCGACATCGTGGTTCATCCGATGAGATCATCGTGGAGCATGTGGGAGCCAACATGGGTATCCAGATCCCGATGTTGGTTATTGGCCGGAGAGTTGTCTCTGCCATGTCTACGTGTCTCCCGAACCCGTAGGGTCTACACACTTAAGGTTCGGTGACGCTAGAGTTGTAGATATTAGTATGCGGTTAACCAAAAGTTGTTCGGAGTCCCGGATGAGATCTCGGACGTCACGAGGAGTCCAGTTTCGGCCACCGGGAGAGTTTCGGGGTCACCGGTATTCTACCGGGACCACCGGAAGGGTCCCGAGAGTCCACCGGGTGGGGCCACCTGTCCCGGAGGGCCCCATGGGCTAAAGTGACGTGGGAACCAGCCCCTGGTGGGCTGGTGCGCCCCCCTTGGGCCTCCCTTGCGCCTAGGGTTGGAAACCCTAAAGGGGTGGGGGCGCCTCCACCTGGCTTGGGGGCCAAGCCACCCCCTAGGCCGTCGCCCCTCCCATTAGATGGGATCTCTAGGGGCCGGCGCCCCCCCCCCCAGGGCCCCTATATATAGTGGAGGGGAGGGAGGGAAGCAGCACCCTAAGCCCTGGCGCCTCCCTCCCTCCCGTGACACCTCTTCCTCCCCGCTTGCGCTTGGCGAAGCCCTGCTGGGATCCCGCTACTTCCACCACCACGCCATCGTGCTGCTGGATCTCCATAAACTTCTCCTCCCCCTTGATGGATCAAGAAGGAGGAGACGTCTCCGCTCCCTATGTGTGTTGAACACGGAGGTGCCGTCCATTCGGCGCTAGGATCATCGATGATTTGGATCACGACGAGTACGACTCCATCAACCCTGTTCTAGTAACGCTTCCGCTTAGCGATCTACAAGGGTATGTAGATGCACTCCCCTTCCCCTCGTATCTAGATTACTCCATAGATTGATCTTGGTGATGCGTATAAAATTTTAAATTTCCGCTACGATCCCCAACAGGTTGACCCAATATCAAGTTTGTATAAACCGCGTAACACGAGAAGTCACTTTGACCAGTCTGAACGGGAAGACTACCAAATTCTATGCTCGCAAGAAGATACCCAAGCAAGAATTGGTTTTCACCGCTATGGCTGAGTTGGAACTAATTCATGTGGTCAGCGAGTACCCTGATGTATTTCCAGAAGAACTGTCGGGCATGCCACCAAATCGAGAACTGGAATTTGCAATAGATCTTGTGCCCGGAACTGCACCATTACACAAGAAGTATTACCGAATGCCCTCATCAGAATTAGTGGAGCTAAAGAAACAGCTTGATGAACTGCTTCAGAAAGGATATATTCGTCCCAGCTCCTCACCATGGGGATCCCCCGCTATTTTTGTGGACAAAAAGGATGGCAGTCTCCGCATGTGTGTAGATTACCGCCAGTTGAATGAGGTCACCATCAAAAATAAATACCCGCTGCCAAGGATTGATGATTTGTTTGATCAGCTCAGTGGGGCTAAAGTATTCTCTAAGATCGATTTATGGACCAGATATCATCAGCTCAATATTAAAAAGGAAGATATTCCTAAGACCGCATTCAGTACTCGGTACGGTCTTTATGAATATACCGTGATGTCCTTTGGTCTCACCAATGCCCCTGCTTTCTTCATGCATATGATGAACAAAGTATTCATGGACTTCCTCGACAAATTCGTGGTAGTCTTCATTGATGACATCCTCATTTACTCCAAGGGTGAAGACGAACACAAGGATCACCTTCGAACAGTGCGACATGACTCCACGACCATCAGCTTTATGCCAAATTTAGTAAATGTGAGTTTCGGCTCAAGCAAGTTGGGTTTATCGGACATGTACTATCCGCCGAAGGTATAGCCGTGGACTCGAGCAAAGTAAAGGATGTGCTCGACTGGCTGTCACCCACGATAGTGACACAGATCCGGAGTTTTCTCGGATTAGCTGGATATTACCGTCGTTTCATCGAAGGGTTTTCCAAGATTGCTAAACCCATGACGGAGCTGCTCAAAAAGGATAAGAAGTTTGAATGGACGGAGGATTGTGAGAAAAGTTTCAATGAGCTAAAGATACAGCTGACAACCGCACCTGTGTTGACTCTCCCAGACATTTATCGCAGCTTTGATGTGTATTGTGACGCCTCCAGGCAAGGCCTTGGTTGCGTACTTATGCAAGACAGCAAGGTAGTAGCATATGCATCGCGACAGCTACGACCTCACGAGGGAAATTATCCTACTCATGATTTGGAATTGGCTGCGGTGGTTCATGCGCTAAAAATTTGGAGACACTACCTCATTGGAAAAAGGTGCCAAATTTTTACCGATCACAAGAGCCTTAAATACATATTTACTCAGCCGGATTTAAATCTCCGTCAACGAAGATGGCTAGAGTTGGTCAAGGATTATGATCTTGTTATAAATTATCACCCGGATAAGGCCAACGTGGTTGCTGATGCCCTCAGTCGAAAGCCTGTTAGCTTAAATGCCATATTGAAATCCTTGCCTCTCAAACTCCAAGAGGAGATCGCTCAGCTCAACCTGGTCATAGTGGATGATGGCCTCGGTAATACTTTGGAAGTTACCCCCACACTCGAGGGAGAGATCTGCAAGGCCCAGACAGCTGACATCAAACTACAGAAGCGTGCCAAGGGCCCGATGGCAGGGCAGACCCCAAATTTCTCCAAAGACAAATTTGGTACCCTCCGATTCTGTGGACGGATTTGTGTACCCAATCAGCCGAACTTAAAGAAGAAAGTCATGTTGGAAGCACACGAATCCTCATATTCCATTCACCCTGGAGGTACAAAAATGTATGAGGACCTTAGACAAATATTCTGGTGGGAGGGAATGAAGAAAGATATTGCCTATTTTGTGGCCTGTTGCGACATATGCAACAAGGTGAAGGGAGAGCATCAGAAGCTAGCCGGACTCCTCCAACCGCTGCCGGTTTCGCAATGGATATGGGATGACGTTTGTATGGATTTTATTATGGGATTGCCTAAGACCCAGCGAGGAAATGATGCGATCTGGGTCATAGTGGACACCTTAACCAAGGTTGCTCACTTCATTCCGATCAGCACCAGATATCGAGCAGATCAACTTGCACAGCTGTATGTATCCAGAATCGTCAGTCTGCATGGAGTGCCCCGAACTATCACTTCCGACCGAGGTTCCCTGTTCACCTCCGCTTTTTGGGTCCCGGCTCCATCAAGCCCTGGGGACAGCACTGAAATATAGTACTGCTTATCATCCTCAGACCGATGGACAGACAGAGTGGGTAAATCAAATACTCGAAGATATGTTGCGAGCCTGTGCTTTAGCTCAAGGACCTAAATGGGAAGACTGCTTGCCATATGCCGAGTTTTCCTATAACAACAGCTTCCAGACCAGTCTAAAGATGTCACCGTATGAAGCTCTGTATGGCCGTAAGTGTCGCACTCCTTTAAATTGGTCTCAAACTAGAGATAGCCGTATCTTCGGAACAGATCTCATGATGGAAGCTGAGAAACAAGTTAAGGAAATCAGAGACAGATTGCAATTAGCCAAATCTCGACAGAAAAGTTATTATGATGCAAAGCACCGGCAGGTCAGTTTTGAACCCGGAGAGCACGTATACCTCTGTGTCACTCCTATGAAAGGAGTCAAGAGATTTCAGACCCGTGGAAAGTTGGCACCCAGATTTATTGGTCCATTCCCGGTTATGTCTCGAGTGGGTACTGTTGCATATCAATTGGAACTACCCGTTGAATTGGCAGACGTGCACAACATGTTTCATGTTTCACAACTAAGACGATGCATATCCCCGCCCGAGAAAAGGACCGCTATGGCTGAGGTAGAGTTGGCAAATGATTTAACCTATGAAGAGAGACCATTTAGAATTTTGGATCAGATGGAAAGGGTCACTCGCAGTAAAGTAAGGAAATTCTATAAAGTTCAGTGGGAGCATCACACAGAGTCAAAATCAACCTGGGAGCGGGAAGAATTCCTAAGGACTCATTATCCAGAGTGGTTTTCCCAAGCAACCGAATCTCGAGGACGAGATTCATTCTAAGTGGGGAAGGTTTGTGACAGCCTGGTTTTTGCCCTCTCTCATTTGCTTGATTTTTGTTTTGGATTCAATTTGAAACTTGGAGTTTTTGAATCTTTTCATATGGACTTAAACCCTTGGGTACCCTTGGCTTTCACCCCAGTGCTTCATTTCCCTCTCTTAGCATCATTCCCCTTCAGACCCACCCCAAAATAATCTTTGGAATATTTTTCTTAAATGAAAAATATTCATTTCTCTCTCAAAAACCCTAGCTAGATCACTATGCTCCAAAGCAACCCTAATTTTTATGGCTCAGAAAAATCTGAGATAATTCAAAATATTCTTTGAACCCTAGAGCACCTTTCTGAGCAAAAATATTTCATCACTTTTTGGAATATTTTTGCTACAGAAAATATTTTCTGTTCTGGACAAAAATGGTGGTTTCTACAGCAACTACCATTTTACTTGCTCCATTGTGCCTGGTTTTTCTTGTGCATCTTCACCTTAGTAACTCATGGCCAACCTCCAAAGCACAGCCTCCAACTCCCAGCCATTTGACCTCAGTAACGTCCCAAAGTTACTGACCAGAAACTTACCTCGCATGTAAAAACTTCTCTACTACACCTGGATCCAAACCAAAGCGTGGTAACCTCTCAATCTACCACAAACAACATGCCAGACATGAAGTTTAGGCTTAGCTTGGCCTGATGTCATAGTCCACGCGGTGACCACGTTCGTCCAAGGGTGCTGGCATGCGTGTCGACGTGCTCTGAGTGCCGCCGAACGCTCTATTCGCGCATGCGTGCTTCCCCAGCCTGCCGTAGCGCGCCAAACTTCGCCACCATCTTTGTCTCAACATCCATAACTCCTCCCTGGCGCTCGCCGACGCTGGAGCTTGCCGCAACGAGCACGGGCGCGGTCCTGCCAACCCAACAGTGCGGTGCGCACTGTGCTCGTCGCCTTCCCCTCGCTCCTGTGCTCGTCCCCGCTCGCCCACAGTTCTCCCGTGAGCTCCGTCACCTTCTCCCCCTCTCACTGACGTCGCTCGTGGCCGGGCCCCATGGACATGTGTCCACCGGTGGAGCCCGAACCCCCCTCTCCGCTCGCTTATAAATGGAGCCGCCCCCGACCACCTCGAGCACCATCCACCACTCCCACACAACGCACAAGCGACTAGGAAGCCGTAGCCCGGCCGGGCAGGCCGCGGGCCGCCGTCCTCGAGCTCGAGCTCGTAGGCGATCCCCTCTGGTCGGAGTTATTTTCTTGCATGAGAAAATAATATTGCTTGCTGCAAAATAAATGGTTAAATTAAGACCAGAAAAGTAATAAAAGTTGTTGATGCTTATGTTTAGTGTAAATATGGTTGACATCAGTCATTTTCGGATTATGTGATGCATGTGTAGTATTGCATTTCATGGCATGCTATGACACCGGTCATTCTCCTTTTAAGTTGAACCTGAATATAACTCAACCTAAATATATCGTTGACTGGGTCATGGTGCCGCTGAATCGAGATTTTCCCAGTGCAACCACATTTCCCTTTGTGGGAAGGCCCTGATTTGTTCCATTGACATGCCTCTCGTCGGTGCCCCCAACTAGGGAAGGTCATGGGCGTGCTTACCCTAGCCCGATAAGCAGGCATAACCTTGTGTGCCCCTGTTTGAGATTTCTGGTACTGATCCCCGTGAGGGAAGTTTTGGCCACGACGGTGGTCGGTGTGTCTTTGGTAGACACGGGGCCACCCAGGACTAGCTCGTTGGGGATTGGGTCGGAGTGGCTGGGAGAGTGTCATGGAAATGGAAGGGTTCCGTCGGAATGTCGTTGGTCCACCCGAATGGGAGTACGAGGACATGGGTTCCGAGGTGTGGGTACAGTGTGCTACCTCTATAGAGTGTATAATCTATCGATAGCCGAGTCCACGGTTATGGACAACTCGTAGTAGGTCCCACCATGAGTCAACGTTTAATAAACATGCACACTAAGTATGATCATTGCACTGATGTTGAGGGCTAAAATGCCATCAAGATGTTCGAGACCACGTTGGTGGTTTGGTGGTGATCACCGTAAGGATCACGAGTTACTTTGGTGGTGATCGCCGTAAGGATCACGAGTTACTTTGGTGGTGATCACCGTAAGGATCACAAGTTACATTGGTGGTGATCGCTGTAAGGATCACGAGTTACTTTGGTGGTGATCGCCGTAAGGATCACAAGTTACTCTAGTTAAAACCACGATGGTGGTTTGGTGGTGATCCGAGAACGATCACGATTGGTAAGGCGGTACCGAGGGATGTTTATCCTAGGAGCATGAGCACAGCATGTTGGAACATTATTGCATTATTAATTGGTTAAATATCATGATATTGTTTGTCATTATGATTATGCTTGTTGTGAGCTTGCAAGTACATTCAATGTACTGACCTGGCGTGTCATGCCAGATTTCAGGAAAGTCGCGTTGGAAAGGAGTGCCGCTCGAGTCTAGATCGTGTCCACATCGGTGTCCCTGTGATATGGAGTTTCCGCTATGACGTTGTTCTGCTGCCGCGTAGCTGTTATGATCGAGGCCCCTTTTTTCACTAAATAATATACATATTGTTCAGCCGCACCGTGCGTGCTGCTCGGCCTCGACATCTGTTGTAATATAAACCCTGAGCCGCCAGCATCAATAAGGTGGTTGTTTTTCTGTACCAAGATGTTGTGTGTTGCCAGAAGACATGGTCTCTGGGCTGGCAATGCAAGGTAAACCGGTCGCTCTGAGCCGGGGTGCCACAGGGGATGCCCCGGATGGCATCCCCTCTTTCGTCTCCGTTCATCGGTAACTTTACTTGGAGCTATATTTTTATTCAGCACATGATATGTGTTTTGCTTGGAGCGTCATTTTATTTTATTTTGTTTTGCTTGTTGTTTGAATAAAACACCAAGATCTGAAATTATTAAATGTTAGAGAGTCTTCACATAGTTGCATAATTATTCGACTACTCATTGATCTTCACTTATATCTTTTGGAGTAGTTTGTCATTTGCTCTAGTGCTTCACTTATATCTTTTTAGAGCACGGATGTGGTTTTATTTTGAAGAAATTGTTGAACTCTCATGCTTCACTTATATTATTTTGAGAGTCTTTTAGAACATCATGGTAGTTTACTTTGATTATGAATTTAGTCCTAATATGATAGGCATCCAAGAGGTATATAATAAAAACTTTCATACAAAGTGCATTGAATACTATGAGAAGTTTGATACTTGATGATTATTTTGAGATGTGAAGATGGTGATATTAGAGTCATCCTAGTTGAGTAGTTGTGAATTTGAGAGATACTTGTGTTAAAGTTTGTGATTCCCGTAGCATACACGTATGGTGAACCGTTATGTGATGAAGTCAGAGCATGATTTATTTATTGATTGTCTTCCTTATGAGTGGCGGTCGGGGACAAGCGATGGTATTTTCCTACCAATCTATCCCCCTAGGAGCATGCGCGTAGTACTTTGTTTCGATAACTAATAGATTTTTGCAATAAGTATGTGAGTTCTTTATGACTAATGTTGAGTCTATGGATTATACACACTCTCAACCTTCCACCATTGCTAGCCTCTCTAGTACCGCGCAACTTTCGCCGGTACCATAAAACCCACCATTTGCCTTCCTCAAAACAGCCACCATACCTACCTATTATGGCATTTCCATAGCCATTCCGAGATATATTGTCATGCAAATTTCCACCATTCCATTTATTATGACACGCTTCATCATTGTCATATTGCTTTACATGATCATGTAGTTGACATTGTATTTGTGGCAAAGCCACCGTTCATAATTCTTTCATACATGTCACTCATGAGTCATTGCACATCCCGATACACCGCCGGAGGCATTCATATAGAGTCATATTTTGTTCTAAGTATCGAATTGTAATTCTTGAGTTGTAAGTAAATAAAAGTGTGATGATCATCATTATTAGAGCATTGTCCCAGTGAGTAAAGGATGATGGAGACTATTATTCCCCCACAAGTCGGGATGAGACTCCGGACGAAAAATAAAAAAATAAAAAAGAGAAAAAAAGAGGCCATAAAAAAGGAGAAGGCCCAAAAAATGAGAGAAAAAGAGAGAAGGGGCAATACTACTATCCTTTTACCACACTTGTGCTTCAAAGTAGCACCATGATCTTCATGATAGAGAGTCTCCTATGTTGTCACTTTCATATACTAGTGGGAATTTTTCATTATAGAACTTGGCTTGTATATTCCAATGATGGGCTTCCTCAAAATGCCCTAGGTCTTCGTGAGCAAGCAAGTTGGATGCACCCCCACTTAGTTTCTTTTGTTGAGATTTCATACACTTATAGCTCTAGTGCATCCGTTGCATGGCAATCCCTACTCACTCACATTGATATCTATTGATGGGCATCGCCATAGCCCGTTGATACGCCTAGGTGATGTGAGACTATCTTCTCCTTTTTTGTCTTCTCCACAACCACCATTCTATTCCACCTATAGTGCTATATACATGGCTCACGCTCATGTACTATGTGAAGATTGAAAAAGTTTGAGAACATCAAAAGTATGAAACAATTGCTTGGCTTGTCATCGGGGTTGTGCATGATTTGAATATTTTGTGTGATGAAGATAGAGCATAGCCAGACTATATGATTTTGTAGGGATAGCTTTCTTTGGCCATGTTATTTTAAGAAGACAAAATTACTTTGTTAGTATGCTTGAAGTATTATTATTTTTATGTCAATATTAAACTTTTGTCTTGAATCTTATGGATCTAAATATTCTTCCCACAATAAATAGAATTACATGGATAAATATGTTAGGTAGCATTCCACATCAAAAATTCTGTTTTTATCATTTACCTACTCGAGGACGAGTAGTAATTAAGCTTGGGGATGTTGATACGTCTCCAACGTATCTATAATTTTTGATTGTTCCATGCTATTATGTTATCTGTTTTGGATGTTTATGGGCTTTATTATACACTTTTATATTATTTTTGGGACTAACCTATTAACTGGAGGCCCAGCCCAGATTGTTGTTTTCTTGCCTATTTCACTGTTTCGAAGAAAAGGAATATCAAATGGAGTCCAAACGGGATGAAACCTTCGGGAGACTTATTTTTGGAACGGAAGCAATCCAGGAGACTTGGAGTAGACGTTAGGGAAGCTTCGAGGTGGCCACGAGGCAGGGAGGCGCGCCCTACCCCCTTTGGCGTGCCCCCACCCTCGTGGGCCCCTCGTGGCTCCCCTAACCGACTTCTTTCGCCTATATATGTCCATATACCCTAAAAACATCGGGGAATATAATAGATCGGTAGTTCCGCCGCTAGAAACCTCCGTAGCCACCAAAAACCAATCTAGACCCATTCCGGCACCCTGCCGGAGGGGGGAATCCCTCTCCGGTGGCCATCTTCATCATCCCGGCGCTCTCCATGACGAGGAGGGAGTAGTCCACCCTCGGGGCTGAGGGTATGTACCAGTAGCTATGTGGTTGATCTCTCTCTCTCTCTCTCTCTCTCTCTCGTGTTCTTGAGGTGGTACGATCTTGATGTATCGCGAGCTTTGCTGTTATAGTTGGATCTTATGATGTTTCTTCCCCTCTACTCTCTTGTGATGGATTGAGTTTTCCCTTTGAAGTTATCTTATCGGATTGAGTCTTTAAGGATTTGAGAACACTTGATGTATGTCTTGCACGTGCTTATCTGTGGTGACAATGGGATATCATGTGTAACACCCTGGTTGTAATTTACCTTATCTGTATTCCAACTCTTCCGTTTTCGGCGCTAAGTTATTTTATTTTCTCCGTTGTCGGGTTTTTGTCTCCGTGTGTTGTTGTCTTTGTCATGCATCTCATATCATGTCATCATGTGCATTGCATTTGCATATGTGTTCGTCTCATGCAACCGAGCATTTTCCCCGTTGTCCGTTTTGCATTCCGGCGCTCCTATCTCCTTCGGTGGCCCTTTCTACCTCTTTTCGTGTGTGGGGGTTAAACATTTCCGGATTGGACTGAGACTAGCCATGCGGCCTTGGTTTACTACCGGTAGACCGCCTCTCAAGTTTTGTGCCGTTTGGACTTCGTTTGATACTCCAACTGTTAACCGAGGGACCGAAAAGGCATCATTTGTGTTGCAGCCCAACACCCTTCCAATTTAGCCCAAAACCCACCTAAACCCTCTCCATCGTCTAGAGCGTTCGATCACGATCGTGTGGCCAAAAACCGTGCTCAATTTGGAGCCTCCTAGCTCCTCCTACCTATATATATATAGGTCCCTCTCCCTCTTTTCCCGGATCCCCCCCCCTAAAACCCTAAAAATCGTCCCGCCGTCATCGGACACATCCGGCCGCCGTCGGACGAAGTCGCCGCCGCGCCCGCACCAATCGGGTGACGCCATGTGGCACCATCGGCCGCCTCCCGCGCCGGCCCGCGAGGCCCGGGGCAGGCCCTCGCGGCCCAGATCCGCTCCGCCGCCGCCCGCCTTCATCCTTCTCGCGCCCGATGCCCTCCTTCCTCGACGCCGCCGTGCTCCATCGCCGGAGCCGGCCGGAGCTCCACCTCGGCTCGACGCCCTCCAGCGCCAACTCCGGCGAGCCGCGCCCCGCTGCCCGCGTCGGCCTCCTCCGACGTCCTCCTCCCGCTCCACTCCGGCGGCTCCACCGCCCGGATCCAGCGAAGCTCCAAGTCCGGCGACCTCCGACCTCCACCTTCGGTGAACCTCGGGAGTCGTGCTCCGGTGAACAGTGCACGCGCCAGATCCAGATCCAGATCGGGAGTCGGTTGACTTTTTCATCCCCGAACCCTAATTTTTTGCAAACTTTGGCATGCTATAACTCTCTCATCGTAGATCCGATTCATGCATGTAGCATATCAAAATGTTTGTCCCGATGAGTACATCATTTCATCTCATTGCATCATTTTCATTTGAGCTTATCTTAATGCCCGAAATGCTGTTGGAAGAGGGCTATGTGAGGAATTTGGCAGATTTGTTTCAGCAAATAGCTATTTGTCATTTTTGCCATGTTTAATGTGTGCATGATATGATCCTGAGCTCTACATGTGTTTTTTTATATGCCATTCCATCTTTACAGAGGTGCTTGCCATGTATTTTTGTGACCTATCTGGTGACTAGCACAAGCTTGCAAAGTAGCGTAATCGGTAATGCTGATTTCAGGGACTTAGAATTTCACCAAGTCCTTGTCCTGTTTTTGTTGTTATGCCATATGTTCATGTTGTTTCCTAGTGATCCGTGCCTCTTTTGAGGATGATCAGTAAGGATGTTTTGTTAACATTGTGGTGATCTATCCATCCATGTCTTTGTTTGCAATTATGGAGCAACCAAGCTTGAGTTAATCGAGCTCTACTTTTGCTATAAAATAATCCTGGCAGATTGTTGACATGTTTAGCGATTTTGCCGAGGATGTTGCTATTGATCCGTGCATGCTATGATGTTGTTCTTGCCATGTCTAGCTTCTATGCTATGTCTTCTTGATGGGTGTATGCTTAGTTCGTCATGCCATGCTCTGTAGTGAGTGCATCGAGCTCGTAAACATGCCTACTCGTTAACTGATTTGCATACTCCAGTTTTTCACTAAGTCTGGTATCTCTTTATATTTTTGCCATGTTCGCATGCTTGCAATTGTATTTTATGATCCCTTTTGGCTCAAGGTCACTAAGGGACTTTTGTTAAGTGCTTTGAGTAGCTTCACGTAATGCCTTGCTTTGCCATGTTCAGTTCCTGTAGCATGTAGTTTTCATGCTCTAAAGTGTGCTTCCTGATGATAAATTCCAGACTTGTGTTAATTTCACCAAGTCTGAAACCTGTTATCAATTGCACTTTTGCCATGCTTGTTTGAACCTGTTAAAGGATGAATTAGCCGTAGATCAGTGTTCATCTTTTGTCAAGCATCATGAGTGGATCCCTGCCATGTATTCTGTTGTTATGTTTGGGTGCTGTAGCATATTTATCTTGATGCATTTAGTTGGTCACTTGCTGATTATCACAGACCGGTGCCATATTTGTTTTGCTTGCCATTTCCAAACCGTGCATCCGATTCCGGTGATCTTCATATCGATTTCAACCGAAATAACCTCACCTTTCCAGTGGCACTCTTGGATTTCCAAGTTGAGTCCAGGTTCAATCATTCCTTGTCAAATCTTGCATATGCATCGCATACCGCATCCCGCATATCATACCATGTTTGCATCATGTTGTTTGAGCATTGCACGTGGTTGATTGTGTTCCGTTTGCTTGTTGTTCTTGTTTGGTTAGAGCCGGGAGACGAGTTCGTGAATGAGGAGCCCGTTGAGTTTGCTTACGAGGATCAAGTCAACTCTGACAACTTTGCAGGCAAGATGATCATACCCTCGAAATCACTTCTATCTTTGCTTGCTAGATGCTCGCTCTTTTGCTATGCCTATGCTACGATGCCTACCACTTGCTTATCATGCCTCCCAAATTGCCATGTCAAACCTCTAACCCACCATGTCCTAGCAAACCGTTGATTGGCTATGTTACCGCTTTGCTCAGCCCCTCTTATAGCGTTGCTAGTTGCGGGTGAAGATTGGAGATCGTTCCTTGTTGGGACATTGTTTATTGTTGGGATATCACCATATTATTTTGTTTATCTTAAATGCACCTATATACTTGGTAAAGGGTGGAAGTCTCGGCCTTTTGCCTAGTGTTTTGTTCCACTTTTGCCATCCTAGTTTCCGTCATATTGGTGTTATGTTCCTGGATTTTGCGTTCCTTACGCGGTTGGGTTATAATGGGAACCCCTTGACAGTTCGCCTTGAATAAAACTCCTCCAGCAATGCCCAACCTTGGTTTTACCATTTGCCACCTAGCCTCTTTTCCCTTGGGTTTCCGGAGCCCGATGGTCATCTTTATTT
>NC_041386.1:105958884-106026021 GCF_002162155.2 Triticum dicoccoides
CCCTGGGCCAGTGCTCCTCTGAGTGTTGGTCCAAACTAGAGCCATGTGCAGCGCCCCCTCGGGGAAACTCGAGGTTTGGTTTTAGTTGTATGGAGCGCTCATCTGAGTGTGCCCTGAGAACGAGATATGTGTAGCTCCTACCGGGATTTGTCGGCACATTCGGGCGGTGTTGCTGGACTTGTTTTACCATTGTCGAGGATGTCTTGTAACCGGGAGGCCGAGCCTGATCGGAATGTCTCAGGAGAAGGAATATCCTTTGTTGACCGTGAGAGCTTGTGATGGGCTAAGTTGGGACTCCCCTGCAGGGATTTGAACTTTCGAAAGCCGTGCCCGCGGTTATGGGCAGATGGGAATTTGTTAATGTCCGATTGTAGATAACTTGAAACTTAACTTAATTAAAATGAATCAACCGCGTGTGTAACCATGATGGTCTCTTCTCGGCGGAGTCCGGGAAGTGAACACGGTCTTGGAGTAATGCTTGACGTAGGTTGTTCTAGGATCACTTCTTGATCATAGTTGTTTATCCGTGCTTTTGCCTTCTCTTCTCGCTCTCATTTGCGTATGTTAGCCACCATATATGCTAGTCGCTTGCTGCAGCTCCACATCATACCTTTGCCTTACCTATAAGCTTAAATAGTCTTGATCGCGAGGGTGCGAGATTGCTGAGTCCCCGTGACTCACAGATTACTTCCAAACCAGATGCAGGGGCCGATGATACCATTCCAGACGATGTGCTTGAGCTCAAGTGGGAGTTCGATGAAGACTCTCATCGTTACTATGTGTCTTTCCCAGATGATCAGTAGTGGTGCCCAGTTGGGGCGATCGGGGACCGTGTCGCATGTGGGGGTTGATCTTTATTTTGGTACCATAGTCGGACCATGAGTGTATTGGATGATTGTAATGTTATTCATGTATTTGTGTGACGTGGTGAGTGTAAGCCAACTATGTATCTTTTCCCCTTTATTTATTTACATGGGTTGTTGTGAAGATTACCTTACTTGCGACATTGCTTTTCAATGCGGTTATGCCTCTAAGTCGTGCTTCGACACGTAGGAGATATAGCCGCATCGAGGGCGTTACATCATGTGATCCACTTGATGTATGTTTTGGTGATCAACTTGCGAGTTCCGTGACCTCGTGAACTTATGCATAGGGGTTGGCACACGTTTTCGTCTTGACTCTCCGGTAGAAAATTTGGGGCACTCTTTGAAGTTCTTTGTGTTGGATGAATAGATGAATCTGAGATTGCGTGATGCATATCGTAGAATCATACCCACGGATACTTGAGGTGACATTGGAGTATCTAGGTGACATTAGGGTTTTGATTGATTTGTGTCTTAAGGTGTTATTCTAGTACGAACTCTATAATAGATCGAACGGAAAGAATAACTTTGAGGTGGTTTCGTACCCTACCAGAATCTCTTCGTTTGTTCTCCGCTATTAGTGACTTTGGAGTGACTCTTTGTTTCATGTTAATGGATAGTTATATGATCCAATTGTGTTATTATTGTTGAGATGACTTGCACTAGTGAAAGTATGAACCCTAGGCCTTGTTTCAACACATTGCAATACCGTTTACGCTCACGTTTATCGCTTGTTACCTTGCTTTTTTTTATATTTCAGATTACAAAAACCATTATCTACCATCCATATTGCACTTGTATCACCATCTCTTCACCGAACTAGTGCACCTATACAATTTACCATTGTATTGGGTGTGTTGGGGACACAAGAGACTCTTTGTTATTTGGTTGCAGGGTTGCTTGAGAGGGACCATCTTCATCCTACGCCTCCCACGGATTGATAAACCTTAGGTCATCCACTTGAGGGAAATTTGCTACTGTCCTACAAACCTCTGCACTTGGAGGCCCAACAACGTCTACAAGAAGAAGGTTGTGTAGTAGACATCAAGCTCTTTTCTAGCGCTGTTGCGGGGGAGGTTAGCGCTTGAAGGTATAGCTTTAGATCTTGCAATCGAACCTTTTTGTTTCTTGTTTTAGCACTAGTTTAGTTTATAAAAGAAAACTACAAAAAATGGAATTGAGTTTGCCTCATACGCTTCATCTTTTTAATATCTTTCGTGAGAATGATGGAAAGGAAAATTGTGCTCTAATGCTAGAAGAAGAAGTCTATAAAATGTTTGGCACTAAATCTATGAATGATGAGCATTATTGCAATGTTGTTAGTATGAACTCCTTGAATATCCATATTACTAATGATGATTGCACTAGTCATGATGAAAATGTCTCTTATAAGCATGTCAACTTTTGTGGAATATATAGAGCCCGCAAGTACACACCAATTAGGGAAAATAGATTTTGCAAGAGGCATAAGTATTTGGAAACTAAATGGTTGCAAGAGAGGCTAAATTTTTGTGCTGAAAATTAAAAATTCCTTCGCCATACTTGTGAACTTTGCAATGAACATGGTCATTTAAATCTCCGATGCAAATTGCTCCATGATCGTATTGTGTCCAAAAATTGTGATGATTTGATTTCCCTTGCACATCATAATGAACTTAGTTTCCTTTTGGGTTATGAAGAAATGAAACGTATAACTAAGCATATTCCAGAATATAACCTTGAGAAAATCCTTGATATTGATCTAGAAGAAATTTTTATGTATTGTGCGGTGAATTGCATTGAAAATCCTTATATTGCCAATTACATAAAGAAAAGAAAACAAATAGAGGGTGAAGAGAATACTAATGAAAGGGAAGAGGCTTACCAATATCCTCCTATTATTTCTTATGATGAATCAGGTAACGAGGAGGATCCTTCTAATCAACCAATCTCATCAATAAGGAGCTCCAAAAAGAGTATTGAACCCACACATAATGTGAAGAAGAAAAAGAAAAGACAAAGGAGCAAAGGTGAAAAGGTATCCCTCCCAAATGACGTTGCCCCTATTACTCATTGTGATGATGATAATTGCTATACTATTGGTGCTATCCATACTATTAATGATGAGAGTGACTATGCTTATGATATGAAAAGGCCCAAGCTTGGGGATGCTATGTTTGATCAGGATGAATGTTTGAGAATATATTTGCTGCAATTAATGTTTGTCCCAAGCTTGGGGATGCTATGTTTAATGAAGATGATATTTATAGCCTCCCAAGTTTTGATATGCAAATTTGTTATGATGATAGAATGCCTCCTACTTATGATGATTATATTGATGAAAGTGGGTTTGGAAGAGTGTCAACTTTAGGAAGTAATGATTCCACTATCTTGGAAGAGGTTTCAATCGATTATGATGAGAACAAAGTTGCTACTTATGATGATTATTATGATGATACTTATGCTATAAAAAGTAGTGATGATTATATTAAAACTTGTCATGATTATGATTACCCTTTTTCTGAACCTTACTCTTTTAATGTGGAAACAATTTATAGTATTCGAGTTTCTTATGATACTCCCACTATTACGAATGAGAAGAATCTTGCTTATGTGGAGAGTAGTACATTTTCTATGCTTGTAGATCATGAAAAGAATGCTTTAGGTGCTGGTTATATTGTTGAATTCATTCATGATGTTACTGAAAATTACTATGAGGGAGGAACATATGCTTGTAGGAATTGCAATAATATCAAGTTTCCTCTCTATGTGCTTAAAGTTTTGAAGTTATGCGTGTTTTGCCCTCCTATGCTAGTTGATTATGGTTCCCACAAGTTGTTTGCTCACAAAATCCCTATGCATAGGAAGTGGGTTAGACTTAAATGTGCTAGTCATATTCTTCATGATCCTCTCTTTATGTTATAATTCTTAACTTTTATGTGAGCATCATTGAAACCATCATGCCTAGCTAGGGGCGTTAAACGATAGCGCTTGTAGGGAGGCAACCCAATTTTATTTTTGTTCCTTGATTTTTTTCTCCTATTTAGTAATAAATAATTCATCTAGCCTCGGTTTAGATGTGGTTTTATGCTTTTAATTAGTGTTTGTGCCAAGTAGAACCTTTGGGAAGACTTGGGGAAAGTCTTTGCAATCTTGCTGTAAAAAACAGAAACTTTAGCGCTCACGAGATTTGCTGCCATTTTTTATGGAGAGTGATATTTAGTTAATTATTTTTGAATATGATTAATAGACAAATTCCTCAGGTCCACCAATTTATTTGAGAATTTTATGAGTTCCATAAGTATACGTTTGATACAGATTACTACAGACTGTTCTGTTTTTTACAGATTATGTTTTCTATGTGTTGTTTGCTTATTTTGATGAATCTATGAGTAGTATCGGAGGGTATGAACCATAGAGAAGTTGGAATACAGTATATATTACACCAATATCAATAAATAATGAGTTCACAACAGTACCTAAGTGGTGATTTATTTTCTTATACTAACGAAGCTTACGAGTTTTCTGTTAAGTTTTGTGTTGTGAAGTTTTCAAGTTTTGGGTAAAGATTCGATGGACTATGGAATAAGGAGTGGAAAGAGCCTAAGATTGGGGATGCCCAAGGCAACCCAAGGTAATATTCAAGGACAACCAAGAGCCTAAGCTTGGGTATGCCCCGGATGGCATCCCCTCTTTCGTCTTCGTTCATCGGTAACTTTACTTGGAGCTATATTTTTATTCACCACATGATATGTGTTTTGCTTGGAGCGCCATTTTATTTTATTTTGTTTTTCCTTGCTGTTTGAATAAAATACCAACATCTGAAATTATTAAATGTTAGAGAGTCTTCACATAGTTGCATAATTATTCGACTACTCATTGATCTTCACTTATATCTTTTGGAGTAGTTTGTCATTTGCTCTAGTGCTTCACTTATATTTTTTTAGAGCATGGCGGTGGTTTTATTTTGAAGAAATTTTTGAAATATCATGCTTCACTTATATTATTTTGAGAGTCTTTTAGAACAGCATGGTAGTTTGCTTTGGTTATGAATTTAGTCCTAATATGATAGGCATCCAAGAGGGATATAATAAAAACTTTCATATAAAGTGCATTGAATACTATGAGAAGTTTGATACTTGATGATTGTTTTGAGATGTGAATATGATGATATTAGAGTCATGCTAGTTGAGTAGTTGTGAATTTGAGAGATACTTGTGTTAAAGTTTGTGATTCCCGTAGCATGCACGTATGGTGAACCGTTATGTGATGAACTCGAAGCATGATTTATTTATTGATTGTCTTCCTTATGAGTGGCAGTCGGTGACGAGTGATGGTCTTTTCCTACCAATCTATCCCCCTAGGAGCATGCGCGTAGTACTTTGTTTCGATAACTAATAGATTTTTGCAATGAGTACATGAGTTCTTTATGACTAATGTTGAGTCCATGAATTATACACACTCTCACCTTCCACCATTGCTAGCCTCTCTAGTACCGCGCAACTTTCGCCGGTACCATAAACCCACCATTTGCCTTCCTCAAAACAGCCACCATACCTACATATTATGTCATTTCCATAGCCATTTCGAGATATATTGCCATGCAACTTTGCACCGTTCCATTTATTATGACACGCTTCATCACTGTCATATTGCTTTGCATGATCATGTAGTTGACATTGTATTTGTGGCAAAGCCACCGTTCATATATCTTTCATACATGTCACTCATGAGTCATTGCACATCCCGGTACACCGCCGGAGGCATTCATATAGAGTCATATTTATTCTAAGTATCGAATTGTAATTCTTGAGTTGTAAATAAATAAAAGTGTGATGATCATCATTGTTAGAGCATTGTCCTAGTGAGGAAATGATGATGGAGACTATGATTCCCCCATAAGTCGGGATGAGACTCCGGATGAAAAATTAAAAAAAGAGAAAAAATGAGTCCATAAAAAAGGAGAAGGCCCCAAAAAATGAGAGAAAAATAGAGAAGGGGCAATGCTACTATCCTTTTACCAAACTTGTGCTTCAAAGTAGCACCATGATCTTCATGATAGAGAGTCTCCTATGTTGTCACTTTCATATACTAATGGGAATTTTTCATTATAGAACTTGGCTTGTATATTCCAATGATGAGCTTCCTTAAAATGCCCTAGGTCTTCATGAGCAAGCAAGTTGGATGCACCCCCACTTAGTTTCTTTTGTTGAGCTTTCATACACTTATAGCTCTAGTGCATCCGTTGCATGGCAATCCCTACTCACTCACATTGATATCTATTGATGGGCATCTCCATAGCCCGTTGATACGCCTAGTTGATGTGAGACTATCTTCTCCTTTTTTGTCTTCTCCACAACCACCATTCTATTCCACATATAGTGATATATACATGGCTCACGCTCATGTATTGTGTGAAGATTGAAAAAGTTTGAGAACATCAAAAGTATGAAACAATTGCTTGGCTTGTCATCGGGATTGTGCATGATTTGAATATTTTGTGTGATGAAGATAGAGCATAGCCGGACTATATGATTTTGTAGGGATAGCTTTCTTTGGCCATGTTATTTTGAGAAGACATAATTACTTTGTTAGTATGCTTGAAGTATTATTATTTTTATGTCAATATTAAACTTTTGTCTTGAATCTTATGGATATGAATATTCTTGCCACAATAAAGAGAATTACATGGTTAAATATGTTAGGTAGCATTCCAAATCAAAAATTCTGTTTTTATCATTTACCTACTCGAGGGCGAGCAGGAATTAAGCTTGGGGATGCCGATACGTATCCACGTATCTATAATTTTTTATTGTTCCATGCTATTATATTATCTATTTTGGATGTTTATGGGCTTTATTATACACTTTTATATTATTGTTGGGACTAACCTATTGACTGGAGGCCCAGCCCAAATTGATGTTTTCTTGCCTATTTCAGTGTTTCAAAGAAAAGGAATGTCAAATGGAGTCCATATGGAATGAAACCTTTGGGAGAGTTATTTTTGGAATAGAAGCAATCCAGGAGACTTGGAGTAGACGTCAGGGAAGCTTCAAGGTGGCCACGAGGCAGGGAGGCGCCCCTACCCCCTGGGCGTGCCCCCACCCTCGTGGCTCCCCTGACCGACTTCTTTCGCCTATATATGTCCATATACCCTAAAAACATCGGGGAACAGAATAAATCGGGAGTTCCGCCGCCAGAAGCCTTCGTAGCCACCAAAAACCAATCTAGACCTATTCCGGCACCCTGCTGGAGGGGCGAATCCCTCTCCGGTGGCCATCTTCATCATCCCGGCGCTCTCCATGATGAGGAGGGAGTAGTCCACCCTCGGGGCTGAGGGTATGTACCAATAGATATGTGTTTGATCTCTCTCTCTCTCTATCGTGTTCTTGAGGTGGTACGATCTTGATGTATCGCGAGCTTTGCTATTATAGTTGGATCTTATGATGTTTCTCCCCCTCTACTCTCTTGTGATGGATTGAGTTTTCCCTTTGAAGTTATCTTATCGGATTGAGTCTTTAAGGATTTGAGAACACTTGATGTATGTCTTGCACGTGCTTATCTGTGGTGACAATGGGATATCATGTGATCCACTTGATGTATGTTTTGGTGATCAACTTGCGAGTTCTGTGACCTCATGAACTTATGCATAGGGGTTGGCACACGTTTTCGTCTTGACTCTCCGGTAGAAACTTTGGGGCACTCTTTGAAGTTCTTTGTGTTGGTTGAATAGATGATTCTGAGATTGTGTGATGCATATCGTATAATCATACCCACGGATACTTGAGGTGACATTGGGGTATCTAGGTGACATTAGGGTTTTGGTTGATTTGTGTCTTAAGGTGTTATTCTAGTACGAACTCTATAATAAATCGAAAGGAAAGAATAACTTTGAGGTGGTTTCGTACCCTACCATAATATCTTTGTTTGTTCTCCGCTATTAGTGACTTTGGAGTGCCTCTTTGTTGCATGTTGAGGGATAGTTATATGATCCAATTATGTTATTATTGTTGAGAGGACTTGCACTAGTGAAAGTATGAACCCTAGGCCTTGTTGCAACACATTGCAATACCGTTTACGCTTACTTTTATCGCTTGCTACCTTGCTCTTTTTACCATCTCTTCACCGAACTAGTGCACCTATACAATTTACCATTGTATTGGGTGTGTTGGGGACACAAGAGACTCTTTGTTATTTGGTTGCAGGGTTGCTTCAGAGGGACCATCTTCATCCTACGCCTCTCACGGATTGATAAACCTTAGGTCATCCACTTGAGGGAAATTTGCTACTGTCCTACAAACCTCTGCACTTGGAGGCCCAACAACGTCTACAAGAAGAAGGTTGTGTAGTAAACATCACAGCGTTCCGGCGCCACCGGGAGAGAGGGGGAGAGAGAGCCCCCCTTCTTCTTCCTTGACCTTCTCCCTAGATGGGAGAAGGGTTTCCCCTCTGGTCCTTGGTCTCCATGGCATGGGAGGGGCGAGAGCCCCTCCTAGATTGGATCTGTCTATCTGTCTCTCTCTGTTTCTGCGTTACAGATTCTTCCCTTTCACTGTTTCTTATATTCCCGGAGATCCGTAACTCCGATTGGGCTGAGTTTTGGACACGATTTTTATCCAGATATTAGCATTCTTGCGGCGAAAGAAGGGCACCAACTGCTTTACGGGGTGTCCACGAGGGTCAGGGGTGCGCCTGCCCCCTGGGGCATGCCCCCTGCCTCGTGGGCCCCTCGAACATCGTCTCGCGTTGATTTCACTTCCCAAAATTCACATATATTCCAAAAAATCTCCGTCAGTTTTTATCCCATTTGGACTCCGTTTGATATGGATTTACTGCGAAACAAAAAACATGCAACAAACAGGAACTGGCACTAGGCACTGTATCAATATGTTAGTCCCAAAAATAGTATAAAAAGTTGCCAAAAGTATATGAAAGTTTTATAATATTGGCATGGAACAATCAAAAATTATAGATACAACAGAGATGTATCAGACACCACGTGATGATCGGGTGTGATAAGCTCTACATTCACATACAATGGGTGCAAGCCAGTTTTGCACTCGCAGAATACTCGGGTTAAACATGACGAGCCTAGCATATGCAGATATGGCCTCGGAACACTAAGACTGAAAGGTCGAGCATGAATCATATAGTAGATATGATCAACATAGTGATGTTCACCATTGAAAAGTTCTCCATCTCATGTGATGATCGGACATGGTTTAGTTGATATGGATCACGTGATCATTTAGATGACTAGAGAGATGTCTATCTAAGTGGGAGTTCTTAAGTAATATGATTAATTGAACATTAATTTATCATGAACTTAGTCCTGATAGTATTTGCAAATTATGTTGTAGATCAATAGCCCATGTTATAGATCCCCTGTTTTATTTTTGATATGTTCCTAGAGAAAATAAGTTGAAAAATGATAGTAGCAATGATGCGGACTGGGTCCGTGTTCTGAGGATTATCCTCACTGCTGCACAGAGGAATTATGTCCTTGATGCACCGCTAGGTGACGGGCCTATTGCAGGAGCAGATGCAGACGTTCTGAACGTTTGACAAGCTCGGTATGATGACTACTTGATAGTTTAGTGCACCATGCTTTACGGCTTAGAACCAGGACTTCAAAAATGTTTTGAAACGCCATGGAGTATATGAGATGTTCCAAGAGTTGAAATTGGTATTTCAGACTCATGCCCGAGTCGAGAGGTATGAGACCTATGACAAGTATTTTTTTGCCTACAAGATGGAGGAGAATAGCTCAACCAGTGAGCATGTGCTCAGAATGTCCGAGTACTACAATCGTTTGAATCAAGTGGGAGTTAATCTTCCAGATAAGATAGTGATTGACAAAGTTCTCTAGTCACTATCACCAAGTTACTGGAACTTCGTGATGAACTATAATATGCAAGGGATGACGAAAATGATTCCCCGAGCTCTTCGTGATGCTAAAATCGGTGAAGGTAGAAATCAAGAAAAGCATCAAGTGTTGATGGTTGACAAGACCACTAGTTTCAAGTAAAAGGGCAAGGGAAAGAAAGGGAACTTCAAGAATAATGGCAAGCAAGTTGCCACTCCCATGAAGAAGCCCAAAGCTAGACCCAAGCCTGAAACTGAGTGCTTCTACTTCAAAGGAAATGGTCACTGGAAGCGGAACTGCCCCAAATATTTGGCGGTTAAGAAGGATGGCAAAGTGAACAAAAGTATATATGATATACATGTTATTGATGTGTACTTTACTAGTATTCATAGTAGCCCCTGGGTATTTGATACTGGTTCAGTTGCTATGATTAGTAACTTGAAACAGGAGTTATAAAATGAACAAAGACTAGTTGAGGGCAAGGTGACGATGTGTGTTGGAAGTGATTCCAAGGTTGATAAGATCACCATCCCACATTCCCTTTACCTTCGGGATTAGTGTTGAACCTAAAATAAATGTTATTTGGTGTTTGCATTGAGCATAATATGATTGGATCATGTTTATTGCAATACGGTTATTCATTTAAGTCAAAGAATAATTGTTATTCTGTTTAAATGAATAAAACCTTCTGTGGTCATACACCCAAGGTGAATGGTTTATTGAATCTCGATTGTAGTGATACACATATTCATAATATTGATGCCAAAAGATGCAAGGTTAATAATGATAGTGCAACTTATTTGTGGCACTGCCATTTAGCTCATATTGATGTAAAGCGCATGAAGAAACTCCATGCTGGTGGGCTTTTGGAATCACTTGATTCTTGTGAACCATGCCTCATGGGCAAGATGACTAAGACTCCGTTCTCCGGAACAATGGAGCGAGCCACTGACTTATTGGTAATAATACATACCGATGTATGCGGTCCAAGGAGTGTTGAGACTCGCGGCGGGTATCGTTATTTTCTGACCTTCACAGATGATTTGAGCAGATATGGGTATATCTACTTAATGAAACACAAGTCTGAAACATTTTAAAAGTTCAAAGAATTTCAGAGTGAAGTTGAGAATCATCGTAACAAGAAAATAAAGTTTCTACAATTTGATCGCGGAGGCGAATATTTGAGTTATGATTTTGGCCTTCATTTGAAACAATGTGGAATAGTTTCACAACTCACGCCACCTGGAACACCATAGCATAATGGTGTGTCTGAACGTCGTAACCATACTTTATTAGATATGGTGCGATCTATGATGTCTCTTACCGATTTCCCACTATCGTTTTAGGGGTTATGCATTAGAGACAGGTGCATTCATGTTAAATAGGGCACCATCTAAATCCTTTGAGACGACACCGTATGAACTATGGTTTGGCAAGAAACCAAAGCTGTCGTTTCTTAAAGTTTGGGGTTGTGATGCTTATTTGAAAAAGTTTCAAACTGAGCTTGAACCCAAATCGGAGAAGTGCGTCTTCATAGGATACCCAAAAGAAACTGTAGGGTGCACCTTCTATCACAGATCCGAAGGCAAGATATTTGTTGCCAAGAATGGATCCTTTCTAGAGAAGGAGTTTCTCTCGAAAGAAGTGAGTGGGAGGAAAGTAGAACTTGATGAGGTAGTTGTACCTTCTCCCGAATTGGAAAGTAGTTCATCACAGAAATCAGTTTCAGTGATTCCTACACCAATTAGTGAGGAAACTAATGATGATGATCATGAAACTTCAGATCAAGTTACTACTGAACCTCGTAGGTCAACCAGAGTATAGTCCGCACCAGAGTGGTACG
Source organism: Triticum dicoccoides (assembly GCF_002162155.2). Lineage (NCBI taxonomy): Eukaryota > Viridiplantae > Streptophyta > Magnoliopsida > Poales > Poaceae > Triticum > Triticum dicoccoides. The sequence goes on from NC_041386.1 coordinate 105,970,436, forward strand.
GTAATCCTTTCTGGAAGTCATGTTACCATGACGAACCTACAAACTATGAGGAAGCAATGATGAGCCCAGATTCTGCGAAATGGCTTGAGGCCATGAAATCTGAGATGGGATCCATGTATAAGAACAAAGTATGGACTTTGATTGACTTGCCCGATGATCTGAGAGCCATTGAGATTAAATGGATTTTCAAGAGGAAGACGAACACTAATAGTAGTGTTACTATCTACAAAGCTCGAATTATCGCAAAAGGTTTTTGACAAGTTCAAGGTGTTGACTACGATGAGATTTTCTCACTCGTATCGATGCTTAAAGTCTGTCCGAATCATGTTAGCAATTGCCGCATTTTATGAAATCTGGAAAATGGACGTTAAAACTATATTCCTTAATGGATTTATTAAAGAAGAGTTGTATATGATGAAACCAGAAGGTTTTTTAATCCTAAAGGTGCTAACAAAATGTGCAAGCTCTAGCGATCCATCTATGGACTGGTGCAAGCATCTCGGAGTTGGAATATAGGCTTTGATGAGTGGATCAAAACATATAGTTTTATACAAACTTGCGGTGAAGCCTGTATTTACAAGAAAGTGAGTGGGAGCACTACTCTGATAAGTATATGTGAATGACATATTGTTGATCGGAAATGATGTAGAATTTTCTGGAAAGCATAAATGAGTGTTTGAAAGGAGTTTTTTCAAAGAAAGACCTCGATGAAGCTGCTTACATATTGGGTATCAAAATCTATAGGGTGTGTTTGGTAGGGTGCATGAGGGCAAAAGTTCCCAATCCGACCCACTTTTTCTTGTTTGGTAGGGTGCATGGGCTCATCTGAGCTATGCTCATCTGATGCATAAAAGTGCCCTCAGCCATGCTCATCTCATGCACCCCGGACAGGGTGCTCGAGGCAGCTATGTTGGCCCTGACACTCGTGCCCACCGACCAGACCACGTCCAGATATGTTTATTTTTTCAAAAAGAATCAGAATTTCAAATTTTGTTTAAATTTTTGAAAAACCTTAGAATTTCAGAAAAAATGAAAAGTTTGAATTTCAAAATTGTTTAAATTTAAAAAAATCATAATTTCAAAATTTGTTTGAATTTTCAATAAATATTTGAAATTTCAATTTTTCTAAGAAAATCGTAAATGTTCGGAATTTCAAAAGGAAATCAAAATTTGTTTGAATTTTGAAAAAAATAGAATTTTATTTTTTTATAAAATTTTCAAATTTTGTTTAAATTTTCAAAAAAACTCGTAATTTCCAATATGTTCAAATTAAAAAAAGAATTTCAAAATTTACTTTAATTTTCCAAAAAAGTTTAGAATATCAAATTTTATTTAAATTTTCAAAATATGTTTAAATTTGTGTTGAGATTTTTTCGATTTTGTTCATCATTCAAAAAATATATTCAGAATTCAAAATTGTTCAGCATGTCTAAACACATGCAGGCTACCAAACAAAATCTCAGCTCAGCATGTCTCAACGCATACATCACTGCCAAACAACAGCAACTACATGGACTCAGCATGTCTACACTCAGCATGTATGACATGAGAACAACTAGGCTAGGTCCATACATGCTACCAAACACACCCATAGAGATAGATCAAGACGCTTGATTTTTCAATGAGTGCATACCTTGAAAAGATTTTGAAGTAGTTCAAAATGGAACAGTCAAAGAAGGAGTTCTTGCTTGTATTGCAAGATGTAAAGTTGAGTAAGACTCAAAACACGACCATGGCAGAAACTAGAAAGAGAATGAAAGTCATTCCCTATGCCTCAGCCATAGGTTCTATAAAGTATGATATGATGTGTACCAAACCTATTGTGTACCTTGCCATGAGTTTGGCAAAGGGGGTATGATATTGATCCAGAACTGGATCACTGGACAGCGGTCAAAATTATCCTTAGAAGACTAAGGAGATATTTCTCGGTTATGGAGGTGTAACATCCCGATTCTCAGAATGTTTAAGAGAAAGTTTTCCAAAAATCAGGGCAAGAAAATTTCGTTTGTTTTATTTGTTAGCAAAGCTTAAATTGGACTTTTATAATTTAGAGGATTTAATTTGAACTAATGTGAACTGAAATTAATATTTGAGTTTACTTCTTTTCTTTTAGTCGGGCTTTATTTTCTCTTCTTTGGCATATTTAAATATGAACCTTTGGATTTTCTTTGGTCCTCTGAAATCCGTTTGATATGTAATTGAGCTTCTTTTCCTTCACAAATTCGCTAGCACACCATTTCTTTTTGTTCCTGTGTGGAGCCCATTTTTTTTATCTTCCACCGAATGGGCATAGGCCAATAGTTTGTTTTTTTATTTCTTTCTCTTCCTTCTCTATTTCCTTTTCCACATGGGCCCTTAGCCCATTTTCTTCAAGAGATGGCTGAAGGTTTCTTCCTCACATACATATATATACATATACAGAGAGAAAACGCTCAGACATGAAACGGCAAAAGTCATCGTTGCCTCCTCCTTTAATTTCCCTCTCTCTCGGTCTGTTTTATCTCCACTTGACTATCTCCCAAGTCCCAACGCCAGCCCCAAACTCTTCTTCTCCTCGTCCACTCACACGTACACGTACAGGAAGAGAAACCGCCAAGCACTCACGCTTTCTGCCTCCTGCCCTCCTCCATAATTTCCATAAGTGTCCACCGTTTCCAAACATACAGGGACCTGCCCCTCAATCTCCTCCCTCGTTTCCCTTAGCCCTATGCCATCTCTCTTCTCCATCCTCACACAGAACTCCTCCCAAAGAAATAGTGTTCCATGGACGTCGGTCCTTGATTCTGATGAAGGAGACCATCCCCGTCCATCCAGTTGCGTCAAAAGGTTCTCCTTCATGCGTTGAATCCATTCAGGGAAGAAAGAACGCGATCCGTTCACCACACACGCAGAATTTCGCATGTCCGTCTACACTGTTCGTCGAGTTCTTTGCGTCGTTCTGTCAAACTCGGTGAGCCTCTATCAAATTCCTTTTGCACGTGTACTCATCATCATGTACTCTATCTCGTAGACATCATCATTCGACTCATCTATGTCGTTGCTTGCGCCAATGCATGAACGGATTCCATCGACATGTTCGCATACCTTTTAGTTTCTCCGACGATCTTGTGTTCAACATATGATTTGTTTCTCAGGCCCATAGTAACCCATGGTGGAGTTAGATCGCTAGTTTCATCAATAAGAGTTTAGTATAAATTCTTGTTATAGTTGTTCTTGCCCAAGATTGAATGGGGTTTATTCATCAGTTAATTTTTGTATTAATATGTTATTGTTCATATGTTCGCGATATGCCTAGGAGTGTATCCTATTGGCCTCATGATTTTTGAGTGTGACAAATGATTTGTTAGATTTATTTGTTTATCGATTATAGCTTTTGTTGTCACAAGTTGATAATATTTTTTCCTAATTGTTATTGTCTTGTGTTAGACATGTCTATAGATTTTAATATAGTTTTGTATGGTTTCATGTACATATTTCATGCCTAATCGCAGTAGTGTGTTATGTTTTTGTTTCATATTAGTCCTTGTGATTTGTTATCATGTTTAGTAGTCGATCGGTGAACTTTTGTGTTGATTTGATATTTTTATATGGTCATGACATGCCTAGGAGTCACTCCTAATCATTCCATAATTGTAGGAGTTAGGTGTGATTGTCTAGATTCATCGTAAGGATTTCTTTTAATCATTCCTTATAGTTTGTATGGTGTCACATGTTGTTTTATTTGTTTGAAATCATTGTCATGTCTACGACGGATGTTTATATATTTTACTGTACGTATTGTTGCATAGTTTTTGTATGCTAGATGTCAAATGAAGTGATTTACTATTGCGAACTAGTATATGGTAGTTGTTGCCAGGGGCGTAGCTATGTAGAGCTAGCCGGTGTCACCAGCACCGGGTCCAATTTGAACTTGCTTAATGTAATACATTGATTTAGTGTGTAGATCATTGAATTATTTGACATGTAGGCATGCATTCTTCTATGTGAACACTGGGTAATTTCCAATCTGGATCCGCCCCTGGTTGTTGCATAGCTCATGGTTGCCTAGTGGTTCCTCTTATTTTATAGACATGCAAGATTGCATGGTTTGATGATTTATGTCATGGTCGTATTTGTATTCTCGTATTTACAATTTATTCCCGTGGCATATAACTTAGTTTCTTACATCGTGGCAACTATAATGTGTTTATTTTTCCTTACTCTATTACCATGCCATGTTTGGAATTTCTTAAAGTAGAATGCATTCTTTATTGAATGTTTTCCATGCATGTGTTATATCATTGCTAGTTTATAGTTTATGATCGCGCATGTGGTTTTCCTTTGCTTAGTAGATACATGTTAGTAGTTTATGGTTTCATATATTTTAATTAAGAAGGATCCCTTCTTAGTTAATCAATACCATGATACAATGATGTGATTGTATAACTAGGTTGTATAGCATGTCTATAGCAATTCATGTATTAGATCATGCCTAGTGGTGTATCTTATGTCTTTGCTACTATAGATTGTAACAAATAGAAGTGAATGTCATTTTGTTACTCATGCTAGTATAGTACATTGCTTGATGTCATGATCTGGTTCTCTGACTTGCCTAGATGTCTAGTATGGTATGTCCATATGCTTATATGACATAACAAGTATGTAAGCTTGTGTGCTCTTACCATTCTTGGTATTCATGTTAGTTGATATCAACTAAGTTATCTCATTGTTGTGAGTTGTATTCTATTGGTATAATACTTTGGCATATCGTGTGATGATCATTCATACTTAGCATTATACATTTGTATCTAGTTGTTGCATTGTTGTATATCTAGACATCATTAATGTAAGTTATATTTCATGTCTTATTATGTTTCATGTGCTATAATTTAGTACTTAGACCCTTGTGTTCCTTATATGTGTTTGACTTATCTCATGATAGCATTATGAGTGTTTGGCACATTTTGCATTAGCTCATCACATGATTAGGATAGTTTACCTTTCAATAGTTGAGTTGTGTCTTTCTCATATGCTTAGTGCACATAGTTTGCTTTGTTGTTAATCATGTTGTGGTAATCTTTTTGCTAGAGATCATTTGGATATTAGTTGTTTCCTTTATTATAAATAGAATGGCCTAGTTTAGTATCTTCTCATGGTCACTCATATGTTTAATGCTTGTGTTATTATATAAGACCTCTTCACGATTCTGTACTCACATGCCATGTATGATATGTTTGATTATTTAATTGTCCAATTAGTTTTGTGATAGCATTGGTTTGTCATTTGTTATAGAAATGCTTGCTGATAGTTGTTATGATTGGTGTTTAGTCTTTGCTTATTGTTAACCATTATAAATATTTGGATACATCCAAATATTTACTTTTGGTTGATTATTAAACTTAATCATATCATGTCTGGATAGTAGTTCACTCTTTTGTTCCATGTCTTGTATAGTTTCTTGTTAATTGTTTGACAAATGAATTGGTTTGATATAATAGAGTTGATTCTATTTCCTTTTAATAGTATTCTAGGGCTAGACCTAGATCATTTCAATCCATGTTGTTGAATGGTGTTTGATTGATTAACTTGTATGGTTTATAATTTTGGTTTGGTTGTCTTATGCAACACTTGCTTTTCAACTAATATATAGTTGATGCATATGTTTGACTGCTATTGACCATTATAAATATTTAGATTCTATCTAAATATCTATTTGTGGTTAACTATTACCTTCATCATGTCATGTTATGATTGAGTAGTTGAAATGCATAGTTTGGATTGTTCCATGTGTGGTGATGCCATTTGGTTTGTTATGTAACAGTTTCCATATAGTAAGCTCAGATGTGTAGTGGGCACTGCTAATGGTTATTATCATACTTCGTATTAGAACGTTAGTCTTGTTGACAAGCTTTGCTTAGTCATCTTCAACCTAAACCCTGCCTATCCGTCGAATCCTCTCTACTTACCTTCCAATTGTGCTATCTCCTTTTTCGGAATCTCCATCTTAATCAATATCTTGTTATCCATCCACTCTTAATTTGTTTCGGATGTTATTTGAATTTACTGTTGTTTTGGTATTTATTGTTTCTCTTTTGCTATCGTTACGACGAGTGGGGAACGATAACGATCTTGGACATGGACAGAATCAGGTTACTGAAGGACTCGACAACGAAGGCATGCCTCCTTCTTTGATCATATTTGTCCTATGTTTACAAAATTGCATTATGTTTTATGGTTACTATATGCATGCGATTTTAATTCGTGTAGCTAGCATGTCGATTGACACATTACCCTGATCCGCTTGTCGCCTATTCACTTGACACCCGAGTAGAATTATATAGTATTCTGGTAGAGTAGAAATGCTTATCCATGCTTATTACCCTATAGGTGCTTTGTTGAATGGCCTTTTAGTCATTGACACTTGAAACTTATTTATTGAGCTCGCTAAGCTATAAGAGTTGGCCTTGTTGATCTCCTCTACTCTCTTCTACTCTGGGTGAAACTTACCATCTGAATACTGGCGCGGGCGACAGCTAAATCAAGGATTGAAGGAGCGGTTGGCTGCCCTTCACAGGTTGAAGGGGGCAATCAGTCGTCCGTGCCGCTTAAGGCCTAATAAGTCTTGGATTTGATGATTGTGATAACAGTATAGCCACATGCTATATGTGCACTGGCTTGATCAAGTAAGCTAGTCAGCCTTAGGTGTCGATGTCGCCGTACGTAGATGGGATAGCTGCCCTACGGGGAGTATCCTCGGCACAGATGGGGGGACCGGTTTGAGGACGTACTCTTAGTTCCGTGCGCCAGACCCGGTGGGCATGTCACATCTTTGGGGGATCTAGTCCAAAGACCTCGTCACAATCCCCCTGCCGGTACACCAAATGGAGTACTATACCGGCGGCCACTAGTGGCAACAAGTCGGGATTGTGTCATGTGGGTAAAGTGTACGACCTCTACAGAGTGTAAAACTATTCAAATAGTCGTGTCCACGGTCATGGATAACACATGAATCTTTCTTGACATACAGGACCTGTCTTGCTTATTCCCTCTTTGCCCCTATTCTTGAAACCTATGAAGGACGTGAGTTGGTCGAGGATCCTCACTTTGATGAAAGTTATTCTGAGATAAAACATTTTTCTTCTAAAACTTCTTTTATCCAACTACTTTATTTGTTAAACAAAATTAGCTTTACGCAAATGAGTCATACATCCTTCCTTTGAAGCCACATGTAGCTATTAGGTCCTTCCCCGTGGGAGGCATGTTGAGTACGTAATGTACTCATGGCAATAATTTTGTTGACAACAGAGTTGCATGAAGACGAAGGTGATGACTATGATTACTATGGCGATCCGTAGAAGTGAGGTCACGTGGACTACATCGACTGCCTGTGGCTGAGATGGAGTCGCTACGCATTTGTACTTTCCGCTGTTTTCTGATTGTAATAAATGTCATGAGACATTTCACTAGGTATGTCTTGTGACAAAAATACTACTTGTAATACATTTACGTATTCTGCAATGATATCATTTCACTATGTTGTCAACAAAGATCCTGGGGTTGACAAATATACACAGGAGGATCCGGAAGTTAATTCCAGGTTCCCACAGGAGGTGATAAAGAGTTCATCGCAAAGAGTTACGTCGATGCAAGCTTTTACACCGATCCAGATGACTTTGAGTCTCAATCTGGATACATATTGAAAGTGGGAGCCATTAGCTAGAGTAGCTCCATGCAGAGCATTGTAGACATAGAAAATTTGCAAAATACATACAGCTCTGAATCTGACAGACCCGTTGACTAAGCTTCTCTCACAAGCAAAACATGATCACACCTTAGTACTCTCTGGGTGTTAATCACATAGCGATGTGAACTAGATTATTGACTCTAGTAAAACCCTTTGATTATTAGTCACATGGCGATGTGAACTAATCACATAAAGATGTGAACTATTGGAGTTAAATCACATGATGATATGAGCTAGATTATTGACTCTAGTACAAGTGGGAGACTGAAAGAAATATGCCCTAGAGACAATAATAAAGTTGTTATTTATATTTCCTTATATCATGATAAATGTTTATTATTCATGCTAGAATTGTATTAACCGGAAACTTAGTACATGTGTTAATACATGAACAAAATAGAGTGTCTCTAGTATGGCTCTACTAGACTAGCTCGTTAATCAAAGATGGTTAAGTTTCCTAACCATAGACAAGTGTTGTCATTTGATGAACGAGATCACATCATTAGAGAATGATGTGATGGACAAGATGTTGGAAATATGCCCTAAAGGCAATAATAAAATGGTTATTATTATATTTCCTTGTTCATGATAATTGTCTATTGTTCATGCTATAATTGTGTTATCCGGAAATCGTAATACATGTGTGAATTCATAGACCACAACATGTCCCTAGTGAGCCTCTAGTTGACTAGCTCGTTGATCAATAGATGGTCGTGGTTTCCTGACCATGGACGTTGGATGTCATTGATAACGGGATCACATCATTAGGAGAATGATGTGATGGACAAGACCCAATCATAAGCATAGCACAAGGTCATGTAGTTCGTCTGCTAAAGCTTTTCTAATGTCAACTATCTTTTCCTTAGACCATGAGATTGTGCAACTCCCGGATACTGTAGGAATGCTTTGGGTGTGCCAAACGTCACAACATAACTGGGTGGCTATAAAGGTGCACTACGGGTATCTCCGAAAGTGTCTGTTGGGTTGGCACGAATCGAGACTGGGATTTGTCACTCCGTATGACGGAGAGGTATCTCTAGGCCCACTCGGTAATGCATCATCATAATGAGCTCAATGTGTCTAAGCAGTTAGTCACGGGATCATGCATTACAGAACGAGTAAAGTGACTTGTCGGTAATGAGATTGAATGAAGCATTGGGATACCGACGATCGAATCTCGGGAAAGTAACATGCCGATGGACAAAGGGAATTGTATACGGGATTGATTGAATCCTCGACATCGTGGTTCATCTGATGAGATCATCGTGGAACATGTGGGAGCCAACAAGGGTATCCAGATCCCGTTGTTGGTTATTGGCCAGAGAGATGTCTCGGTCATGTCTACATGGTTCCTGAACCCGTAGGGTCTACACACTTAAGGTTCGGTGACACTAGAGTTGTTATGGGAATTAGTATGCGGTTACCGAATGTTGTTTGGAGTCCCGGATGAGATCCCGGACGTAACGATGAGTTCCGTAATGGTCCGGAGGTGAAGATTTATATATTCATCATACGATCACCGGAAGTATTTGGGGGTTTGCCAGTATTATACCGGGACCACCGAAGGGGTTTCGGGGGTCCACCGGGAGGGTCCACCTGCCTTGGAGGGCCCTATGGGCTGTATGTGGAAGGGAACCAGCCCCTAAGTGGGCTGGGTGTAGGGGAACGTAATAATTTCAAAATTTTCCTACGCACACGCAAGATCATGGTGATGCATAGCAACGAGAGGGGAGAGTGTTGTCCACGTACCCTCGTAGACCGAAAGCGGAAGCGTTAGCGCAACGCGGTTGATGTAGTCGTACGTCTTCACGATCCGACCGATCAAGTACCAAACGCACGGCACCTCCGAGTTCTGCACACGTTCAACTCGATGACGTCCCTCGAACTCCGATGCAGCCGAGTGTTGAGGGAGAGTTCCGTTAGCACGACGCCGTGGTGACGATGATGATGTTCTACCGACACAGGGCTTCGCCTAAGCACCGCTACGATATGATCGAGGTGGGTTATGATGAGGGGGCACCGCACACGGCTAAGAGATCAAGAGATCAATTGTTGTGTCTATGGGGTGCCCCTTGGCCATGTATATAAAGGAGTGGAGGAGGGGGGAGAGGGCCGGCCCCTATGGCGCGCCCTGGAGGAGTCCTACTCCCACCGGGAGTAGGATTCCTCCCCTTCCAAGTAGTAGGGGTAGGAGTCAAGGCAAGGGAAGGAAGGAGGGGGTGCAGCCCCTCCCCCTAGTCCAATTCGGACTAGGCCTTGGGGGGCGCCCAACCTCTCCTCTCTCTTTCCCATAAAGCCCAATAAGGCCCATATACTCCCCGGCGAATTCCCGTAACTCTCCGGTACTCCGAAAAATACCCGAATCACTCGGAACCTTTCCGATGTCCGAATATAGTCATCCAATATATCGATCTTTATGTCTCGACCATTTCGAGACTCCTCGTCATGTCCCCGATCTCATACGGGACTCCAAACTCCTTAGGTACATCAAAACATATAAACTCATAATGTAACTGTCATTGTAGCGTTAAGCGTGCGGACCCTACGGGTTCGAGAACTATGTAGACATGACCGAGACACATCTCCGGTCAATAACCAATAGCGGAACCTGGATTCTCATGTTGGCTCCTACATATTCTACGAAGATCTTTATCGGTCAGACCACATAACAACATACGTTGTTCCCTTTGTCATCGGTATGTTACTTGCCCGAGATTCGATCGTCGGCATCTCAATACCTAGTTCAATCTCGTTACCGGCAAGTCTCTTTACTCGTTCCGTAATACATCATCTCGCAACTAACTCATTAGTTGCAATGCTTGCAAGGCTTAGGTGATGTGCATTACCGAGAGGGCCCAGAGATACCTCTCCGACAATCGGAGTGACAAATCCTAATCTCGAAATACGCCAACCCAACAAGTACCTTCGAAGACACCTGTAGAGCACCTTTATAATCACCCAGTTACATTGTGACGTTTGGTAGCACACAAAGTGTTCCTCCGGTAAATGGGAGTTGCATAATCTCATAGTCATAGGAACATGTATAAGTCATGAAGAAAGCAATTGCAACAAACTAAACGACCAAGTGCTAAGCTAACGGAATGGGTCAAGTCAATCACATCATTCTCCTAATGATGTGATCCCGTTAATCAAATGACAACTCATGTCTATGGTTAGGAAACATAACCATCTTTGATCAACGAGCTAGTCAAGTAGAGGCATACTAGTGACACTCTGTTTGTCTATGTATTCACACATGTATTATGTTTCCGGTTAATACAATTCTAGCATGAATAATAAACATTTATCATGATATAAGGAAATAAATAATAACTTTATTATTGCCTCTAGGGCATATTTCCTTCAGTCTCCCACTTGCACTAGAGTCAATAATCTAGTTCAGATCGCCATGTGATTTAATACCAATAGTTCACATCACCATGTGATTAACACCATAGTTCACATCGACATGTGACTAACACCCAAAGGGTTTACTAGAGTCAATAATCTAGTTCACATCGCTATGTGATTAATACCCAAAGAGTACTAAGGTGTGATCATGTTTTGCTTGTGAGAGAAGTTTAGTCAACGGGTCTGCCACATTCAGATCCGTAAGTATTTTGCAAATTCTGTGTCAACAATGCTCTGCACAGAGCTACTCTAGCTAATTGCTCCCACTTTCAATATATATCCAGATTGAGGTTTAGAGCCATCTGGATCAGTGTCAAAATTTGCATCGACGTAACCCTTTACGACGAACCTTTTGTCACTTCCATAATCGAGAAACATATCCTTATTCCACTAAGGATAATTTTGACCAATGTCCAGTGATCTAATCCTAGATCACTATTGTACTCCTTTGCCAAACTCAGGGCAGGGTATACAATAGGTCTGGTACACAGCATGGCATAGTTTATAGAACCTATGCCTGAGGCATAGGGAATGACTTTTATTCTCTCTCTATCTTCTGCCGCGGTTGGGTTTTGAGTCTTACTCAACTTCACACCTTGTAACACAGGCAAGAACTCCTTTTTGACCGTTCCATTTTGAACTACTTCAAAATCTTGTCAAGGTATGTACTCATTGAAAAACTTATCAAGTGTCTTGATCTATCTCTATAGATCTTGATGCTCAATATGTAAGCAGCTTCACCGAGGTCTTTCTTTGAAAAACTCCTCTCAAACATTCCTTTATGCTTTGCAGAATAATTCTACATTATCTCCGATCAACAATATGTCATTCACATATACTTATCAGAAATGCTGTAATGCTCCCACTCACTTTCTTGCAAATACAGGCTTCACTGCAAGTCTGTATAAAACTATATGCTTTGATCAACTTATCAAAGCGTATATTCCAACTCCGAGATGCTTGCACCAGTCCATAGATGGATCGCTGGAGCTTGCATATTTTGTTAGTACCTTTAGGATTGACAAAATCTTCTGGTTGCATCATATACAACTCTTCTTTAATAAATCCTATTAAGGAATGCAGTTTTGTTTATCCATTTTCAAGATTTCATAAAATGCGGCAATTGCTCACATGATTCGGACAGACTTGAGCATAGATACGAGTGAGAAACTCTCATCGTAGTCAACACCTTGAACTTGTTGAAAACCTTTTTGCGACAATTCTAGCATTGTAGATAGTAACACTACTATCAGTGTCCGTCTTCCTCTTGAAGATCCATTTAATCTCAATGGCTCGTTGATCAATGGGCAAGTCAATCAAAGTCCATACTTTGTTCTCATACATGGATTTCATCTCAGATTTCATGGCCTCAAGCCATTTCGCAGAATCTGGGCACATCATCGCTTCCTCATAGTTTGTAGGCTCGTCATGGTCAAGTAACATGACCTCTAGAACAGGATTACCATACCACTCTGGTGTGGATATCACTCTGGTTTACCTACGAGGTTCGGTAGTAACTTGATCTGAAGTTACATGATCATTATCATTAGCTTCCTCACTAATTGGTGTAGTAGTCACAGGAACAGATTTCTATGATGAACTACTTTCCAATAAGGGAGCAGGTACAGTTACCTCATCAAGTTCTACTTTCCTCCCACTCACTTCTTTCGAGAGAAACTCCTTCTCTAGAAAGGATCCATTCTCAGCAACGAATATCTTTCCTTTGGATCTGTGATAGAAGGTGTACCTAACATTTTCTTTTGGGTATCCTATGAAGACGCACTTCTTCGATTTGGGTTTGAGCTTATCAGGTTGAAACTTTTTCACATAAGCATTGCAACCTCAAACTTTAAGAAACGACAGCTTAGGTTTCTCGCCAAACCACAGTTCATACGGTGTCATCTCCACGGATTTAGATGGTTCCCTATTTAACGTGAATGTAGCTGTCTCTAATGCATAACCCCAAAACGATAGCGGTAAATCAGTAAGAGACGTCATAGATCGCACCATATCTAATAAAGTACGGTTACGACGTTCGGACACACCATTACACTATGGTGTTCCAGGTGGCGTGAGTAGTGAAACTATTTCACATTGTTTTAACTGAAGGCCAAACTCGTAACTCAAATATTTTACTTCTGCGATCATATCGTAGAAACTTTTTATTTTGTTACGATGATTCTCCACTTCACTCTGAAATTCTTTGAACTTTTCAAATGTTTCAGACTTGTGTTTCATCAAGTAGATATACTCATATCTGCTCAAATCATCTGTGAAAATTAGAAAATAATGATACCTGCTGCGAGCTTCAATATTGATCGGACCACATACATCAGTATGCATGATTTCCAACAAATCTGTTGCTTGTTGCATTGTTCCGGAGAACGGAGTCTTAGTCATCTTGCCCATGAGGCATGGTTCGTAAGCATCAACTGATTCATAATCAAGTTATTCCAAAAGTCCATCAGCATGGAGTTTCTTCATGCGCTTTACACCAATATGTCCTAAACGGCAATGCCACAAATAAGTTGCACTATCATTATTAACTTTGCATCTTTTGGTTTCAATATTATGAATATGTGTATCACTATGATCGAGATCCAAGGAACCATTTTCATTGGGTGTATGACCATAGAAGGTTTTATTCATGTAAACAGAACAACAATTTATTCTCTTACTTAAATGAATAACCGTATTGCCATAAACATGATCAAATCATATTCATGCTCAACGCAAACACCAAATAACACATATTTAGGTTCAACACTAATCCCGAAAGTATAGGGAGTGTGCGATGATGATCATATCAATCTTGGAACCACTTCCAACACACATCGTCACTTCACCCTTAACTAGTCTCTGTTCATTCTGCAACTCCCATTTCGAGTTACTACTCTTAGCAACTGAACCAGTATCAAATACCGAGGGGTAGCTATGAACAGTAGTAAAGTACACATCAATAACATGTATATCAAATATACCTATGTTCACTTTGCCATCCTTCTTATCCGCCAATTACTTGGGGTAGTTCCGCTTCTAGTGACCAGTCCCTTTGCAGTGGAAGCACTTAGTCTCAAGCTTAGGTCCAGACTTGGGCTTCTTCACTTGAGCAGCAACTTGCTTGCCGTTCTTCTTGAAGTTCCCTTTCTTTCCCTTTGCCCTTTTCTTGAAACTAGTGGTCTTGTTAACCATCAACACTTGATGTTTTTATTGATTTCTACCTTCGTTGATTTCAGCATCACGAAGAGCTTGGGAATTACTTTCGTCATCCCTTGCATATTATAGTTCACCACGAAGTTCTACTAACTTGGTGATGGTGACTAGAGAATTCTGTCAATCACTATTTTATCTGGAAGATTAACTCCCACTTGATTCAAGCGATTGTAGTACCCAGACAATCTGAGCACATGCTCACTGCTTGAGCTATTCTCCTCCATCTTTTTAGCTATAGAACTTGTTGGAGACTTCATATCTCTCAACTCGGGTAGTTACTTGAAATATTAACTTCAACTCCTGGAACATCTCATATGATCCATGACATTCAAAACCTCCTTGAAGTCCCGATTCTAAGCCGTTAAGCATGGTGCACTAAACTATCAAGTAGTCATCATATTGAGCTAGGCAAACGTTCATAACGTCTGCATCTACTCCTCCAATAGGTCTGTCACCTAGCAGTGCATCAAAGACATAATTCTTCTATGCATCAATGAGGATAATCCTTAGATCACGAATCCAATCCGCACCGTTGCAACTAACATTTTTCAACATAATTTTTCTCTAGGAACACAATAAATTGGGAGCAACATCGCGATCTATTGATCTACAACATAGATATGCTAATACTACCAGGACTAAGTTCATGATAAATTAAAGTTCAATTAATCATATTACTTAAGAACTCCCACTTAGACAGACATCCCTCTAATCTTCTAAGTGATCACGTGATCCATATCAACTAAACCATGTCCGATCATCACGTGAGATGGAGTAGTTTCAATGGTGAACATCAGTATGTTGATCATATCTACTATATGATTCACGCTCGCCTTTCGGTCTCCGTGTTCCGAGGCCATATCTGTTATATGCTAGGCTCGTCAAGTTTAACCTGAGTATTCCGCGTGTGCAACTGTTTTGCACCCGTTGTATTTGAACGTAGAGCCTATCACACCCGATCATCACTTGGTGTCTCAGCACGAAGAACTTTCGCAACGGTGCATACTCAGGGAGAACACTTATACCTTGATAATTTAGTGAGAGATTATCTTATAAAGCTACCGCCGAACTATGCAAAATAAGATGTATAAAAGATAAATATCACATGCAATCATAATATGTGACATGATATGGCCATCATCATCTTGTGCCTTTGATCTCCATCTCCAAAGCATCGTCATGATGTCCATCGTCACCGGCATGACACCATGATCTCCATCATCTTGATATATATCAATGTGTCGTCACATGGTTGTCTCACCAACAATTGCTCTTGCAACTATTGCTATCGCATAGCGATAAAGTAAAGCAATTATTTGGCACTTGCATCTTATGCAATAGAGAGATAACCATAAGGCTTTTGCCGGCTGCCGATAACTTCAACAAAACATGATCATCTCATACAACAACTTATATCTCATCACGTCTTGACCATATCACATCACAACATGCCCTGCAAAAACAAGTTAGACGTCTTCTACTTTGTTGTTGCAAGTTTTACGTGGCTGCTACGGGCTGAGCAAGAACCGTTCTTACCTACACATCAAAAGCACAATGATAGTTTGTCAAGTTGGTGTTGTTTTAACCTTCACAAGGACTGGGCGTAGCCACACTCGGTTCAACTAAAGTTGGAGAAACTGACACCCGCCAGCCACCTGTGTGCAAAGCACATCGGTAGAACCAGTCTCGCGTAAGCGTACGCGTAATGTTGGTCCGGGCCGCTTCATCCAACAATACCGCCGAACCAAAGTATGACATGCTGGTAAGCAGTATGACTTATATCGCCCACAACTCACTTGTGTTCCACTCGTGCATATTACATCAACGCATAAAACCTGGCTTTGATGCCCCTGTAGGGGAACGTAGTAATTTCAAAATTTTCCTATGCACACGCAAGATCATGGTGATGCATAGCAACGAGAGGGGAGAGTGTTGTCCACGTACCCTCGAAGACCGAAAGCGGAAGCGTTAGCGCAACGCAGTTGATGTAGTCGTACGTCTTCACGATCCGACCGATCAAGTACCGAACGCACGGCACCTCCGAGTTCTGCACACGTTCAACTCAATGACGTCCCTCAAACTCCGATCCAGCCGAGTGTTGAGGGAGAGTTTCGTTAGCACGACGGCATGGTGACGATGATGATGTTCTACCGACGCAGGGCTTCGCCTAAGCACCACTACGATATGATCGAGGTGGATTATGGTGGAGGGGGCACCGCACACGGCTAAGAGATCAAGAGATCAATTGTTGTGTCTATGGGGTGCCCCTTGGCCACGTATATAAAGGAGTGGATGAGAGGGGAGAGGGCCGGCCCCTATGGCGCGCCCTGGAGGAGTCCTACTCCCACCGGGAGTAGGATTCCTCCCCTTCCAAGTAGTAGGAGTAGGAGTCAAGGCAAGGGAAGGAAGGAGGGGGCGCAGCCCCTCCCCCTAGTCCAATTCGGACTAGGCCTTGGGGGGCGCCCAACCTCTCCTCTCTCTTTCCCCTAAAGCCCAATAAGGCCCATATACTCCCCGGCGAATTCCCGTAACTCTCCGGTACTCCGAAAAATACCCGAATCACTCGGAACCTTTCCGATGTCCGAATATAGTCGTCCAATATATCGATCTTTATGTCTCGACCATTTCGAGACTCCTCGTCATGTCCCCGATCTAATCCGGGACTCCGAACTCTTTTGGTACATCAAAACATATAAACTCATAATATAACTGTCATCGTAGCGTTAAGCGTGCGGACCCTATGTGTCGTGGAATTGTCACGGCAGATGTCCTTAGTGTCAGGACTTAGTCGCGAGGCCAACACATCTATGTGGTAGCTTGAGAGGGGTTGAGCGGGACGAGAGACGCGATGTTTTACCCCGGTTCGGCCCCTCACGGTGGAGGTAAAAGCCTACATCCTGCTTCATTGATATTGATGATGATGATCACGGTTACAAGAGTGCTCTATCTCGAGAGCTATTGTCTAAACCTAACTTGTCCAACTTGTGGAACTTGTGAATCTTGTCAATCTTGTCCCTTTTGGGGAGCCCTGCCCCTCCTTATATATGTTGGAGGGGCGGGTTACATGTAGAGTCCTATTAGGATTAGGACTAGTCTATCTCTAATACAAACCGAATACAAGTCCAGGTTTTAACTCATTGTAAGATAAATATTCCTCATGCCTTTCCTCTTTAAACCGGCCCATCATTAACATAAACCGGCCTGGTGGGCCTTGGGCCTTGTCATCCATCTGGAACACGCGCCGGGTCACCAATGAGTCTTCTGGCTCGTGAATCGTCATACCAGTGATCCGCTAGACACGTAAGTCACCAATCCTCTGGCGGTTTACCAGCGAACCGCCAAGTGTCAGCCGGATCTCAAGTAAACCGCCAAGTTCAGTCGGGTTATACTTCCAGTCGATTTACGCCGCGGGGTATATCCCCGACATTAGCCCCCAGTTTAATTTGGATTTATCCATGTTAAACTGATCCTGTAAAACAAACACAAGAGCAAATTTGACAGATTATGCTCCGGGTTAAGAATTCTTGTAAACCGGCATCTGATGATCCTTAAGTCCTTGTCATTTCCTCCTTCTAGAAAATCCGGGTCAATAGACCAGCTTCATAATAAATTTGCCGACATTGGTTTGTCACAGAGAAATATTGTGAAGAATAACTCCTTTGACTCAGCTCCCAAAATGCCGGTTTAAGAAATATGGGTCTTGAAATACTTATCTGATATTCAGCCGGTTTGAAGATGTAAAACTTGCCGGTTTAATATTACCAAAATGGGCGGTTTATAAATATTGATGGCACCGGGTCATAATTGTTGTCAACACCGGGTTATGTAATTGATCTTCCTGATTTGCCCAAAACTGATAAAATAAAGATATTCCTCCTTTATATGCATAATACTTGTAGCCCCCAAGTCTTAAGAGGAGAACATAGTGATGACTTAAGACTTGCTCCAATAAGTGTTTCAACCTTGAAGAAATCCGGTTTGTTCATCTCCAAACTGAATACTCCATATATGTAGCCCCCAAGTGCCGAGTTGTCATGTTTGCAGCAACCTGGGACTTGTAATTGCTTGATGCTCATAAAAACTTCAACCAGTGTAGCCCCCAAGGGCCGGGTCATTATGCAATAATGAGCAGGGACTTTGTAAATATAATCTTGTAAACTTAAATTGTTGACAGGAGCAATTGGTAGCCCCCAAGGGCCGGCTCATTATAATATGATGAGTCGGGTCTTCAATAAGACTAGTAAAAATGACTTTGCATTAGCCCCCAAGTGTCATGGTGCATGCTTGCAGTGACATGAGACTTGCATGTAATCTCAATTTGAATAATGTAGCCCCCAAGTGTCGGGTTGTAAGCCTGCAATGACTCGGGACTATTCCTTTCATTGTAGAATAAATCATATCCTTTGATAAAATAATAGACATTGCGCTAAAGCGACTTTGAAAACTTAATAATACCGGTTATTAATAACCATAAAAATCCAGCCATGTTGGCTATTCAAGATAATATAATCCGGTATGAAAACCTTATTCATTCAATATCATAATGAAAATTCAGCCAAACTTGGCTATTTGAATAATATAACCCAATGATTTATAAGCGTGTGATTCCAATGGTGCAATCCAAATATATATATATACTGGCAATTTATAGTCCAAAGCCAGGCCGGTTTAACAAACCTATTTCTGCATACAACAAGTTTAAAGTGTCCTGGCGGTTTACCGCCGGACGGGTCATAATGCCCAACATATAACCCGGGTTTATAACCAAGGCTGCACTTAAGAATAATCAAATATGAAATATATCATACCTGTGACATTGAATCACATTGTTGGTTTTACCAACTTTTTGTAGTAAGGGTGATAACCCAAATCTTGAGTACTGATAACTCCTTCCATATTGTGCCGGCTTATGATAAAACCATGCCGGGTTGTGATAAACACCGGTTTACTCCATAATAGGATGGTAACAGAAAATCAAACCGGGCAGATAGTCTCCGGATTAAGATTTGACCGTGTTCCGTCAATTTGTAATTGACAGTTTGGGCCGGTTTAAAACTTTGTCGGTTTAAAAATGCAACAAAAAGAAAGAAATATCTATCAAAGAAAAATATTGAAGCAAAGGCAATGATAAAACCATTTGCAAAAAGAGGCTTATTTGAGCTGATTAGATGGCGTTACCATGGTCGGACACGACCAAGCTCCCGATAGGTGTAGCTATGGTTCAAATCAACCAGGTCCCCAAATGAAACCGTGGCATTTATGCCGATCAAGTGGCATGGCAATGGTTCGGGTTCGACCAAGCCCCCAAGTGATTCTGTGGCCTTAGGCCGATCAAGAGGCATGACTGGTTCAGACGTGACCAAGTCCCCAAGTGATCTGGTGGATCTCGCCTATCAAGAGGTATTGCATTGGTTCGGACACGACCAAGCCCCCGAGTGATATAACATGATGCTTTTGAAAAGCTAACTCAAGGGGTAAACCGGAGGCCGCTTTAGAACAACTGTGTGTAACCACACATGATGTAAAAGAACAGAGACCCCGCTTTATGAAGTAGAAGCCCCCATGTGATTAATAATATGTCAGGCCAGTAAGGCGGGATACCCATGTTTGAAGCGCACATCATGGCAGTAAGTCCTCTTCGGCAACTTTTAACTTTTTGCAAGAGATAAATTCTTCTTGAACCAGGATTTTGAACCGGATATTGAGAGCTTCAAAGCTTTGTGGGAGACATCTTTCCCTTGAACCGGATTTTAAACCGGAATCTTCATTTTCAACCAGAAATTTTTTTGACGGCCTTTAAACTCGAACTTGCGAGAAATTAATTCCTTTTTGAACCGAACATTGTTAAACCGGATTTGAGTGCTTTAGAGCTTTGTGGGAGAACAGATTTCCCTTGAACCGGACTGTAAACCGGATATTTGAGAGCTTCAGTCAGACTGACTTCCCTTGAGCCGGATTTTAAACCAGAATTCTTTCTGATGACCCGGAACTTCTTTATTGAGCCGGGATTTTGTAACTGTCATATACTTTCTAAGCCGGAAATTTTTTGGCGGCCTTTAAATTTTCATCAATATAACAGTACCCTCCGGGACCGAGTTATCTTTTCCTCCATCGTCCTGAGGTTCTTAAATTTGCTGAAACCGGCAAGATTTGCTGACTCATGTCATCGTAGCCCCCGAGTCTCAAGGTGACTCGAGGAGTTGGCTTGAGATTCTCCATATTTGACCGTGATATAATCCAACATAACTTGTATATCATTGGTGCTGATAACACGATGTGAATCCACAGAAGGTTGAGGTGACTGCGACGGGTTGTAAATGATCCCGTATGAGCTGTGTCAGCAACTCGGCCAATGGTTTCTTCCAACTGGTGATTTGAAGTTAACCAAACTGTAGTGGCGGCGATTTGTGCGCCTGCCCATTGAACCACCCAGTGCAGACGGCGATTGATAGTATATGATAATTTGCCTTCATTTTGTTAAAAGAAAAAACCGGGCTACCCAAGCTGTGACTTGCTCATACTCAATAAACAGCTCATGCAGACAGGTGCGGCCCGGTATGTTGATGTAGACCAGGCCGCGAGAGACGGATGACAAGGACGACCGCAACATCAGACGCAGCTCGGGAAGATGAGTCGGCCATGGCATTGTAAGCCGGTGTGGACGGGGAAGATCGGCACCGGTGTCGTAAACCGGCTTGGACGGGCGAGTTAATTGCGGGCGCGGTCTCGGCAAGCTGATGTAAACCGGGCCACAGGGACGACGACCTTCTCACGTTCATTCACCGGATGGTAGGACACGTATGAAACACCAGTGCAGAATGTTGCTTAGCACGTGCTCCGTGCACGTAACATAGCGCCTCATTTGTAATGAACAATTGTCCTGCATAAACAGTATTGCAGACCAAGGCAAAGATAAACTGCTCTTTGACATGTGCTAATAAAATATATTTTAGATGGATATCATCTGATGTGTTTAGGCCGGAAATAACCCGCCATGAAGTTGATGATAACTGTATGAAGCTGAAATTAATCACGGGTGAATCGGCCGCAGTGTGGTAAACCGGTGCGGACGGGTGAGTCCGCCGTGATGTTTGTAAACCGGCGCTGACAATGAGTCGGCCGCATGCGTGGACAGATGTAAACCGAACAGCGGGGGCGGCGATTTGCATGTGTATCCGTCGAGCAGCATGGCCCGGAAGAACGCCACTGCAAAACTATGCTGGCACGCGCTCCATGTCCGCGGTATAACAATACCTTTGTCATAAATAATTATCTTGCATAAAAACATTGCAGCAAAGATAAATTGTTCTTTGATAAAAAACAATATGTGTTAAAAGTAGACTCGGATGGATATCATCTGATTTGTCCGGACGACAAATGATCCGTGCGCAGGCTAGAATTTGATCGGACCAAATATCAGTGTAGATGTGCCAGTATTTTAGTCTTCATGGAGTACTACCAGTACACCTAATTGATTCCTTGACCATGCGATCCTTCTAGCGCCATGCGATACTAGTACCGTAATACTAGTTGCTTTTGCTTCTGTCTTCTTATGAGAAAATGGTGGTTCTCGGCGATGGCAACAGTTCCGGCAGACAGCTCTGAAAGCGGAGGCAATCCGGCGATTCACCGCGACTTGAAGCATGTCAGTCGTGGCCGCAGCATGAGGCGGCTCGACGTTGCTGACTTGAAGACGGCCGGCAGAGGCGATCCGCGACGGAAGAATCCAGTGGCCCAAGGCGGCTCAGAGTGAGGAGGGGAGACCAACGAGGCAAAAACGGTGACCGATGGAGGTGGCTCGACCGCAATGATAGCCAACCGGCAGCTAGGGTTACTTGGAGCGGAGGCACGCTAAGGCGCCGCGGCTGCAGGCGATGCAACCATCAAGACGGGGCGAAGTCAGGTCGAGACGGGCCATCGCCGCAGAAGTCGAGTCCATAAATGATGTTTCTTTGTTTGATTGAGAGCTCATGTGAGCAAATACAAGTTTCCAAGTAGTATTCGTCCAGAGCACAGTGGCGAGGTGGAGATAGAGCAGCGCAAGGAAGTCCGACGGCTTTGGGGAGGTGGTTCAGGAGTGGCGAGACTCGACGGCTGCTCGGAGTGGCTGGAGGATCCGAGCCGGAGGCGGAGCTAGGCCAGGCCACGGGTCCGGTTTGGTTTGGTTTTGATTTGGAGCAATCCTTTGATCAGCCAGCGTATCACTTTTGGTAGTTGATGGCTGGATTTGCTCCGGCGAGTCTTCTCAGGACTTGAAGCGGAAAAGAACTCTAGCAATCGCAGCGTAGCACGGTGGCCAGCGCCCTTGTTTTTCTCGATCTTTCTTTTGCTTCTGTTGATGTTGCGAACGTGGCGGGCATCTCCATCCGAAAATTCAATGGGCTAAACATAGCGATTGAAGTGGAAATTCCCAATCCTTCTCGACGCAATCTGTGATTGCAGAATCGCCGAAAACTCTTGTTGCAGACTCGACGGATTACCAAGGTGTGTGCGGTGACCGCACCACACGTAACCCTAAAATCTTTCTCTCAATCTGTATGCTGATGACATAGATCTTGCTTTTCTTCATCCGGACAAACACGAGCTTCTCGATCCCAGGAAAAGATCCCTCCAAGAACTAATCACCACCGTGCGCAAGCCCCACGGTGGGCGCCAACTGTCATGGAATTGTCACGGCAGATGTCCTTAGTGTCAGGACTTAGTCACGAGGCCAATGCATCTATGTGGTAGCTTGAGAGGGGTTGAGCGGGACGAGAGACGCGATGTTTTACCCAGGTTCGGCCCCTCACGGTGGAGGTAAAAGCCTACATCCTGCTTCATTGATATTGATGATGATGATCACGGTTACAAGAATGCTCTATCTCGAGAGCTATTGTCTAAACCTAACTTGTCCAACTTGTGGAACTTGTGAATCTTGTCAATCTTGTCCCTTTTGGGGAGCCCTGCCCCTCCTTATATATGTTGGAGGGGCGGGTTACATGTAGAGTCCTATTAGAATTAGGACTAGTCTATCTCTAATACAAACCGGATACAAATTCAGGTTTTAACTCATTGTAAGATAAATATTTCTCATGCCTTTCCTCTTTAAACCGGCCCACCATTAACATAAACCGGCTTGCTGGGCCTTAGGCCTTGTCATCCATCTGGAACACGCGTCGGGTCACCAATGAGTCTTCTGGCTCGTGAATCGTCATACCAGTGATCCGCCAGACACGTAAGTCACCAATCCTCTGGCGGTTTACCAGTGAACCGCCAAGTGTCACCCGGATTTCAAGTAAACCGCCAAGTTCAGCCGGGTTATACTTCCAGCCGGTTTACGCCGCGGGGTATATCCCCGACACTACGGGTTCGAGAACTATGCAGACATGACCGAGACACGTCTCTGGTCAATAACCAATAGCGGAACCTGGATGCTCATATTGGCTCCTACATATTCTACGAAGATCTTTATCGGTCAGACCGCATAACAACATATGTTGTTCCCTTTGTCATCGGTATGTTACTTGCCCGAGATTCGATCGTCGGCATCTCAATACCTAGTTCAATCTCGTTACCGGCAAGTCTCTTTACTCGTTCCGTAATACATCATCTCGCAACTAACTCATTAGTTGCAATGCTTGCAAGGCTTAGGTGATGTGCATTACCGAGAGGGCCCAGAGATACCTCTCCGACAATCGGAGTGACAAATCCTAATCTCGAAATACGCCAACCCAACAAGTACCTTCGGAGACACCTGTAGAGCACCTTTATAATCACCCAGTTACGTTGTGATGTTTGGTAGCATACAAAGTGTTCCTCCGATAAACGGGAGTTGCATAATCTCATAGTCATAGGAACATGTATAAGTCATGAAGAAAGCAATAGCAACAAACTAAACGATCAAGTGCTAAGCTAACGGAATGGGTCAAGTCAATCACATCATTCTCCTAATGATGTGATCCCGTTAATCAAATGACAACTCATGTCTATGGTTAGGAAACATAACCATCTTTGATCAACGAGCTAGTCAAGTAGAGGCATACTAGGGACACTCTGTTTGTCTATGTATTCACACATGTATTATGTTTCCAGTTAATACAATTCTAGCATGAATTATAAACATTTATCATGATATAAGGAAATAAATAATAACTTTTTTACTGCCTCTAGGGCATATTTCCTTCACTGGGCGCCATCCCTCCCTAGGGCCCATGCGCCTAGGCTTTAGGGAAACCCTAAAGGGGGCGCCCCCCCCTTGGCTTGGAGGGAAAGCCACCTCCCTTTGGCCGCCACCCCCCCTCTAGATCTCATCTAGAGGGGCCGGCCCCCTTCCCCTTCGCCCTATAAATAGAGGGGAGGAGGGAGGGCAGCAACACCTCATCCAAGGCGCAACCCTCCCCCTCTCCTACACCCTCTCCTCCTCCGTTGAGCTTGGCGAAGCCCTGCCGGAGAACTGCAAGCTCCACCACCACGCAGTCGTGCTGCCGGAGTTCTTCCCCAACTTCTCCTTCCCCTTGCTGGATCAAGAAGGAGGAGATGTCCCCGTGCTGCACATGTGTTGAATGCGGAGGAGCCATTGTTCAGCGCTTAGATCGGAATCAACCGCGATTTGAATCGCTACGAGTACGACTCCTTCATCCGCGTTCTTGCAATGCTTCCGCATTGCGATCTTCAAGGGTATGAATATACACTCCCCTCTCTCTCGTTGCTAGTCTCTCCATAGATTGACCTTGGTGATGCGTATAAATTTTTTAATTCCTGCAACGATCCCCAACAATGGCATCATGAGCTAGGTCTATGTGTAGTTTCTATGCACGAGTAGAACACAAGTTGTTGTGGGCGTCGATTTTGTCAATTTACTTGTCGTTACTAGTCTTATCTTGATTTGGCGGCATCGTGGGATGAAGTGGCTCGGACCGACCTTACACGTATGCTTACGTGAGACAGGTTCCACCGACTGACATGCACTAGTTGCATAAGGTGGCTAGCGGGTGTCTGTCTCTCCCACTTTAGTCGGATTGGATTCGATGAAAAGGGTCCTTATGAAGGGTATATAGAAATTGGCATATCACGTTGTGGTTTTGGCGTAGGTAAGAAACGTTCTTGCTAGAAACCTATAGCAGCCACGTGAAAACTTGCAACAACAATTAGAGGACGTCTAACTTGTTCTTGCAGCATATGCCATGTGATGTGATATGGCCAAAAGGATGTGATGAATGATATATGTGATGTATGAGATTGATCATGTTCTTGTAATAGGAATCACGACTTGCATGTCGATGAGTATGACAACCGGCAGGAGCCATAGGAGTTTTCTTAATTTATTTATGACCTGCATGTCAATGAAAACGTCATGTAATTACTTTATTGCTAACCGTTAGCCATAGTAGTAGAAGTAATAGTTGGCGAGGCAACTTCATGAAGACACGATGATGGAGATCATGGTGTCATGCCGGTGATGATGATGATCATGGCACCCCGAAGATGGAGATCAAAAGGAGCAAATGATGTTGGCCATATCATGTCACTATTTGATTACATGTGATGTTTATCATGTTTTTACATCTTATTTTCTTAGAACGACGGTAGCATAAATAAGATGATCCCTCGCTAAAATTTCAAGAAAGTGTCCCCCCTAACTATGCACCGTTGCGAAGGTTCGTTGTTTCGAAGCACCACGTGATGATCGGGTGTGATAGATTCTAACGTTCGAATATAATGGGTGCAAGCCAGATTTACACGTGCAAAACACTTAGGTTGACTTGACGAGCCTAGCATGTACAGACATGGCCTCGGAACATGAGAGACCGAAAGGTCGAACATGAGTCATATAGTAGATACGATCAACATGGAGATGTTCACCGTTGATGACTAGTCTGTGTAACGTGATGATCGGACACGGCCTAGTCGATTCGGATCATGTATCACTTAGATGACTAGAGGGATGTCTGTCTGAGTGGGAGTTCATTAAATAATTTGATTAGATGAACTTAATTATCATGAACATAGTCTAAAATCTTTGCAATATGTCTTGTAGATCAAATGGCCCACGCTAATGTTGCCCTCAACTTCAACGCGTTCCTAGAGAAAACCAAGCTGAAAGACGATGGTAGCAACTATACGGACTGGGTCTGTAACTTGAGGATCATCCTCATAGCTGCCAAGAAAGCACATGTCCTTGAAGCACCGCTAGGTGAAGCACCCATTTTCCCAGCAACTAAAGACGTTATGAATGCCTGGTAGTCGTGTAGTGATGATTACTCCCTGATTCAGTGCGGCATGCTTTACAGCTTAGAACCGGGGCTCCAAAAGCATTTTGAGCAACACGGAGCATATGAGATGTTCCAAGAGATGAAAATGGTTTTCCATGCTCATGCCCGGGTCAAGAGATACGAAGTCTCTGACAAGTTCTACAGTTGTAAGATGGAGGAGAATAGTCCTGTCAACGAGCACATACTCAAAATGTCTGGGTTGCACAACTGCTTGTCTCAGCTGGGAGTTAATCTCCCAGATGATGCGGTCGTTTACAGAATCCTTCAGTCGCTCCCACCTAGCTACAAGAGCTTTGTGATGAATTTCAATATGCAAGGGATGGAGAAAACCATTCTTGAGGTATATTCAATGCTGAAATCAACGGAGGTGGAGATCAAAATAAAGCATCAAGTGTTGATGGTCAATAAAACCACTAGTTTCAAGAAAGGCAAGGGATGGAGAAAACCATTCTTGAGGTATATTCAATGCTGAAATCAGCGGAGGTGGAGATCAAAATAAAACATCAAGTGTTGATGGTCAATAAAACCACTAGTTTCAAGAAAGGCAAGGGTAAGAAGAACTTCAAGAAGGACGGCAAGGGAGTTGCCGCGCCCGGTAAGCCAGTTGCCGGGAAGAAGCCAAAGAATGGACCCAAGCCCGAGATTCAGTGCTTTTATTGTAAGGGAAATGGTCACTGAAGCGGAACTGCCCCAAGTACTTAGCGGATAAGAAGGCCGACAACACCAAAGGTATATGTGATATACATGTTATTGATGTGTACCTTACCAGCGCTCGTAATAGCTCCTGGGTATTTAATACCGGTGCAGTTGCTCATATTTGTAACTCAAAACAGGAGCTGCGAAATAAGCGGAGACTGGCGAAGGACGAGCTAACGATGTGCGTCAGGAATGGTTCCAAGGTCGATGTGATCATCGTCGGCACGCTCCCTCTACATCTACCTACGGGATTAGTTTTAAACCTCAATAATTGTTATTTAGTACCAGCTTTGAGCATGAACATTGTATCTGGAACTCGTTTAATGCGAGATGGCTACTCATTTAAATCCGAGAATAATGGTTGTTCCATTTATATGAGAGAGATGTTTTATGGTCATGCCCCGCTGGTCAATGGTTTATTCTTGTTTAATCTCGAACATGGTGTTACACATATTCATAGTGTGAATGCCAAGAAGTGTAAGGTTGGTAATGATAGTCCCACATACTTGTGGCACTGCCGCCTTGATCACATTGATGTCAAGTGCATGAAGAAACTCCATGCAAATGGACTTCTGGAGTCTCTTGATTATGAATCATTTGACACGTGCGAACCATGCCTTATGGGCAAAATGACCAAGAGTCCGTTCTCTAGAACAATGGAGCGAGCAACTGACTTATTGGAAACCATACATACCGATGTGTGCGGTCCAATGAGCGTTGAGGCTCGCAGTGGCTATCGTTATGTTCTCACCCTCATTGATGACTTAAGTAGATATGGGTATGTCTACTCAATGAAACACGAGTCCGAGACCTTTGAAAAGTTGAAGGAATTTCAGAGTGAGGTAGAGAATCAACGTGACAACAAAATAAAGTTCTTACGATCAGATCGTGGAGGAGAATACTTGAGTCACGAGTTTGGCACACACTGAAGGAAATGTGGAATTATTTCACAACTCACGCTGTCTGGAACACCTCAGCGAAATGGTGTGTCCAAACGTCGTAATCGCACTCTATTGGATATGGTGTGATCTATGATGTCTCTTACAGATCTACCGCTATCATTTTGGGGTTATGCTTTAGAGACTGCCGCATTCACTTTAAATAGGGCTCCGTCCAAATCCGTTGAGACGACAGTGTATGAATTATGGTTTGGAAAGAAACCTAAGCTATCGTTTCTGAAAGTTTGGGGAAGCGATGCTTATGTCAAGAAACTTCAACCTGAAAAGCTCGAACCCAAGTCAGAAAAATGCATCTTCATAGGATACCCTAAGGAAACTACCGGGTATACCTTCTACCTCAGATCCGAAGGCAAGATCTTTGTTGCCAAGAATGGATCCTTTCTAGAGAAAGAGTTTCTCTCGAAAGAAGTAAGTGGGAGGAAAGTAGAACTTGATGAGATACTACCTCTTGAACCGGAGAGTAGCACAGCTTAGGAAGATGCTTCTGTGGTGCCTGCACCGACTAGAGAGGAAGTTAATGATGATGATCATGAAACTTCGGATCAAGTTGCTACTAAACTTCGTAGGTCCACAAGGACATGTTCCGCACCAGAGTGGTACGGCAACCCTGTCCTCGAAATCATGTTGTTAGACAATGGTGAACCTCCAAACTATGAAGAAGCGATGGCGGGCCCGGATTCCAACAAATGACTTGAAGCCATGAAATCCGAGATAGGATCCATGTATGAAAACGAAGTATGGACTTTGACAGACTTGCCCGATGATCAGTAAGCCATAGAGAATAAATGGATCTTTAATAAGAAGACTAACGTGAATGGTAATGTGACCATCTATAAGGCTCGGCTTGTCGCTAAGGGTTATCGACAAGTTCAAGGGGTTGACTACGATGAGACCTTCTCACCCGTAGCGAAGCTGAAGTCCTTCTGAATCATGTTAGCAATTGCCGCATTCTATGATTATGAGATATGGCAGATGGACGTCAAAACGGCATTCCTTAATGGTTTCCTTAAGGAATAATTGTATATGATGTAGTCAGAAGGTTTTGTTGATCCTAAGAATGCTGACAAGGTATGCAAGCTCGAGCGCTCAATCTATGGGCTGGTGCAAGCATCTCGGAGTTGGAACATTCGCTTTGATGAGATGATCAAAGCGTTTGGGTTTACACAGACTTATGGAGAAGCCTGTGTTTACAACAAAGTGAGTGGGAGCTCTGCAGCATTTCTCATATTATATGTGGATGGCATACTATTGATGGGAAATGATATAGAATTCTTGGAAAGCATAAAGGCCTACTTGAATAAGTGTTTTTCAATGAAGGACCTTGGAGAAGCTGCTTACATATTAGGCATCAAGATCTATAGAGATAGATCAAGATGCCTCATTGGTCTTTCACAAAGCACATACCTTGACAAGATATTGAAGAAGTTCAATATGGATCAATCCAAGAAGGGGTTCTTGCCTGTATTGCAAGGTGTGAGATTGAGCACGGCTCAATGCTCGACCACGGCAAAAGATAGAGAAAAGATCATTGTCATCCCCTATGCCTCGGCCATAGGGTCTATTATGTATGTCATGTTGTGTACTAGACCTGATGTGAACCTTGTTGTAAGTTTGGTAGGAAGGTACCAAAGTAATCCCGGCATGGAACACTGCATAGCTGTCAAGAATATCCTAAAGTACCTGAAAAGGACTAAGGATATGTTTCTCGTTTATGGAGGTGACGAAGAGCTCGTCGTAAAGGGTTACGTCGATGCTAGCTTCGACACGGATCTGGATGACTCCAAGTCACAAACCAGATACATGTATATTTTGAATGGTGGGGCACTCAGCTAGTGCAGTTGCAAGCAAATCGTCGTGGCGGGATCTACATATGAAGCGGAATACATGGCAGCCTCGGAGGCAGCACATGAAGCAATCTGGATGAAGGAGTTCATTACCGACCTAGGAGTTATTCCCAATGCGTCGGGCCCAATGACTCTCTTCTGTGACAACACTGGAGCTATTGCCCTTGCCAAGGAGCCCAGGTTTCACAAGAAGGCCAGGCATATCAAGCGTCGCTTCAACTCCATTCGTGAAAATGTTCAAGATGGAGACATAGATATCTGTAAAGTGCATATGGACCTGAATGTCGCAGATCCGTTGACTAAACCTCTTCCATGAGCAAAACATGATCAACACCACAACTCTATGGGTGTTCGATTCATCACAATGTAACTAGATTATTGACTCTAGTGCAAGTGGGAGACTATTGGAAATATGCCCTAGAGGAAATAATAAAATGGTTATTATTATATTTCCTTGTTCATGATAATTGTCTATTGTTCATGCTATAATTGTGTTATCCGGAAATCGTAATACATGTGTGAATACATAGACCACAACATGTCCCTAGTGAGCCTCTAGTTGACTAGCTAGTTGATCAATAGATGGTCGTGGTTTCCTGACCATGGACATTGGATGTCAATGATAACGGGATCACATCATTAGGAGAATGATGTGATGGACAAGACCCAATCCTAAGCATAGCGCAAGGTCGTGTAGTTCGTCTGCTAAAGCTTTTCTAGTGTCAAGTATCTTTTCCTTAGACCATGAGATTGTGCAACTCCCGGATACTGTAGGAATGCTTTAGGTGTGCCAAACGTCACAACGTAACTGGGTGGCTATAAAGGTGCACTACGGGTATCTTCGAAAGTGTGTGTTGGGTTGGCGCGAATTGAGACTGGGATTTGTCACTCCGTATGATGGAGAGGTATCTCTGGGCCCACTCGGTAATGCATCATCATAATGAGTTCAATGTGTCTAAGCAGTTAGTCACAGGATCATGCATTACGAAATGACTAAAGTGACTTGCCGGTAACGAGATTGAACGAAGTATTGGGATACCGGTGATCAAATCTCGGGCAAGTAACATGTCGATGGACAAAGGGAATTGTATACGGGATTGACTGAATCCTCGACATCGTCGTTCATCTGATGAGATCATCGTGGAACATGTGGGAGCCAACATGGGTATCCAGATCCCGTTGTTGGTTATTGGCCGGAGAGATGTCTCGATTATGTCTACATGGTTCCCGAACTTGTAGGGTCTACACACTTAAGGTTCGGTGACGCTAGAGTTGTTATGGGAATTAGTATGCAGTTATCGAATGTTGTTCGGAGTCTCGGATGAGATCCCGCACGTCACGAGGAGTTCCGGAATGGTCCGGAGGTGAAGATTTATATATGGGAAGTCATCATACGGTCACCGAAAGTATTCGGGGGTTTGCCGGTATTGTACCGGGACCACCAAAGGGGTTCCAGGGGTCCACCGGGAGGGTCCACCTGCCCCGGAGGGCCCTATGGGCTGTATGTGGAAGGGAACCAGCCCCTAAGTGGGCTGGGTGCCACCCCCCTAGGGTCCATCTGCCTAGGGTTTAGGGGAAACCCTAAAGGGGGCGCCTCCCTTGGCTTGGGGGGCAAGCCACCTCCCCTTGGCTGCCGCCCCCCTCTAGATCTCATCTAGAGGGGCCGCCCCCCTTCCCCCTCCGCCCTATAAATAGAGGGGAGGAGGAAGGGCAACAGCACCTCATCCAAGGCGCAGCCCTCCCCCTCTCCTACACCCCCTCCTCCTCCGTTGAGCTTGGCGAAGCCCTGCCGGAGTTCTTCCCCAACTTCTCCTTCCCCCTTGCTGGATCAAGAAGGAGGAGACGTCCCCATGTTGCATGTGTGTTGAACGCGGAGGCGCCGTTGTTCGGCGCTTAGATCAGAATCAACCGCGATCTGAATCGCTGCGAGTACGACTCCTTCATCCGCGTTCTTGCAACGCTTCCGCATCGTGATCTTCAAGGGTATGAAGATACACTCCCCTCTCTGTCGTTGCTAGTCTCTCCATAGATTGATCTTGGTGATGCGTAGAATTTTTTTAATTTCTGCAATGATTCCCAACACAAGACCCATCTGTTAGCTTAGCATAATGATTGTTTAGTTTTATTGCTATTTGCTTTCTTCATGACTTATACATGTTCCTCTAACTATGAGATTATGCAACTCCCGAATACCGGAGGAACACCTTGTGTGCTATCAAACGTCACAACGTAATTGGGTGATTATAAAGATGCTCTACAGGTGTCTCCGATGGTGTTTGTTGAGTTGGCATAGATCAAGATTAGGATTTGTCACTCCGTGTATCGGAGAGGTATCTCTGGGCCCTCTCGGTAATGCACATCACTATAAGCCTTGCAAGCAATGTGACTAATGAGTTAGTTACGAGATGATGCATTACGGAACAAGTAAAGGGACTTGCCGGTAACGAGATTGAACTAGGTATGATGATACCGACGATCGAATATCGGGCAAGTAACATACCGATGACAAAGGGAATAACATATGTTGTTATGCGGTTTGACCGATAAAGATCTTCGTAGAATATGTAGGAGCCAATATGAGCATCCAGGTTCCGCTATTGGTTATTGACCGGAGATGTGTCTCGGTCATGTCGACATAGTTCTCGAATCCGTAGGGTCCGCACGCTTAACGTTCGATGACGATTTATATTATGAGTTATGTGATTTGATGACCGAAGTTTGATCGGAGTCCCGGATGAGATCACGGACATGACAGGAGTCTCAAAATGGTCGAGAGGTAAAGATCGATATATTGGAAGGCTATATTCGGACGTCGGAAAGGTTCCGAGTGATTCGGGTATTTTTCGGAGTATCGGAGAGTTACGAGAATTCGCCGGGGGAAGTTAATGGGCCTTATTGGGCTTTAGTGGAGAGAGGGAAGAAGGGCCATGAGGTGGCGCGCACCTCCCCCTGCCCAAACCGAATTGGACAAGGGGTGGGCGCGCGGCCCCCCTTTCCTTCTCCCTCTCCCTCCTTTCCTTCTTTCCTACTTCGAAAAGGAAAGGGAATCCTACTAGGACTTGGGAGTCCTAGTAGGACTCCCTACACTTGGCGCCCCCTAGGAGGGCCAGCCTCTCTCCCTCCCTTCTTTATATACGTGGGCAGGGGGCACCCCAAAGGCACACCAAGCCTTCTCTTAGCCGTGTGCGGTGCCCCCTCCATAGTTACACACCTCGTTCATATCGTCGTAGTGCTTAGGCGAAGCCCTGCACTGGTAACTTCGTCATCACCGTCGCCACGCCGTCGTGCTGACGGAACTCTCCCTCGTCCTCAACTGGATCAAGAGATCGAGGGACGTCATCGAGCTGAACGTGTGCTGAATGTGGAGGTGCCGTACGTTCGGTGCTTGGATCGGTTGGATCGCGAAGACGTTCGACTACATCAACCGCGTTATTAAACGCTTCCGCTTTCGGTCTATGAGGGTACGTGGACACACTCTCCCCGCTCGTTGATATGCTTCTCCTAGATAGATCTTGCATGATCGTAGGATTTTTTTTGAAATACTACGTTCCCCAACATAGACAACCGGCTCCACGTACTTCTTGACGACAAAACCTCCCTGCTCCACCATGACGTTGGAGACAACGCCGCAGCAAAGAGGACAGAGGAGAAGGACAGACACACCTGACGGAGTCGCCGCCACCGCCTAGGCGACACCATCCATGAACCCTAACGTCGCTGATCTGAAGGATCGGCAAATACACGATGCCATCAACTCTTGGACGCTGCCATGAGGGGCACTGCCAGTGTGGGGGTGGAGCTGAGGCAGATTTATTCGTCCGAACGCAGCTCCCACCGCCTCAACGACGCACCACGACCTACAAATCCAAACCCTAACTACAAAGCGGAGGAATGGGGTCCTCCTCCCTCCTACCGTAGGAGCAGCAGCCGGAGGGAGAGGGCCAGTGCCCCGGCCGTTTGAGATCGGTGGAAGAAGATCGCCTCCCTGGTCGCCTGGCTTGTGGCGGCGGTTAGGTTAGGAAAAACATATTCAAGCGAGATATTTACAAGTTCTTTTTTAAAGGAAGGCGAGATATTTACAATGGACATACGTATATGTGCTTGTATATAGCCGCCCAATGAACTCTTGGCAATGGAGTGCGACTCTCTATATGTGCTTTGCAGAGTACACTGCTTTCGTTGTCGCAGCGAAAGCGGGCCCAACCGTCTTCCAGGAAAAATTGGAACTTTTCTTCGGAGGCTGGTAAGACATACTTTGTCGTGAGAGGATGTGCGCCATCATAGAAACATGTGTGACACAGATTCTTGCCAGCTATGTGGAGCCGCTGATTCATGGAGGCACTCATTGATTGATTGCATGACGTCGAGGTGTGTGTGGGCCTTAGGTGACGACGAATTAACTGATCATATTGTTGAGTCTCAAGAACCCAATGCAAAAACACTGGCTCTTTAACATAATGGATGCATTATCACATATGGAGTTTGTGAAGATGGTCGTCACTCTTTGCGCAATATGGACATTGCATAGAAAAGCAATGCACAAGTCAATATTTTAAAGCCCAATGTCGACTCGCCGCTTCATAGAAAGCTTTATTGCCGAGTTGGATGGGATGAATATGATTGTTAGCACTCCCACTCTGGCTAGACATGCACATGCGATAATGAGGCCAAGCTCTTGAAAAACACCTCCAAGCGGACATGTTAAAATTCATGTAGATGAGGGTCTGTCCAACGATGAGCGTGTTAGTGTGCAGGAATGAACATGCTCAGTATCTCGGGTCCTCAGCAATTGTTCTATGTGGGGTTATAAATCCTACAATTTTAGAGTCCATTGCTTGGCGTGATCTATCTTTGGCTGATCTATCTTTGGATCACTTGATGATTGCATGTGACTGCAAGCCGATTGTGATGACATCAAAAAAGGCATAGGAGGCCCCTATATCACAGTCGTCAAGGATAAATAATAGAAGAGGGTATTTTGCTAGTTGTGATTTTGTATTTGAAGGTCGTGCTTCGAATCTAGACGCACACAATCTTGTTAAATTTTCTGTCTCACTTCCGCAGGGTCGTCATTTGTGGCTTCTATCACCTCATGACCCCCTTTGTATCCCTATAAACATACTTTCTAATTAATAAAGTGTGGGATCCCTTAAAAAAAAGCAACCGCGTCGGCCGACTTTTCCATGTGCCAGAAGGATATTTGTTCTCGAAAGAAAAAGTTGTGACAGAAGAATAATCAGCGGAGGAGAAGAGTTGTTTTGGCAGCGTGCGATCCGTTGTGGGCCAGCTCAAAAGGGCAGGACCTAGCGATCATGGCGGAACTGATCAGGCAGCCAGGTCATGTGAGACCATCGGGAATAATCCTCGCTGCCCTACTTCCCCTGACGAGATCTACTCCGTTCTAGACATGACAGAGAAAAGTCCATGCGGTCCTCTTCAACGTCAGGCTCGTGAGACCTTCCAAGGTCAAACCATCTTCTAGAAAGAAAGCATTGCACCAACATCCTTGGGAATGGTACAAGGTGGGCTACGCTGACATTTTTTTCTGGCAGATATGTGAATATGTGGCGTTGATCTTCTACCTTCGAGACAACCTTCAGCAATGTACGAGTTCATATGCAGTGGCAAACTGGCGATTAATAACACAACAAATTTGAATGGAACCTCGGCAACTCTCCCATGTTAACAAAAAAAATATTTACTGAAAAGAAGAGGTAAGACATTTTTAAAACTCCACAATAAGCATGTATTCTCTATCTCATAATATAAGACCGTTTTACAAGTTGCTTCGATTTTATATTATAGGATGAAGGGAATACTACATACTACTCCCCCCTTTCCGGTTTATAGGGCTTATCTCAAAATTTTAGTTTTTCCATTTTATAAGGCTCAATTTGGTTGTTCCCTATCACATGTTCAGACTTCAAGATGCATTAAATCATTGCATGTAAGTATTAAGAGAAAACTGACCAATGCATGCACTTTATGTATGCATTCATTGCAATTAATGCATTCGTAAACATAATTTTTGAGGAAAACAAAAGCATTAATTGGATGCTTTTACAAACTACAAAAAATATTCCACCACTTATCATCTACCTTGGTTGGTGAGATTTTTGAATTGAGTCTTATAAACCGGAAAGGAGGGCTAGTGATGATTTTTGGCTCTGTCTTCATGAAGCTCGAAGTTTTCAAAAATAAAAAATCAGCATTTTAAGTTTCAGAAAAATCTAAAGAAAAACACACACATACTTAGAGATATATGCCTCATGCATGTAAAACGTGATGATGAGATATGTTTTGATGTGAGCTAAAAAATCATATATATTTTTCCTTCTAAAAGACCAAATCTATTTTTTTTTAGAAAAGGAGGACGACCCCCGGGCTCTGCATCTGGGCGATGCATACGGCCATTTTATTAATTATTGACACAAGACCGTACAGAGTCATACAACAATAAGTCTAAAGCCACCAAAACAAGCAACAACTGTCGCTATCCCTATCCAGTTGATATAGGGGCGCTGAAAGTCAGGGCCTAATACCAAACAGACCATGCAGCCAAACCTAAACATCTAAAGACTTGAGGTCCCACCCAGGACGCCTGCCTGGTATGGGCACCCACCAGTCCGGCGTGCTTCTCAACCAGGACCCCTGCCGGGTATGAGGCCGTCGCAGCCGCCTGCCACCAATCCATCTTCAGAGCTGTACTGCTGCACCGACCTTGCCAGGCCTATCTGCCATCAACGCCACCATGACGCCAAACAGCTTCCACCTCCTGCACGAGTCCATCTCCGCGCATCAGACGCCGAGTCTCCACAGCGTCACGCCACCGAGATCCACCACCATCAATGTGTAAGATGAAGCACCGCTCCACCAAAGTCGCCGTCCTCTAGTCCCTCGAGCCCGTGTGCACCTCCAAGAATGACGCCCCCAGGGGGGAAACGACACCAGAGAGCCGCCGTCATCCAATCTACTGATCTAGGGTTTCCCCCGGAGGTAGCAGAGAGTGGCCTTGAACTTCTCCATGACGATGCCTTCAGGAAGGGAACGACGCAGACAGCGTTGCCATCGCCGGCCTTGGCAATACCCAATAGCAGGTTTTCACCCGGATCTGATCGACGACCTCCATCCCTCGTGCACGGGTCGCCGCCATCCTTGCCGGGATCTGGATGATCCCGCTGCCTCGGCAAGGAGAAGCCCCCCACCGAGACCCGCCGGCCGAGCAGGGGAAGCCGAGACCGCGCCCGCAGGATCAGATCCGCGATGGATCCATGCCCGCGCCGCCACCCCGGAATCAGCCCCACGCGCAGCCGCCACCGCCTGCCGAGGCTCGCCGCCGCGTGCCCCGCGCCCCGCCACCACTCGCCGAGGCCTGCCACCTCGCGCCAAACTGCGAGCACCGCAGGACACCGCCGCCTGCCGCCTAGATCCGCCGCCCGCGGAGGAAGGGGAGTCGGGAGAGGGAGTCCCCCCGCCGCCGCCGTCTGCCACGCGGGTTTCACCCTGCGGCGTCACCCGGCGGCGGCGCGAGGAGGGGAGAAGGAGAGGACGGCGGCGGTCCTAGGATTGGAGAGCCCCCGAGTCGCCCAGGGCGGGGGCGACGCGAGGTTTGTTTGTCAAAAATTACATCGAGGTCTCTACACCGTCGAACAACCACTTATGCAGGCAGAATGAGTCGTCGATGCGCCGCTATTTCTGCTTCACTATCAGAGTCGACTTGACATTGTCCATGACATCCAGAAAGTTTTTGTGCGCGTTAACGGTGTCTCGGATTGAGGGTCACTCACCGTGTCATCTTTCGTCTATATGCGTCGAGTCGATGATCCCAATATCGGTTCACCGGCAGGCCACGTCAGGGCGGCCCATGGCGTATGGAAGGAAGGCTACCGGAGACTTCGCGTATACTCCAAGACATTTATAGATCATCTACATCACGCTATCCTTATACGTAGACGACTGGTTTGTAAACCTGGACCCCCTAGTACCTATATAAACCGAGGGGTCATGCTCATAGACAGCCCTATTAGCCGAAGCGAATGCATCGAGATTTCCCTCTCGTCACCGGCCACCGGAGCGACGGACGGAGAAGAGGCGAATCCATGAACTCGTTAGCGAAGTCTGGGAGGAAGAGTTTACCCTATCCACCTAGGGGAACGGGAGAAAACACTTGGAGAAAAAGTCACATATAATTTAGGTGCGTTATACCTTCTAGTGTTTTTTTTCGAAAATAATGATAACCCCAACCCCTGCGTCTAGTGTGTCTAAACGGAGGGCCTCTATGTATTGAGGAAATCTTCTCGATGGTAACATTATACTGCTAGAATAAAGCTCTCAACTTTTTTCCCAAAAAAATCTTACTTTTAGAATTTTTTTATAACAATTATTTCAAAATCGGATTTTTATCTTTCCCTAATAATAAACGAGCGATTGCTTCTGGTGGTCCGTCATCAGGCTTTTTTGCAAAAAAGTCCCCCCATTTCTGATAAATTGACCCGCAGTCCTACTTAAAGTGTGGATAACGTTCCATTTTTTTTGCAAAAAAAACCTGCCATTGATGGGGTTATGTACCTAGGGTAGGGTCATGGACCTGATCTAAGTACCTTACCCAAGGACACCCTCAGAAGAAGTCGCCTTCCAGTCGACTAACGAGGGACACACTCGACTGACTTGAAGGACTCGACCACGAAGACTCACTCGACCACCAGAAGGTCAAGAGGCACTCTGCACTGCAACGGCCTGTAATCAAGTAGACTTTATGATAATAAAGGCACTTTATGTGGGGCGTTACCAGTAACGCCCCAGACTTAACTCACCTTAAACCCTCTCCTACGTGGGCTGGCTGGGGTCCTGGCGCACTCTATATAAGCCACCCCCCTCCACAGGCAGAAGGGTTCGGCACCTTGTAGCTCCTATACTCATAATCCACTCGACCGCCTCCGGGCTCCGAGACGTAGGGCTGTTACTTCCTCCGAGAAGGGCCTGAACTCGTACATCCTTTGTGCTTACAACCTATCCATAGCTAAGACCTTGCCTCTCAATACCTACCCCCCACTCTACTGTCAGGCTTAGAACCACGACAGTTGGCGCCCACCGTGGGGCAGGTGTTTTAGCGATTTTGTGGAGAAGTTGCAATTCTTCCGAGTACTTTCATCATGGTGTCTGTTGGAGTTTTGGTCGGGGGTCAAGAGATCCGTCTCGGCACTCTCACCTTCATCGCCGACGACTCCGCGTGGCTCCACGAGGCTCCACTCGATGTTGATGCGCTCCCCGTCCGCGGTGCGACGCATTTTCGTGCATATGTCCGCGGTGTTCTGCTGCGGCAACCGTCGACCCAGTATCGGTCGGCTCCTCCATCGTCCACCCTCCCGGTATTCCGCCGGCGCAAGCGCTCGGGCCGGTCGAGGCTTCAGCGATGGGTGAGGCACGCGGTGGCTCGCCAATCGGCCACCACCCAAGTTGCGGCAATCGAGCCCGACGAACCTCTCTACGGCTTGTTCGATCAGTCGACTGGCTCCGTAGAGACTGCATCCGAGTGCGGTAGCAGTGATCCAGCGGCGGAAATCTTGATGGTCGACGGGCCCCACAGTCCTCCTGGCTTCGCCCGTGGTGGTGGAGCAGGTGACGGCGGCGACCCTACACGAGGCTACGAAGAGTACCAGCCCGAGCCACTCGACTCTCTGCAAAGAGAGGAACTTCGCCGCAGGAACGAGGATCCCCTGCATATTCCCATCGCAGGAGAAACCCCCGAGGCTCGTGCCTTGGAGGAGGCGCGTCTGGCCAATTTGGCCGAGCGCACTCGACTGGAGAATCTTCAGCGAGCACTCGACGAGCGCGCGCGGCAACGAGTTCCCGACACCAGTCGACGTCAACTCTTCCCGCCAACTCAGGTATATCGAACCCCAATTCAGAATTTAGCAGCTGCGACCCGTATAGCAGAGTCCATCCAGCCTTCGCAGTCGGAAGCTGGCAGAGGTTTGCTGCAGATCAGGGATCTGCTCCGGGCAGCAGGAGATCAGAATTCAGCCGTGTCTCAGTCGCGCAACAGAATTCACAGTCGATCCGTCACTGTGAATACGGTTCAGTCAGCTCACAGCCCCAGATCGCCTCCGCGGCGTGAAGGGCGCGAGAATCGGCGAGATCAATATGGCGACAGACTCGACCGAGATGATAGGCGTCGAGTGCCCTATTCCCCTCCGAGGGGTGGGTCTTACGCTCCTCGGCAGCCAGATGATAGGTGTCAGTACAGTACAGGGCGTAGGGTTCCAGTCGACCCCAGAGAACGAGGCTTCGACGCGCGATCCATTATCGTGCAAGGGTTGGTTGACCGGAACAGAGCCCATCGAGGTGGACTCGACAGAGATGTACCCACAAGCAGTCGAGTGCATGTTTCTGGTCCTGAATGTTTCAGCAGAGCTATCAGAGCCGCAGTTATCCCTCCCAATTTCAGGTTGGCATCAGGAGTCAGCAAGTTCACTGGTGAGTCTAAGCCTGAAACTTGGCTTGAAGACTACCGAGTGGCAGTTCAGATTGGTGGTGGGAACGACGAGGTGGCCATGAAGCATTTGCCCCTCATGTTGGAAGGTTCTGCCAGGGCATGGTTGACTCAATTACCTCCTAGCAGCATTTACACTTGGGAAGATCTGTCCCGAGTGTTCGTCAGGACGTTTGAAGGAACTTGCAAGCGACCAGCTGGATTGACAGAGTTGCAAGTCTGCGTGCAGAAAACTAATGAGACTCTCAGAGAGTATATTCAGAGGTGGATCACTTTGCACCATACTGTGGAGAATGTGTCTGATCATCAGGCAGTCTGCGCCTTCAAAGATGGTGTCAAGAACAGAGAACTGAGTTTGAAGTTTGGTCGAACCGGTGACATGACCTTGAGTCGGATGATGGAGATTGCTACCAAGTACGCCAACGGCGAAGAAGAAGACCGACTCCGAAGCGGCAAGCACAAGCCGAGTCAGTCGGAAAAAGGAAACACCAGTCGGAAACAGAAGCGGAAGGCTGAACCGGCAGCTCCTGGAGAGGCTCTGGCCGTGACTCAAGGAAAGTTTAAGGGGAAACCAAAAGGATCCTGGAACCCCAAGAAGGTAAAGGATAAAGA
The DNA here is from genome assembly GCF_002162155.2 of Triticum dicoccoides. Classification (NCBI taxonomy): domain Eukaryota; kingdom Viridiplantae; phylum Streptophyta; class Magnoliopsida; order Poales; family Poaceae; genus Triticum; species Triticum dicoccoides. The sequence continues at coordinate 106,011,637 of NC_041386.1, forward strand.
AGGGAACGACGTGATGGATATGCCATGTCACATTCACACGAAGAAAGACGAAGAGGGGAATATCATTTACCCGAAGCACACCACTCGCCAATGTCGACTCCTGATCCAGCAGTTTCAGGGAAAACAGTCTAAGGACAAGGAGAAGGATTCGGACAAGGCCGAAGACAAGGAGGACAGTGAGGAAGGATATCCGCATATCAACTCCACTCTGATGATCTTTGCAGATGTGGAAAGCAGAAGTCGACTGAAAGTGATTAACCGAGAGGTGAACATGGTTGCCCCCGCAAAAGCAAATTATCTGAAGTGGTCTCAAACACCCATCACATTCGACCAATCTGATCACCCGACTCATATTGCCACCCCTGGGAGGCAAGCTTTGGTGGTCGATCCAGTTGTCGAAGGCACTCGACTGACAAAGGTGCTGATGGATGGTGGAAGTGGGCTGAACTTATTGTATGCAGACACATTGAAAGGTATGGGCATTCCGATGTCCCGACTGAGCACTAGTAACATGAGCTTTCATGGAGTTATACCAGGGAAGAAGGCCGAGTCACTCGGCCAGATAGCTTTGGACGTGGTGTTTGGTGATTCGAAGCATTTTCGCAAAGAAAAGTTGACGTTTGAGGTCGTGGATTTTCAGAGTGCATATCATGCCATTTTGGGGAAACCAGCTTACGCACGATTTATGGCTTGACCATGCTACGTGTACCTCAAATTGAAGATGCCCGGCCCCAAAGGAGTGATCACTGTCACCGGTGATCGGAAAAAGGCAGAAGAGTGCTTTCAGAAGGGCTCCAAGATCGCCGATTCCCAGGTGACAGCGGTCGAGTTCGAAGAATATAAGCAAAACGCAGATCCGAGTGACTTGCTGCGATCCAAGAAGCCCGCCACAGAGTCTGCATTCCAGTCGTCCGGTGAGACGAAGCCTGTTCACATTCACCCGACCGACCCCGAAGCAGCTCCGACCCGCATCTCCACGACACTCGACCCAAAATAGGAAGAAGCGCTCATCCAGTTCCTCCGTGAGAACTGGGACATTTTTGCATGGAAGCCCGCTGACATGCCAGGTGTTCCCAGGGGACTGGCTGAGCATCGCCTAAGAGTCGACTCATCTGCAAAACCAGTCAAAGAGCATATTCGGCGGTCCGCCGTCCAGAAGAGAAAAGCCATTGGCGAAGAAGTGGCTCGACTGTTGGCGGCAGGATTTATCCGAGAGATATACCACTCCGAGTGGCTCGCTAATGTCGTCATGGTTCCTAAGAAGGACAAGTCACTCCGAATGTGCATTGATTTCAAGCACATCAACCGGGCCTGCCCGAAAGATCATTTTCCTCTCCCTCGCATAGATCAAATTGTTGACTCGACCGCGGGATGTGAGAGGTTATCTTTTTTAGATGCCTACTCCGGGTACCACCAGATCCGTCTGTACGGGCCCGACGAGGTAAAAACAGCTTTCATCACTCCATTCGGGTGCTTCTGTTATATCACCATGCCATTCGGCCTCAAGAATGTCGGGGCCACATTCATGCGAATGATTCAGAAGTGTCTACTCACTCAAATCAGTCGGAATGTGGAAGCTTATATGGATGATATTGTTGTCAAGTCACGAAAAGGTTCCGACCTGCTCGCTGACCTCGCCGAAACATTTGCCAACCTCAGAAGGTATGATATCAAGCTCAATCCATCAAAGTGCACATTTGGAGTTCCTGGTGGCAAGTTACTCGGTTTTCTCGTTTCCGAACGGGGAATCGACGCTAACCCAGAGAAGATTGGCACTATTCTCCGAATGAAACGCCCTGTGCGAGTGCACGATGTCCAGAAGCTTACTGGATGCTTGGCCGCATTAAGTCGATTCATCTCATGACTCGGTGAAAAGGCATTGCCTCTTTACCGACTGATGAAGAAGATAGACAAGTTCGAGTGGACTCCAGAAGCTGATGCAGCGATTGCCGAGCTAAAAGCTCTGCTCTCCACCCAGCCGGTGCTTGCTGCTCCAATCAGCAAAGAGCCTCTGTTGCTCTATATCGCAGCCACAGGACAAGTCGTCAGTACCGTGCTAACGGTCGAGCGGGAAGAAGAAGGAAAAGCCCTCAAAGTTCAGCGCCCAGTGTATTATTTGTCTGAAGTCTTGACTCCATCCAAGCAGAGATATCCTCATTATCAGAAGCTTGTATATGGAATATACATGACCACAAAGAAGGTTGCTCATTATTTCTCTGATCATTCCATCACAGTCGTCAGCGACGCTCCACTATCAGAGATTTTGCACAATAGGGATGCAACTGGTCGAGTGGCCAAATGGGCGATTGAACTTCTTCCCCTTGATATCAAGTTTGAGGCAAAGAAAGCCATTAAGTCCCAGGCAATAGAAGATTCCCTTGCCGAGTGGATTGAACAGCAGCAGCCGACTGAAGTTCACTTGGAGCATTGGACCATGTTTTTTGATGGCTCTAAGATGTTGAATGGTTCCGGTGCTGGGGTTGTCCTGGTTTCCCCCAGAGGAGATAAGCTCAGATATGTGCTCCAGATTCACTTTGATTCCTCCAACAATGAGGCAGAATATGAAGCCCTCTTATATGGGTTGCGCATGGCCATTTCACTCGGCGTCCGTCGCCTGATGGTCTATGGCGACTCGGATTTAGTGGTCAATCAGGTGATGAAAGAGTGGGACGTGAGAAGCCCAGCCATGACTGGATACTACAGTGCAGTGAGGAAGCTGGAAAAGAAGTTCGAGGGGTTGGAGCTCCATCATATACCCCGACTGAAAAATCAAGCAGCTGATGATCTAGCAAAGATAGGTTCCAAGAGAGAAGCCATTCCGAGTGGTGTGTTCTTGGAGCATATACACACTCCGTCAGTCAAAGAGGATCCTTTCACCGAAGAAACTCCACAGCCCAAGAGTGCCACAGATCCGACTGAAGTTGAAGTCCCAGCAGTGGTTGACTTGATCATGGAGGTTTTGGTGGTCATTCCCGACTGGACGATTCCGTATGTCGCATATATCCTGAGGAAAGAGCTCCCGGAGGATGAGGAAGAGGCTCGACAGATCGTCCGTCGATCTAAGGCCTTTACCGTAATCAAAGGACAATTATACAGAGAAAGCGCGACTGGAGTTGGTCAGAAGTGCATAACACCAGAAGAAGGTCGACTCATCCTCAATGATATTCACTCCGGGACCTGTGGTCATCATGCGTCCTCTCGGACCATCGTGGCCAAAGCATACCGAGCCGGATTTTACTGGCCAAAGGCGAATGAGATGGCAAAAGAGATAGTGGATAAGTGCGAGGGATGTCAATTCTACTCGAATATGTCACACAAGCCTGCGTCGGCTCTGAAGACCATTCCACTCGTCTGGCCTTTCGCAGTATGGGGATTGGACATGGTCGGTCCTTTGAGAACAGGACGAAGTGGCTTCACGCATGTACTGGTGGCAGTCGACAAGTTCACCAAGTGGATCGAGGCTAAACCAATCAAGAGCCTTGACACCGGTACTGATGTTAGCTTCATCAGGGAACTAATATTCAGATATGGAGTCCCACACAGCATCATTACGGATAATGGGTCGAACTTTGACTCAGAGGAATTCAGAGCTTTCTGCAACTCCCAGGGCACACGGGTCGACTACGCTTCAGTCGCCCATCCGCAGTCGAATGGACAAGCAGAGCGAGCTAATGGACTGATTCTTAAGGGATTGAAGCCTCGACTGATGCGTGATCTCAAACACGCGGCTGGAGCTTGGGTCGACGAACTTCCCTCAGTACTCTGGGGACTGCGGACCACACCTAATCGGTCGACCGGAAGAACTCCATTCTTCTTGGTCTACGGAGCTGAAGCAGTCTTGCCGAGTGATCTTCTCCACAATGCTCCTCGAGTTGAAATTTACAATGAAGCAGAGGCTGAACAAGCGCGGCAAGACGCAGTCGACCTTTTAGAGGAAGAAAGGGAGATGGCTCTGATCCGGTCGACCATCTACCAACAAGATTTGCGTCGTTTCCACGCCAGAAATGTGAGAGGTCGAGCCTTCCAGGAAGGAGATTTGGTTCTTCGAGTGGATCAGCACAAACCACACAAGCTTGCTCCTTCTTGGGAAGGCCCCTTCATCGTCACCAAGGTTCTCCACAACGGGGCGTACCGTCTTTACAACGTCGAGCATAATATCGACGAGCCCCGAGCTTGGAACGCGGAGCTACTCCGCCCATTTTACACTTAAGTTTTATCACTCGGATGAGTTGCAATAAAGTACTTCTGTAGTTCATGGACCTCAAAATAATAGTGTCATAGTCCCTCCATAATTTCTGTCGCTTTTTATTTTTGTCCAATAAAATTCCCCCTCAGTGGGTGACTTAGCTGCGAATCCGTTTCGCCTAAGTTTGTAAAAATCCTACCGAGTGGCGAGCCAGACTCCCACTCGGAGGCTTAGCTGCGAATCTGTTTCGCCTAAGTTATCAAAATCCTACCGAGTGGTAAGCCAGCCTTCCACTCGGGGGCTTAGCTGCAGCCCTGTGCTCGCCTAAGTTATAAAAATCCTACCGAGTGGTAAGCTAGCCTTCCACTCGGGGGCTTAGCTGCAGCCCTGCGCTCGCCTAAGTTATCAAAATCCTACCGAGTGTAGAGCAACCCTCTCACTCGGGGGCTTAGCTGCAGTCCAAGCACTCGCCTAAGTTACAAAAATCCTACCGAGTGAAGAGCAACCCTCTCACTCGGAGGCTTAGCTGCAGTCCAAGCACTCGCCTAAGTTATAAAATTCTACCGAGTGAGGAGCAACCCTCTCACTCGGGGGCTTAGCTGCAGCCCTGTGCTCGCCTAAGTTACAAAAATCCTACCGAGTGTAGAGCAACCCTCTCACTCGGAGGCTTAGCTGCAGTCCAAGCACTCGCCTAAGTTATCGAAATCCTGCCGAGTGAAGAGTAAACCTCTCACTCGGGGCTTAGCTGCAGCCCAGTGCTCGCCTAAGTGGACTGAAGAATAAGACGATTGCAGTAAAGGCTCCTTGCTTTGAACCTGCAAAAGACATTTCGAGCCAAAGGCAATCATATTCAAGCACCAAATTCAAGTTTGAATCGATATCTAAAGGAACCGAGAGTGCTCAGGCGTTAAGCCTGTTAAAGTTTATCGGTTACAATTCCACTCGGCATACCGAGGCAAATTTAAAAGCGTCGAGCCAGAAGAAGTTTTTTACCCCTCCTGTGGAGGGCTGGAAGGAGCAACGAATTCATCAAGGTCAATTCCGTCGGCGATCCGAGTGGCAGCTGCAAGGAAAGTTTCCATAAAGGACCTGAAGTCGTGCTTCTTGGTATTGGCCACCCGAAGGGCCGCCAGCTTCTCTTCTCGTGCATCCTTACAGTGGACTCGGGCAAGACACAGAGCAACATCTGCACCACACCGAGCCGAGGACTTCTTCCATTCCTGCACTCGACCAGGGATCGTGTTCAACCGGGCCATCAGCGATTCAAGGTCATTCTGAAGTGTCTCCTCAGGCCAAAGCGTCGAGTCGATGCGAGATGTGGCGGCCTTCAGCCTTGCGAGATAGTCCACGACAGCTGCAACACGGGACTCCAGTCAGAGAACATCCATGGCAACTTCATCGTTCACCGGAGAATTGACGGGGTCGAGGTTTGGCTCCAGCCGGCTAGTTTCTTCTTCAAAGTTTTGACAAAATTCTGCAAGGGTGATCACTAAGTCAAGGAGATGGTCGAATGGAAAAATCACAATTGGAAATGTCTGCCAAGCATAGAGGTTTACCTTCAAGCATAAGAAACAGCTTCTTGGCAAGTCCACTCAGGAAGGCCTCCAGATCAGTTTTCTTCCCAGTCAATTTGGCGACTTGGTCGGTCAAGGCAGCTTTATCAGTTTTCAGTCGACTGACCTCCTTGTTGGCAATCCCAAGAGCAGCTTTCAGATTGGTATTGTCTTGTTCGAGCTTGGTGACTGAAGCTAACTTCTCGTCAGCAAGCTTGATCTTCTCAGCTAGCTCAAGGTCTTTCTTCTGTTGGGCCTCCCTTACCTTACCTGCAAGTTACAGCAAGATCAGATTTTGAAACAAGCAAGGGGAAAAGCAGTCGTCAGGGTCTCACCAAACATACCTTCGGTCTCCTCCTTTGCCTTTGTCAGCTTCTCCTGAACCAGCTTCAAGCTCAGCTCGACTTGAGTATGCTTGTGTTCCAGCTCTGAGTAGCGAGCCACAAGATCACAAGAGTTCTGCGAAGAACCAATCGACTAAATGTCAAATCTAATTCACTTCCGAGTGAAAAAGGGAAAAACTCACGTTTCTAAGACTACAGCCGAATACAAGCATTCGACCGTAGTCTCGGGGACTACACCCAGTGGGTGCACTCAGCGTGCCCCCACTAATCCTGTTGAAGACAAAGTCGACCAGTCGACCTCAAAAAAAAAGATGTATTCTCTAAGACTGTGATCAACTGCAAGCAGTCGACCACAGTCTCGGGGACTACACCCAGTGGGTGCACTCAGCGTGCCCCCACCGGTTTGTGAAATCCAGTCGACATAGTCGACTGACAGAAAAATTGACATCATAAAGCCTAAGGCCGACTGCCAGCAGTCGACCTTAGCCTTGGGGACTACACCCAGCGGGTGCACTCAGCGTGCCCCCGCTAACACGGAGTTTTATCGACACACCCAGTGGGTGACTACTATAAATTCCGGAAAAGAAAAGTTTTTGGTAGCATATCCAACAGAACAAACAGCGGTCGACTGACCTGGACATTGCTTTGGAGGGCAGAACTGGCGTCATAAGCCGCCTGACTCGCATCCCGGATGGTCTTCAGCTGCTCCATCATGATTCCCGCTTGGTGTATCGCCTCCTTCGCTGCGCCGGCTTGGTCCTCTGGGACGTGGTGCGTCGTGAAGAGGGAGGGCTGCTGAGCACTCGTCAATGGATCTGCGAAGGACACCGTGTGTCGAGTGATGTTCTCTTCCTCCACAGTCAGAATCTCGGGCGCCGTCACATCCTGAGGCACCTTACTGGCGGACGTTTTCCGACTCCTCCTGCGCTTCAGCGGCTCTTCATCCTCATCATCATCAGGGAGATTGATAACAGTATTGGGTGGAGCTACAGAGAAAGATCAGGATCAGAGATCGCGAGTCAGTCGACTAAGAACAGCGTTAAGAATACAGTACCTGGGTTCGAAGTTGCTGCGTCCTCCATCTCGTGGTCATCAGCCCGGGCCGAGGTTTCAGAAGTAGCAGCACTGCAACTCCAAAGGATCAGTCGACTAACTTCAGCTTCGACCAGAGACAAAGTTCACACAAAATAAGAAAATATGAGCAGCACGGTTACCCTGATATGGTGGGGATGGACACCTTCATCTTCGGCAGGAGCTTGATCGGCTTCGACGAGGCCGCCCTAGGCTGCTTCGGCGCCTTTTCAGTCGGCACCGGAGAGGTGGTCCGAGGGCGCTTGGTCGACTGAGTGGCGGTCGCAACCCCCTTACCATGTTCGGTCGAAGGGTCGTGGACAAGCTTCGACCGCCTTTCTGAGCGCGGTGGTACGACCTCCTCCTCCTCTTCTTCCTCGTCCTCGACGTCATCTTCATCACCGTCATCATCATCATCATCGTCATCATCCTCTGCAACATCCGAGTCCCATTCCTCCTCTTCCTGGCTCTCGCCCCCGCTCGCCTCGCCCTCCTCAGTCGAAGCTTGTGCCCCATTGGGCATCGAGTACAGCTCGGTGAGGGCCTAGCAGATGTCCAGACAAGGATCAGTCGACCAGTCGGCAGGGTAAACAGAAATGAATGCGACAAGAGCGCAGTGGAGAGCAGGGCAAGTGTACCTTGTTTGGGTCGCTGTTGTGGTCGAGTGGAGGAATCCTTCTGGCTCCGCGTGGGTTATCCTTATTTCCGGTAACGGCTACCATCCATCTTTCCAGAGTGACGTCGTCGACTGCTTCTGGATGGACTCTAGTCTCGTCTTCGGTCCCACAGTACAACCACATGCAGTGGCTTCGGAACTGAAGGGGTTGGATGCGACGCCTGAGGAAGACCTCCAGGAGGTCCATGCCCGTCACTCCCTCCCGAACCAACTGCACCACGCGCTCCATCAACATCTTCACGTCAGCTTTCTCCTCCGGAATCAGCTTCAGAGGGGAGGGCTTGTTCACTCAGTCCATGGTAAACGGAGGGAGTCCACTCGACTGCCCTGGCGTCGACTGGACCTGGCAGTAGAACCAAGTCGACTGCCAGCCTCTGACGGACTCGGGAAAGGTCATGGGCGGGAAGGTGCTCTTATTCCTCACCTGGATCCCCAGGCCCCCACACATTTGGATGACTCGGATTCTCTCATCACCTGGGCTCGCCTTCTTCACGGTCTGAGAGCGACACGTGAATATATGTTTGAACAAACCCCAGTGCGGTCGACAGCCCAAGAAACCCTCACACATGGACACGAATGCAGCAAGATAGGCAATGGAGTTTGGGGTAAAGTGGTGGAGCTGCGCTCCGAAGAAATTCAAGAAGCCACGGAAGAAAACACTCGGCGGAAAAGAAAACCCACGATCAACATGGGTGGCCAAAAGCACACACTCACCCTCTTCAGGCTGAGGCTGCCACTCCTTCCCCGGAAGCCTCGCAGCTCCGTGAGGGATCAAGTCCTCGTTGGCCATGTCGAGGAGGTCATTCTCTGTGATGGTCGACTGGATCCAGTCTCCTTGGACCCAGCCCTTCGGCAGGCGGGATCTGGACGAGGACCCTCCGCGGCTGGTGGATCTCCCCTTCGCCTTCTCCGACGCCGACGCCTTCTTTGCGCGCTCCAGCGCCGCCGTCTTCTCCTTGGCCATGGTCGCCGGCGAGATGCGCGAAGGGAAGTGGTGCGGGGGCGAGAGCGAGCACGCTGGGCGGGGAAGAAGGAAGCAGAGAGAGGGAGAGAATGCTGAGGCGCAGCATAGAAATCCTCGCCGGGCACATTTATAAGGTCTCTTCCGAGTGGATGACAGGTGGGCCCGTCGATCTAATCATATCTGGGAGCAGTTATGCAGACGGGATACGTGGCGAAAAAGGCGGCGCGGAGATCGAGGCGTCTATGCCCCGTCCCATCCGAACGCCGCGGTCCGCCCCGCTTCGCGCGCGTCCCCAAATTTCGCATCCCGCGGAATCCGCGAACAGCGAATCAGTTTGTCAGACGCGGTGTTTCCGGCGATCCGTCGCTCGGAGATCGTCGAAGCCCGAAAGATCACTCGACGCAAAAATAGAATGGATCGAGTCGACTGAAGGCGAATTGCTCCCTGTCGGCGAAGAGATTCTTTGGTCCAGGACAACGCACGACCAGGGCACAAAGGTTAATCGGAAACGACATCAACTCCTTCCTCACTCGAAGCCTCAATCCATTCGGGGGCTAATGATGGGGTTATGTACCTAGGGTAGGGTCATGGACCTGATCTAAGTACCTTACCCAAGGACACCCTCAGAAGAAGTCGCCTTCCAGTCGACTAACGAGGGACACACTCGACTGACTTGAAGGACTCGACCACGAAGACTCACTCGACCACCAGAAGGTCAAGAGGCACTCTGCACTGCAACGGCCTGTAATCAAGTAGACTTTATGATAATAAAGGCACTTTATGTGGGGCGTTACCAGTAACGCCCCAGACTTAACTCACCTTAAACCCTCTCCTACGTGGGCTGGCTGGGGTCCTGGCGCACTCTATATAAGCCACCCCCCTCCACAGGCAGAAGGGTTCGGCACCTTGTAGCTCCTATACTCATAATCCACTCGACCGCCTCCGGGCTCCGAGACGTAGGGCTGTTACTTCCTCCGAGAAGGGCCTGAACTCGTACATCCTTTGTGCTTACAACCTCTCCATAGCTAAGACCTTGCCTCTCAATACCTACCCCCCACTCTATTGTCAGGCTTAGAACCACGACAGCCATCACTGCCCATACGAGAACACGAGGGTTACCTCCGCCGCCGCGCGCCCCGTCACTCTGCTAGCCGCCGCGACCCATCCCTCCGCCGCCGCGCCCCCGTCCATCCTCTCTTCGGTGCCCGTCCTCGCTCCGTCATCGCCGAATCTGGACGAGATCGGGAGAATCCGCCACATCTCGCGCAGCTGCCACTACTAGGAAAAGGCATGCTAGTGGCGCACCGAATTTGCCTTCTAATGGCGCACTACCGGTGCGCCACTGGCATCACGCCATTAGAATTAAATTCTAATGGCGCACCACCGGTGCGCCATTAGTATCTGGTGTTCTAATGGTGCACCACGTAGTGCGCCATTAGTATAGCCTGCAGTGCGCCATTAGAATGCCTCACAGGGGCCATATGTACCCATGTGCTTTGGCATTCTAATGGCGCACCAGCAGTTAATGCGCCATTAGTGTCTTGTGTGGTGCGCCATTAGTATGAATATTAGGTTTTATTTTTTTTCTTTTCTGATTTTTGCACAGGTTACAAAATATATTATTGGACAGAATATAAACAGCAGCACATAGCAACATCAGATTCATCGAATACAATAGAAGATTAGTCTCCGAATACAATTCATTATATTAGTCTCCGAATTCAAAAGACCGAACAAAGATAAAACATTACAAGTCTCAAGACCGCGAGTATCGAGTTTGTCGGAAGTAATACTAATCCTAACAAGTCCTACTAATCATCATCATACAACTTCTACTCGTTATTCATAACAAGTCATACGATCATCATCTTGATAGTCTTCGAACCAACCCTACTTAATTGTTCTTAGCACATGATCATCAGTATTAGGCAGGACCTAAATACCCTATTTAAGCTAAAATAGCATAAAACAATATAGACCCTGACTCTCCATTATGGAGAATGGAGAACATCATGTCTCCAATTCTTGCGCTTCGCTTCCTTTTGCTTTCAAGAAGCTCCTTACGACTGTCCATACATTTTTTTCATCATTTGATTTTCATGTCTCCACTTCTTTTAAAAATCTCATATGGACAGTTGAGATTCGTAGGACGACCTGGCTGTATGTTCAAATCATTAACACTACCTTTCAGATACATCATATGAGGCACACAATTCTCTAGGATTATCTGTTGAAAAACATAGTAATAACTTCATAGTTAGCAATGATGTACTAGTTTTAGAAGTATGCAAAAGATACACGGATGTCGTAATAGTAAAAATCTTATCAGGGTATCTCCATGGTAGTTACCATAGTTGAACACATGCACTAGTGGCATGTATTTACCATAATGTTGAGGAGTTTGATTGTAGATATTGTAATTCTCAATGTCAGTACAAAATCCGACCAAATGATTTTTCTCCTTGTAAGTTGTTAATTCGGAGCCATCGGTGTAGTGGGTTTTGTCTACCATCTCCCGCACATTCTTTGAACAATAAAAATAAGCTGTCAATGGAAATAAGCTGTCAACTATTTTGAAATAAACAATATAAATTAGCTAATAACTATGTTTGAGAAACTCACATAGCGGTAGAACTGGAGGCGTATCAACAAGGACCCAAATGTCCATATTGTCTTGGTTGATGTCAGGATTACCAAGATCCATGGTGATAAGCATACCCTCATCAAAACCATACATCTTGCAAAATGATTCCCAATTTTTGCAACCAAAATGGGTTACGCTCTCAGAATTATATAGATTTACTTCAAAGTCCACATCGTGATGAGTCCTTAGGTGAATTTTCTTTGTTTCAGAAATTTCATGGTCTTCAAAATCCATCCTCTCCAAGACATAGCGTCTTGCATGGCATGGGATAAGCTATACTCGAATTGTAAAAGATGAAAATTACACGTTGAAATAGTTGAAGTCATGCTTAATTATGAAAATAACACTTGTCATCGTTGTGTACCGTTTCAACTTCGAAGGTCTCCTCGAGCTTAATGCTGAAGCGCCGATCATCGTCCAGGTGAGGCATGTCGCACAGACCTCGATCGTCGTGGCACTAGTCGCACTCCGCCGGGAGACTTTCATCGTCCGATGATGATGACGACATATCCTATGTTCATAATTCAAAACTACATCACTTAGGGTTTGTCAACACCGAGGCATCCTAAAAGCTAAGTTTTTATCATTTAGGGTTTGTCGACGCTGAGGCACCCTAAAAGCCTAAGCTTTGATCATTTAGGTTCTTATCGACACCGAGGCACCCTAAAAGCCAAGGTTTTATCATTTAGGGTTTCTCGACGTCGAGGCACCCTAAAAGCCTAAGCTTTCATCATTTAGGTTTTGTCGACGCCGAGGCACCCTAAAAGCCTAAGCGTACATCATTTAGGTTCTCATCGACACCGAGGCACCCTATAGAAGCCAAGTTAAGTTTTCATCATTTAGGGTTTATCGATGCCGAGGCACCCTAGGTTGGGCCTAATCACTTGGCACTAATCACTTGGCTCTATTGCCACCTATGTTGGGTTTATCATCTAGGGTTTATCGATGCTAACGAGAATTCTAAGTTGGGCCTAATCACTTGGCTCTATTGCCACCTATGGTTTAATGCAGCAAGAATGGTGGGGCAGTTGATCCTACTTAACTAAGTACTAAGATACCCCGGCCAATGCATTAGTCGCAAGTACCCCATATGTCCTATTTTTAGCAAAGTCATGCTAAAATTCACGGAAAATTTCAGCATGACCTTTGCTGAAAATAGGACATATGGAGTACCCGAATTTGCCGGAACGGAAGTTAATCGACATTCCGGCAAACTCAAGGGCCTCTCGGGGTACCTGCAAATTCATCACGACACAATGGTCGGAGACAAAACCCAGCCACAAACCATATGGTCCTCTGCTTTCATATGGACAAAAAACAGCTCAACTTATGTGAGCTTCCATTCCAGATCTAATAGGTTACCCAACAAAAAATCATCAATAGTTTAGCAAGTCTGTACAAACACAGAAAGAATAGAAAGTTTGCTGCCTATTCAAACACAGAAACAAAACACTACTTGAAACTTCTGCTACATTTGGACCATGGCAATTTACTTTCATGGAGCATGACAAATGTATTTTACAGACCATGGCATTGTTTTTACTATATGCACCATGGCAAATTTCATCTATAAACCATGGACAAATACATGATACAGTGCATTTTTCTTCAGAATGACAAATACTCGGTTGACAATATGCAAATGATTTCCTAGGGGTTTCAGACATGCTATGTGTGTCTGAATACATGTGTGTCAGAATCATGTGTCCAAGTCAGTCACAAGCACAAGCAGATCATGTGTATTCAAGTGTGCACTGAATCATGTGTTTACTTAATTTTAAACTTGCTAGCAATAAGCTTGCAGTACACTTTATAGTCAGATCAGGAGCCAAGCTCTAAAACCGGACTTTTAACTGACTTTTAAACTAAATTTTTACTTCAAAATAAGAGTACCATGCCTGCTTAACTGAATTTTTAACATAATCTCTCTCTTGGCCTAGGAGTACTCAATTTCAATCTCTCTCTTGGCCTAGGAGCAAGTTTGTGCAGCACCAAATTTGTGCAGCCCCAAGTTTGTGCAACTGTTGGTACAAAAATGTGCAGCGTCATGTTCGTCTCTCACTTACTCTGTGCTGGTTATGCTACATAATCAAATCATCGATCCAAGAGCAGTATATTTGTGCTGTTTAGCTTTTTCTGGAAGGTTTTTCTCAGAGCCTACTTTACTTAAAACAGATGATTTCAAATATGAAGACAATAAGTGAACAACATTCTAGGCATGCGATTCCAATCACTTTTTTACTTTTCTTCCTCAAGCACATTCAGCCAACATTATCTCCTTTCTTGCAACACAGCAAAAAACAACCACTGGCTACCCAAATACATGGATGCTGCCTCTACCACCCTGTAAAACAAAAATCAGACCTATTTAACTCACATATACATTCTAATTAGATCAGACAGATGTTTCAACACAATAAACATAGTCATGTACAATAAGAAGCAAATGTGTTACTGTCAGGTTTTGGTTTCACTTGAATAAAAACCATGCCAAAGAAACTAGCAGGTAAAAGTACAACATTGCTCGGAAATTTTTGCACTTTGCATATACAAGCTACATAGTCTGAAATCAATTGCATATAGCTGAGACAAGCATCGACCATAGCAGTCCACAGACATGAACTTGTATAGAGGGGGAGAGAGGCGAGACAAGTGGTCACCTTGGTGACAGGGGAACGAAATCCAAACAAGTCGAACCCACAGCAGCAGCTTCTCTGTATCCTGTTGAACCAAGTCCTTCCTTCACACAACACAACAGCACAACACAACTATAGATGAGAACGCGTCAGAGATTGGAGGAGATGAAGAAGAAAATCAGCAAGAGACAAGGGGAAGAGGGATTCGTACCCTGTTCTCCTGCTGGACGGCGGGGAGGTCGCGGGCCTCCTCTCCTGCTGGACGTGGGGCCTCCTCTCCTGGTGGACGTGGGGCTCCGAGGCTCCAAATC
>NC_041386.1:106026571-106027165 GCF_002162155.2 Triticum dicoccoides
CGCGGGGAAGGCGGGGCTCGGGGGGAGGTGGTGCTCGAGGGGGAGGAAGGGGAGAGGGAGGCGGCGGGGGCGCATGGGCGGCTGCGGCGGACGGAGGCAGCGGATGGCGGGGGCGCGTGGGCGGCTACGGCGGCGGCGGATGGCGGTGGTCGATCGAGGGGAATCTGGCGAGGGAGGGCGGGAGGACACAGTGCGAGGGCAGTAGGTGGAGTGGGGGGAGGGTTCTAATGGTGCACCACACCCTCGTGTGCCATAAGTACGACTATTCTAATGGCGCACCACCCCTAGGTGCGCCATTAGAATTTTGTTTTAATCTAGCCCACTAGCCCTATCTACAACCTAACCCTATCTACAACAGAAGCCCCCCACTAGCCCGACTGTTCAGCACGCAACACACACACCAGGAGGTCCTGGGTTCGATTCCCAGGCTCCCCAATATATTTTTTATGCATTTTAAATGTTGTTTGATATTTATTTGTGTTTAAATATGTTCAAACTTGTTTAAATCATAACAGTAATATTTTTTTATAAAAACAGTAATAATTTTTTAAAAAATATGTTCAAATTTGTTACTTGAAAATATCATCATCGGTG
>NC_041386.1:106027388-106037527 GCF_002162155.2 Triticum dicoccoides
ATTCATGATATCAAAAAGTGCCCATAAAATACAATCGAGAAATGAAGACTACGATTTAAATACAATTGATCTTAGCTAGCTATCTGTTCACAATCTTCTTGCCCATTAGTAGTTTTGCAAAAAAGTAATATATATATATATATATATATATATATATATATATATATATATATATACTAATGGCGCACCGGGTAATAGTGCGCCATTACTAGTTTAAACTAGTAATGGCGCACTGTGAAATGATGCGCCATTAGTAGTTTTGCAAGAAAAAAGAATAAATTTTTTTACAGTAATGGCGCACTGTCTGCTTGGTGCGCCATTACTACTTAGAACTAGTAATGGCGCACTTCGACCTGATGCACCATTAGTATGTATGGAAAAATGAAAAAAATAATAATTTAATACTAGTGGTGCACCTTGTTTCTGGTGCGCCATTAGTGTCTTCCACACTAATGGTGCATCACCAACCGGTGCGCCATTAGTATATAGTAGTGGCGCACTGCTTCCATGGTGCGCCATTAGTATCAATCCTATCTATATCCCTTTTCCTAGTAGTGTGCTCGTCGGCCATGCGGGGAGGACGAACGAGCTCCTCGTCGGACATGCAGGGAGCACAGACGAGCTGCTCATCGGCGTCCGTCCCACACGCCCCATCACTCTGCTAACCGCCGCGCCCCCGTCCATCCTCTCCTCGGTGCCCGTCCTCGCTCCGCCATCGCCGAATCTGGATGAGATCGGGATAATCCGCTGCATCTCGCGCAGCTGCTCGTCAGCCATGCGGGGAGGACGAACGAGCTGCTCGTCGGACATGCAGGGAGCACAGACGAGCTGCTCATCGGCGTCCGTCCCACAGCCCCGCTGAAGACGGTGCCCAGCCCCCTTGACAGCGCACTCCTCCTACTTGCCACCCGGTGTACCTCCCCTACTCGCCGGCCCCTGGATCCCACTCCCCCTACCATAATATTCTGATTTCGAGGCAAACATAGTGTTTGATGAAATTTGACTATAGAATTGTTGCTACATCGTCAATTCAGGGTGTGTAGAAGATGTTATCCTGGGTCTGTAGAGGATGTGGTGCATGGCTGCTTGTGTGTATACATATATGTTAATTGGTGGCTAGTGTGTGTGTGTGCAGGGTGCAAATAGCGACAGCGAGTAGGCGACAACTATACTACGTTGAGAAGCGATACAGGGGCATGAAGCAAGCGAGCAGGTGCGCAGCAACCTGCTACTGCACTAATAGTAGCCTTGACGGAGCACCGGGGCCGGCTCGACAGGGCATGCCGCCCACCGGTAGACACCTGGTTGTGTGAGACAGAGATGAACCTCACGTCGTCGCCTCTGCAGCCTGGACAAAGCTCCGCCGGTGCTGGGGATGAACCCAGCGTCTGTGATGGTGATGGCGCTATCCATCTACTTTCTCCACTGGCTATAAGGGAGTAACGATCACATCGTGGATGTGTTTTTCTTCAAAGATGTGGCCCTGTCATTGTTGGCTGTCGAATTTGCGATGTAATCCGTCCCTATGTAAGTGTATTAACCACTTCGCCCTCCCGCACAATGAGCAGAACAGAGCAGCGGCTGCAATTTACCCATTGATTTCTTGGGGTGATTCAAACCTAGGAAGCCTGCTACTTGTGCAAGCAACAGGGTAACAAGTTTCAGTTTTCTTACTGATGCACCTCAATTTTGCAAGGTAAGAACAATGTCAGTTTACTTTATGTTGCTTTTCTAATTTCTACATATTCCTCAAGCAAATCTAATTATCTAGGTAGTACGAAAAGCAGGCAAATTACGTAACTATTTGGGTGTACTCATGCTCTGCTATGTCAGATTGAGGAGAAAGAATTATTTTATTCACCATCCTATTTTTTATCTATAATGATGATCACTGTTTCCATCTTGTGATCTTCTTTGCTCCAGTTGTGCGAATACTTTGTTTACACTTTAGTGGTACTGAAATTTTCCTGCTACCATGAGTCATGGTAGTAGGCTGCTGCGGCAAAAAGCTGGTAAGCCCCCTAAGGGAAGAAAATTGAAAAAACTCTCATCGTGCTTACCATGTTTCATCTTAAAATTTTGGCTTGAATTTTTTTTCTGTATGACCTATATCTCTATGTGGTTACTTTCTCCAAACATGCTTTAGTTGCACCATTGGTCAAGTGGCTTGAACACAACTCACATGAGTCATCGCCAAATGGCCCTTTTCTGAAATTCATTCTCTTATGCACTGAGAGAGGAGTTACTCCATGACAGTCTATATACATACAGATGCAAGCAATTAAGAAACTCATGCAGATGATGACTGGAGAATTTTTCACGAATTTTCCAACCTAAATTTGCTACAGAGGTTGGGAAAAGAGGAGTCCAGGCTCTGATGAACACATGTTCTTTCGTAGGTGACTAACAGTTGGCACCTCTATCTTTACATTACATCAGGCCAGCGCTACAAAGCCCATGTATGCCTCTGCCTGCCTGCTCAATGGACGATCTGATCACAAAAAAGTGGATAAAAATACTCATCTGTTGTCAAAAATACATGTTTGTTATCTTAGGAACGAGTATAGCTATCACCATAGTACAAGCAAATATTTCAATTTTTTCATGAAGCAAACTTATGTTATGATTATCACATTTTGATCTTGGAGTAATGATTGACAAAAGTAGATGGTTACTGTAGTCTGTACCAGTCCAGTATTTCTAATTACAAGTTTGAGCTCCATAGGGATAATCTGATTAGTGTGTCAGAAGCTTGCTGTTTCTAATTGTGCAAATTCTGTGGTTATTTTTGTTGGGGAACGTAGTAATTTCAAAAAATTTCCTACGCACACGTAAGATCATGGTGATGCATAGCAACAAGAGGGGAGAGTGTTGTCTACGTACCCTCGTAGACCGAAGCGGAAGCGTTGACGCAACGTAGAGGAAGTAGTCGTACGTCTTCCCGATCCGACCGATCCAAGCACCGTTACTCCGGCACCTCCGAGTTCTTGGCACATGTTCAGCTCGATGACGATCCCCGGACTCCGATCCAGCAAAGTGTCGGGGAAGAGTTCCGTCAGCACGACGGCGTGGTGACGATCTTGATGCACTACAGCAGCAGGGCTTCGCCTAAACTCCGCTACAGTATTATCGAGGAATATGGTGGCTGGGGGCACCGCACATGGCTAAGGAATAGATCACGTGGATCAACTTGTGTGTTCTAGGGTGCCTCTACCTCGGTATATAAAGGACCAAAGGGGGGAGGCTGGCCGGCCACAAGGGGTGCGCCAGGAGAGTCCTACTCCCTCTGGGAGTAGGATTCCCCCCCCCCCCAATCCTAGTTGGAATAGGATTCGCGGAGGGGGAAAAGAGAGAGAGGGGGCCGGCCACCTCTCCTAGTCCTAATAGGACTAGGGGAAGGGGGAGGCGCACAGCCCATGTAGGGATGCCTCTTCTCTTTTCCACTAAGGCCCATCATGGCCCATTTAGCTCTCGGGGGGTTCCGGTAACCTTCCCGGTACTCCGGTAAAATCCCGATTTCACCCGGAACACTTCCGATATCCAAACATAGGCTTCCAATATATCAATCTTTATGTCTCGACCATTTCGAGACTCCTCGTCATGTCCGTGATCACATCCGGGACTCCGAACAACCTTCGGTACATCAAAATGCATAAACTCATAATATAACTGTCATCGTAACCTTAAGCGTGCGGACCCTACGGGTTCGAGAACAATGTAGACATGACCGAGACACGTCTCCGGTCAATAACCAATAGCGGGACCTGGATGCCCATATTGGCTCCTACATATTCTATGAAGATCTTTATCGGTCAGACCGCATAACAACATACGTTGTTCCCTTTGTCATCGGTATGTTACTTGCCCGAGATTCGATCGTCGGTATCCAATACCTAGTTCAATCTCGTTACCGGCAAGTCTCTTTACTTGTTCTGTAATACATCATCTCGCAACTAACTCATTAGTTGCAATGCTTGCAAGGCTTATGTGATGTGCATTACCGAGAGGGCCCAGAGATACCTCTCCGACAATCGGAGTGAAAAATCCTAATCTCGAAATACGCCAACCCAACATCTACCTTTGGAGACACCTGTAATGCTCCTTTATAATCACCCAGTTACGTTGTGACGTTTGGTAGCACCCAAAGTGTTCCTCCGGCAAACGGGAGTTGCATAATCTCATAGTCATAGGAACATGTATATGTCATGAAGAAAGCAATAGCAACATACTAAATGATCGGGTGCTAAGCTAATAGAGTGGGTCATGTCAATCAGATCATTCAACTAATGATGTGACCTCGTTAATCAAATAACAACACTTTGTTCATGGTTAGGAAACATAACCATCTTTGATTAACGAGCTAGTCAAGTAGAGGCATACTAGTGACACTCTGTTTGTCTATGTATTCACACATGTATTATGTTTCCGGTTAATACAATTCTAGCATGAATAATAAACATTTATCATGAAATAAGGAAATAAATAATAACTTTATTATTGCCTCTAGGGCATATTTCCTTTAGTCTCCCACTTGCACTAGAGTCAATAATCTAGTTCACATCGCCATATGATTTAACAGCAATAGTTCACATCACCATGTGATTAACACCCATAGTCCACATCGATATGTGACCAACACCCAAAGGGTTTACTAGAGTCAGTAATCTAGTTCACATCGCTATGTGATTAACACCCAAAGAGTACTAAGGTGTGATCATGTTTTGCTTGTGAGATAATTTTAGTCACCGGGTCTGTTATATTCAGATCCGTAAGTATTTTGCAAATATTTATGTCAACAATGCTCTGCACGGAGCTACTCTAGCTAATTGCTCCCACTTTCAATATGTATCTAGATTGAGACTTAGATTCATCTAGATTAGTGTCAAAACTTGCATCGACGTAACCCTTTACGACGAACCTTTTGTCACTTCCATAATCGAGAAACATATCCTTATTCCACTAAGGATAATTTTGACCGTTGTCCAGTGATCTACTCCTAGATCACTATTGTACTCCCTTGCCAAACTCAGTGGTAGGGTATACAATAGATCTGGTACACAGCATGGCATACTTTATAAAACCAATGGCTGAGGCATAGGGAATGACTTTCATTCTCTTTCTATCTTCTGCCGTGGTCGGGATTTGAGTCTTACTTAATTTCACACCTTGTAACACAGGCAAGAACTCTTTCTTTGACTGTTCCATTTTGAACTACTTCAAAATCTTGTCAAGGTATGTACTCATTGAAAAAAACTTATCAAGCGTCTTGATCTATCTCTATAGATCTTGACGCTCAATATGTAAGCAGCTTCACAGAGGTCTTTCTTTGAAAAAACTCCTTTCAAACACTCCTTTATGCTTTGCAGAATAATTCTACATTATTTCCGATCAACAATATGTCATTCACATATACTTATCAGAAATGTTGTACTGCTCCCACTCACTTTCTTGTAAATACAGGCTTCACCGCAAGTCTGTATAAAACTATGCTTTGATCAACTTATCAAAGCGTATATTCCAACTCCGAGATGCTTGTACCAGTCCATAGATGGATTGCTGGAGCTTGCATATTTTGTTAACACCTTTAGGATTGACAAAACCTTCTGGTTGCATCATATACAACTCTTCTTTAAATCCATTAAGGAATGTAGTTTTGTTTATCCATTTGCCAGATTTCATAAAAATGCGGAAATTGCTAACATGATTCGGACAGACTTAAGCATAGATACGAGTGAGAAACTCTCATCGTAGTCAACACCTTGAACTTTGTCAAAAACCTTTTTCGACAAGTCTAGCTTTGTAGATAGTAACACTACTATCAACGTCCGTCTTCCTCTTGAAGATCCATTTATTTTCTATGGCTTGCCGGTCATCGGGCAAGTCAACCAAAGTCCACACTTTGTTCTCATACATGGATCCTATCTCAGATTTCATGGCCTCAAACCATTTCGCGGAATCTGGGCTCATCATCGCTTCCTCATAGTTCGCAAGTTCGTCATGGTCTAGTAACATGACTTCCAGAACATGATTACCGTACCACTTTGGTGCGGATCTCACTCTGGTTTACCTACGAGATTCGGTATTAACTTGATCTGAAGTTACATGATCATCATCATTAGTCTTCCTCACTAATTGGTGTAGTGGTCACAGGAACAGATTTCTTGTGATGAACTACTTTTCAATAAGGGAGAAGGTACAATTACCTTATCAAGTTCTACTTTCCTCCCACTCACTTCTTTCAAGAGAAACTCCTTCTCTAGAAAGGATCCATTCTTAGCAACGAATGTCTTGCCTTCGGATCTGTGATTGAAGGTGTACCCAATAGTCTCCTTTGGGTATCCTATGAAGACATATTTCTCCAATTTGGGTTTGAGCTTATCAGGATGAAACTTTTTCATATAAGCATCACAATCCCAAACTTTAAGAAACGACAACTTTGGTTTCTTGCCAAACCACAGCTCAGATTGTGTCGTCTCAACGGACTTAGATGGTGCCCTTTTAAATGTGAATGCAGCTGTCTTTAATGCATAACCCCAAAAACGATAGTGGTAGATTGGTAAGAGACATCATAGATTGTACTATATCCAATAAAGTACGGTTATGACGTTCAGACGCACCATTATGCTGTGGTGTTCCAGGTGGCATGAGTTTGTGAAACTATTCCACATTGTTTTAGTTGAAGACCAAAACTCGTAACTCAAATATTTGTCTCCGCGATCAGATAGTAGAAACTTTATTTTCTTGTCACGATGATTTTCCACTTCACTCTGAAATTCTTTGAACTTTTCAAATGTTTCAGACTTATGTTTCATCAAGTAGATATACCCATATCTGCTCAAATCATCTGTGAAGGTCAGAAAATAATGATACCTGCTGCAAGCCCTAATATTCATTGGACCACATACATCAGTATGTATGATTTCCAACAAATCTGTTGCTTGCTTCATTGTTCCGGAGAACGGCGTTTTAGTCATCTTGCCCACAAGGCATGGTTCGCAAGCATCAAGTGATTCATAATCAAGTGATTCCAAAAGCCCATCAGCATGGAGTTTCTTCATGCGCTTTACACCAATATGACCTAAACGGCAGTGCCACAAATAAGTTGCACTATCATTATTAACTTTGCATCTTTTGGTTTCAATATTATGAATATGTGTATCACTACGATCGAGATCCAACGAACTTGTTTCATTGGGTGCATGACCATCGAAGGTTTTATTCATGTAAACAAAACAACAATTATTCTCTGACTTTAATGAATAACCATATTGCAATAAACATGATCAAATCATATTCATGCTCAACGCAAAAACCAAATAACACTTATTTAGGTTCAACACTAATTCCAAAAGTATAGGGGAGTGTGCGATGATGATCATATCAATATTGGAACTACTTCCAGCACACATCGTCACTTCACCCTTGACTAGTCTCTGTTTATTCTGCAACTCCTGTTTCGAGTTACTACTCTTAGCAACTGAACTAGTATCAAATACTGAGGGGTTGATATAAACACTAGTAAAGTACACATCAATAACATGTATATCAAATATACTTATGTTCACTTTGCCATCCTTCTTATCTACCAATCACTTGGGGTAGTTCCGCTTCCAGTGACCAGTCCCTTTGCAGTAGAAACACTTAGTCTCAGGCTTAGGACCAGACTTGGGCTTCTTCACTTGAGCAGCAACTTGCTTGCTGTTCTTCTTGAAGTTATCCTTCTTCCCTCTGCCCTTTTCTTGAAACTAGTGGTCTTGTCTACCATCAACACTTGATGTTTTTCTCGATTTCTACCTTCGTCAATTTCCGCATTACGAAGAGCTTGGGAATCGTTTCCGTTATCCCTTGCATATCATAGTTCATCACAAAGTTCTACTAACTTGGTGATGGTGACTAGAGAATTCTGTCAATCACTATCTTATCTGGAAGATTAACTCCCACTTGATTCAAGCGATTGTAGTACTCAGACAATCTGAGCACATGCTCACTAGTTGAGCGATTCTCCTCCATCTTTTAGCTATAGAACTTGTTGGAGACTTCATACCTCTCAACTCGGGTATTTGCTTGAAATATTAACTTCAACTCCTGGAACATCTCATATGCTCCATGACGTTCAAAACGTCTTTGAAGTCCTGATTCTAAGCCATTAAGCATGGTGCACTAAACTATCAAGTAGTCATCATATTGAGCTAGCCAAACGTTCATAACGTCTGCATCTGCTCCTACAATAGGTCCGTCACCTAGCGGTGCATCAAGGACATAATTCTTCTGTGCAGCAATGAGGATAAACCTCAGATCACGGATCCAATCCGCATCATTGCTACTAACATCTTTCAACACAATTTTCTCTAGGAACATATCAAAATAAACACACGGAAGCAACAACGCGAGCTATTGATCTACAACATAATTTGCAAAATACTACCAGGACTAAGTTCATGATAAATTTAAGTTCAATTAATCATATTACTTTAGAACTCCCACTTAGATAGACATCCCTCTAATCCTCTAAGTGATTACGTGATCCAAATCAACTAAACCATGTCCGATCATCACGTGAGATGAAGTAGTTTCATTGGTGAACATCGCTATGTTGATCATATCTGCTATATGATTCACGCTCGACCTTTCGGTCTCCCTGTTCCGAGGCCATATCTGTATATGCTTGGCTCGTCAAGTATAACCTGAGTATTCTGCGTGTGCAACTGTTTTGCACCCGTTGTATTTGAACGTAGAGCCTATCACACCCGATCATCACGTGGTGTCTCAGCACGAAGAACTTTCGTAACGGTGCATACTCAGGGAGAACACTTCTTGATAATTAGTGAGAGATCATCTTATAATGCTACCGTCAATCAAAGCAAGATAAGATGCTTAAAAGATAAACATCACATGCAATCAAAATATGTGACATGATATGGCCATCATCATCTCGTGCCTTCGATCTCCATCTCCAAAGCATCGTCATGATTTCCATCGTCACCGGCATGACACCATGATCTCCATCATCTTGATCTATATCAATGTGTCGTCACATAGTCGTCTCACCAATTATTGCTCTTGCAACTATTGCTATCGCATAGCGATAAAGTAAAGCAATTATTCGATGCTTGCATCTTATGCAATAGAGAGACAACCATAAGGATTTTGCCAGTTGCCGATAACTTCAACAAAACATGATCATCTCATACAACAACTTGTATCTCATCACGTCTTGACCATATCACATCACAACATGCCCTGCAAAAACAAGTTAGACGTCCTCTACTTTGTTGTTGCAAGTTTTACGTGGCTGCTACTGGGCTTAGCAAGAACCGTTCTTACCTATGCATCAAAACCACAACGATAGTTTGTCAAGTTGGTGTTGTTTTAACCTTCGCAAGGACCGGGCGTAGCCACACTCGGTTCAACTAAAGTTGGAGAAACTGACACACGCCAACCACCTGTGTGCAAAGCACGTCGGTAGAACCAGTCTCGCGTAAGCGTACGCGTAATGTCGGTCCGGGCCGCTTCATCCAACAATACCGCCGAACCAAAGTATGACATGCTGGTAAGCAGTATGACTTATATCGCCCACAACTCACTTGTGTTCTACTCGTGCATATAACATCAACACATAAAACCTAGGCTCGGATGCCACTGTTGGGGAACGTAGTAATTTCAAAAAAATTCCTACGCACACGCAAGATCATGGTGATGCATAGCAACGAGAGGGGAGAGTGTTGTCTACGTACCCTCGTAGACCGAAGCGGAAGCGTTGACGCAACATAGAGGAAGTAGTCGTATGTCTTCCCGATCCGACCGATCCAAGCACCATTACTCCGGCACCTCCGAGTTCTTGGCACACGTTCAGCTCGATGACGATCCCCGGACTCCGATCCAGCAAAGTGTCGGGGAAGAGTTCCGTCAGCACGACGGCGTGGTGACGATCTTGATGCACTACAGCAGCAGGGCTTCGCCTAAACTCCGCTACAGTATTATCGAGGAATATGGTGGCTGGGGGCACCGCACACGGCTAAGGAATAGATCACGTGGATCAACTTGTGTGTTCTAGGGTGCCTCTACCTCAGTATATAAAGGACCAAAGGGGGGAGGCTGGCCGGCCACAAGGGGTGCGCCAGGAGAGTCCTACTCCCTCT
>NC_041386.1:106037537-106053871 GCF_002162155.2 Triticum dicoccoides
TGATGCACTACAGCAGCAGGGCTTCGCCTAAACTCCGCTACAGTATTATCGAGGAATATGGTGGCTGGGGGCACCGCACACGGCTAAGGAATAGATCACGTGGATCAACTTGTGTGTTCTAGGGTGCCTCTACCTCAGTATATAAAGGACCAAAGGGGGGAGGCTGGCCGGCCACAAGGGGTGCGCCGGAAGAGTCCTACTCCCTCTGGGAGTAGGATTCCCCCCCCCCCCCAATCCTAGTTGGAATAGGATTCGCGGAGGGGGAAAAGAGAGAGAGGGGGCCGACCACCTCTCCTAGTCCTAATAGGACTAGGGGAAGGGGGAGGCGCACAACCCATGTAGGGCTGCCTCTTCTCTTTTCCACTAAGGCCCATCATGGCCCATTTAGCTCCCGGGGGGTTCCGGTAACCTTCCCGGTACTCCGGTAAAATCCCGATTTCACCCGGAACACTTCCGATATCCAAACATAGGCTTCCAATATATCAATCTTTACGTCTCGACCATTTCGAGACTCCTCGTCATGTCCGTGATCACATCCGGGACTCCGAACAACCTTCGGTACATCAAAATGCATAAACTCATAATATAACTGTCATCGTAACCTTAAGCGTGCGGACCCTACGGGTTCGAGAACAATGTAGACATGACCGAGACACGTCTCCGGTCAATAACCAACAGCGGGACCTGGATGCCCATATTGGCTCCTACATATTCTACGAAGATCTTTATCGGTCAGACCGCATAACAACATACGTTGTTCCCTTTGTCATCGGTATGTTACTTGCCCGAGATTCGATCTCGGTATCTAATACCTAGTTCAATCTCGTTACCGGCAAGTCTCTTTACTCGTTCTGTAATACATCATCTCGAAACTAACTCATTAGTTGCAATGCTTGCAAGGCTTATGTGATGTGCATTACCGAGAGGGCCCAGAGATACCTCTCTGACAATCGGAGTGACAAATCCTAATCTCGAAATACGCCAACCCAACATCTACCTTTGGAGACACCTGTAATGCTCCTTTATAATCACCCAGTTACGTTGTGACGTTTGGTAGCACCCAAAGTGTTCCTCCGGCAAACGGGAGTTGCATAATCTCATAGTCATAGGAACATGTATATGTCATGAAGAAAGCAATAGCAACATACTAAACGATCGGGTGCTAAGCTAATAGAATGGGTCATGTCAATCAGATCATTCAACTAATGATGTGACCTCGTTAATCAAATAACAACACTTTGTTCATGGTTAGGAAACATAACCATCTTTGATTAACGAGCTAGTCAAGTAGAGGCATACTAGTGACACTCTGTTTGTCTATGTATTCACACATGTATTATGTTTCCGGTTAATACAATTCTAGCATGAATAATAAACATTTATCATGAAATAAGGAAATAAATAATAACTTTATTATTGCCTCTAGGGCATATTTCCTTCAATTTTAGTGTTTTGCAGAATGCATAGATTTTCCATAATAGAAAGAAGTGGATGTATAACCTGATTTTGCTTTATTATTTGGTGCCAGTTGACTTTGGAAATCCCCAGTTTCTCTAGTATTGTAACTCTCTCAAATCGTCAAATTAAACTGATCTTTCTATTTGGACAACTTGTAATTTTTAATATTATGATTTTCCTTTTTAGAAACCAATTCAACTAGACCAGGACTATGTTTATTAGTCCTCCAGTGTTTGTTGGAATGAGATGACACATGGTATGCCAGCTAACAAGCAACTAAAGTAAGAAGATTTTTGTAATTTCTTGGAAAGAAAGAGCCCTGAACCGAAGATGGCGAAGGATCCAATATGTCAGGACCAATGAAGGAATTGCAGAGCTTCATATTCAGTTTATTTTAGGTGCTTGCCTACTTCAAGTGTCTAGATTACAGGAAACATGTTTCTTCAAGTGTCTACTTCAAGTAAGTTTCTTATAGAAGTAGTCAGTTTGATTCCTTCAAAATAGTTGTTGCCTGATAATTTGTGTATGACTAAATAGCAGTACCTCAAATTTTGCTTCAGCTTCTTAAAACAGAGTAATTCTGTAAATCCTAACAGAACTCTATCAGTCTGAACCAATTTCTTATAAATCTACAATACATCATAGCCTCATCTGATCGAATCATTGGTCTCAGATAAATACATCCTTGTGCATTCCCATAAGATCAATAATATTCAGTTTGATTGTGTCAAAAACTTGCTGCTTGACAATCTGTATGACTAGATAGCAATACCTTAAAATTGCTTTTGGTTTTAAACTGAACTGAACTCGGTTGGGGCTGAACTGAACTCAGTTTGGTTCTACAAAAAGATAGGGTTATATTCTACATCGTTTTTAAGGCGATAAGATGACCTAAGGCGAGCACCGCCCGCTCTAGCGCCTAGGCGACGCCTAAGCGCCTAAGGCGGGCATATTTGTAAGGCGCTGTCAGGGCGCCTTATCGCCTAAGCGTCCAAGGGAGGACGCCTTAAAAACAATGATTCTTTGAATTTTTCTTGTTAACTCTAAACTGGACTCAACTCAGTTTGATTCTGTAAAAAAGATTGTGACAGACTTTCACCAACACTCAAATTAGATGGGCATGATATTTAAAAGAAATCGACATACTGTAGTTTATGAGAATTTGGCAAGAAACTCGGAACCGATGGACTTGACTTGTGAAAAAATGTAATCAATGGACGACTACAATTTATATCAAACACAGAATCGATGGACTTTCGCAATGCAGGCTTGCCCTTACCATTTACCAGGTGGTGACTTACCAGAGGAGCCAGTGGTGCTGCTGCGACCTTCTCCGGGCGATGGTCAATGATGCAAGCTAAAATCGGGGATGGGATAGCGCTCCAGGCGACAATCAGAGGCGAGGCAGCGCTGCAGACCGAGGACAAAGTGATGCACTGGGGCGACGGTGCGAGGCGAGGAAGAAGCGGCGGATGGGGCTGTGCATGGGGAAGTTGGGGCGACCATTCGGTTCAGCGCACGGGATCGTATTAACTCTGTTTTCTCCTAGGTACCTGCGCTGGTATAGTTTCTCCATGGGGTTACCAAACGATTCTCTCTACTCCTTGATTAAGATGTCACATCAATTTTCTACTTACACGTCAGGCTTAGCACTGGGAGCAGCCTTATAGAAGTGATGCAATATATTCTCTCTTATGCCTACTTGAAATACTGTTGTGGGTCTGTACTTTGCCTCTCATATTGCAAGGATAATACATTGTGTGTCTATTCTCTTAACTTTAGTAAGGATGAAGCAGGAAAGTGTGCTGGACCTTCTAACATGGATATTGTACATGTACGAGCTACGAGCTACGGGCCACTATTGTTTATCACATATGGATTGTAAATATAGTGACATTGAAGTTTGTAACATATCCTTAAATTTCTTTATTGTAACATTATGTTAACTAAAAATCTGGTAGCCGTGACCTTGATATTCCCTGTAGAGACAGCAAAAAATAGAATAAAAAGTTTCATTACAATTGGTGATTGAATGTCAAATGGCAGTGATTTTATATCAATGTGTGGGAGGTTGATGAAAGATTGCGTGCAGAGTATACCAGTGAAAAACATCATTTATTTAGATGAGCTATTACCAAAGCAGATATACTATATTTCTAGCTGAAGTTAACAATGCTAAAATATTTCATTGGGCGGCAACTTGAGGGCAAGAAACATACATATAAGCCTATTCTGAAATGTCTAGAAATATTGAAGCTTCAGCACGGCGCTCCAGCATCCGTGGAGGAGATGCACCGTTTTGGACATGTTGGTCAACTTCTGTTGCTTGAGGGGTTGATCACGAGCGTAGTATAGGCCGACGGCGGGAAGGTGGTTTGTGTCGGGGAAGAGGGCGACGCTGGGGAGGAGGCCAATGATGTGGAAGAGGGTGATGAAGGGAGGAGGACGGCGGTAGGAGAGGGAGGCAATGGAGTGATGGCGAGCTAAATAGAGTGAGGTGGAGGGTTGGCGGTTTGGCGGTGGCGAGCTTGTGAGAAGGGAACAACGGCGACGTCATGAATAGCGCTTCGACTGGGTTCTTCAGAAGGGGGATTCAGAACTAAGTTATGCCACTTGGCGATGGCATTGTCGTCGTAAACATATTAAGCCATATGATTCGACTTCACAAAGCTAAGCTTCGGCAACTTCACCAAATTATACTATGAGAGGCCTCCGATCCGCGTAGTTGGTTAAGCATGGAGTTGAAGCAGATCCGAGCAATCCCCGAACTAAAATTCTGCTTTTGGACATCAACATATCAAACTGAAACAAGACTGATTGATGCGTCTACCCTACCAGTGATTGAATAAAATTTTGTAGGTCTTAGTATCACCTCATGATACTATTCATGCTTTTCATCCTAAAAAAGCCATTCATTTAACTACACTGTCACCCGAGCAACGCAACGCACGGGCACACTTGTAGCCAAGAAATCGCCGGTGTAGCGAGTGAGAAACGGCAACGGTCCACCGGCGACAGAGTTGGAATTGTGAACGGGGCGGAATCAGCGAGGGCATCCTGGTCATCTCGCCTACCCACGTTGCGCTTCAAGCCACCCGCGGCCGTTCCAAATTCTCTCGTCTCGTTCTAGTATTCCTGCTCCCACACGGCGACGTCGCCATCGCCATCGCTGCCGCTCTCTCCTCAGCAGCGCTCCTCTACCACCACCTCCTCTAGGCAGGGGTTAGCGGCCGCCCCCTCCGCGTGCGCCGTCCCAAACCCTAGCATATCCCCCTCCCCGACTCCTCTGCGCCGGAGCTTCCCTCCGACCGCGCAGATCGCCGGCGATGGGGTCCAAGGACCAGGACCTGGCCGCGTCGTCGGGCGGTGGCGGAGGCTTCTTCTCCTCGATCGCCGCGGGCGTGCGCAGCTGGGGCACCGCCGTGCACAAATCGGTCAACGGGTGAGTCTCCGCGCCGGCCTACCTACCTACCTACCCGATCTCTTCAGATCCGCCTCGAGCTCTCCCGATTTCTTCGGGAACTATGCATATGCTTACCGCTGCCTCTCCGCCATTTGATCTGTTGCTTCCACGCGCGATCTCAGCTCCTTGGTGTCGGCCCCGTGAGCTGATTTTGGCGAATTGTGGAATTGCGTGCTTCGTTTGAGTTCCAAGCTCGAGACTTTAGCGATCGTAGTGTTACATGATCTCGTACTATCGTTTGTTGTAGCTCAATGATTGCACTGTCCGGTGAGTAGCTTAGTTGCTGTTTTGTAGAAACACTGTAGAGATCACTGATCTGTGTGTTCAGCATGTAGAAAAAGCAATTCCTACCTAATACTAGTATGATATACTCCCTCCGTTTCTAAATATAAGCCTTTTTTTAGAGATTTCAATACGGACTACATTCGAAAGGGCTTATATTTAGGAACGGAGGGAGTAGTCAATAATCGGTTGAAGTTGATTCTTTTTCTGGATATCTAGTATACTAGCATGTAATGCCTCAAATAGGATATTGTGAAAGTTAAGTACATGCAATTTCTGTATGTGCAATTCAAAGCAGACAGGGTGTGCTCTGCACTGAATTGCGGCGCAAGTGGTGGATGCAGATTTAAGTTTGGCATACTGCGAAAGTGACATGCACATCATTTGGCATCTCTTCACTTTATTCTTCTCTTTTGCATTTTGCGGCTTGAATTCTTCTGAAATGTGCTTGCTGTCAGATGTCTATCTGTCTCCCCTGTAAATATATATTCTTTTAGTTGAAGAAATTTGTGTTCTTTACTTGGTACTTTCAAACAATTAATGAACAGTTTTGTGCTGTCTACAGGTTGGTTGGCTATGAAGGGCTTGAAGTTATCAACCCAGATGGAGGCACAGACGATGCGGAAGCAGAGGCTATGAAGGGGCGATGGAAACAGGAGGTGAGGATCAAGGATTTAACAATAATCCATTCTTCGGGGAAGGCATAACCTCATATTGTTTCAGACACTCAGCCATTATGAAACCAAGTCTCGAAATTTAAATATAAAATGAACCTGTATGCATATCAGATTCTCATAAGAGGAACTGATCGTTGAAGCTTGTTTTTCTGGATCCGCATTTCCTTTGCAGGCACTAATGAACTCTTTAATCATACATGTAGTGTTTCGGGGCTTACATTGATGCTATGTGAGTGCATTTCTTAGGTCATCAAAAGTATTTGATAAACTTATCCTAAAGAAAGTATTTGATAAACAAAGAGTTGGACATGATCGACAATATTTTACATTCCAGTCAACTTTACATTCAATTCAATAAAATATACTTAAACTGGACCTCAACTTCGTGAATAAGGTACATTTGTTGGTAAAAATATTTATGGAGGTGTTATCTTTGAAGCGCTTAGCTTGCAACTAAGTTCTACCACATGTGAAGCTAAAACTCCTGGAAGCATGCGATTCAAGATAGTATTCTCCCCTTTAATTTGAGGTCAGCACACTGCTGAAGTCTTGTTATTAAAAATAATACCTTAACAATGTGCTTAGTGGACTCTTCAGACTTTCAGAGGCACTGCATATCTGAACTAGTTTAGCAAATTTGATTCAGACGTTAGGTTTTGCACGGGACTCGTGTTGGTCATTAGGTTGCCAAAATACCACCTATTTAGTCATCTGTAGTTCTGGACCCTACCTCAATCTAATTATCAACCCACAGGTTTAGTAAAGTCATGTTTATGATGTATACTTGCGCATGGTTTGCTCATGATTCACAGACCATATGTTGATGTTTGGAAAACATTGTATCTGATCAATCTTATTTATTAAGAGGTGAACCCATGGTGACAACGGTAGGTTCAGTGATAATCCTATCCTATATATACCTAAGAGAGTGATCCCCACTACTTCTAATTATCTCAACATGCGTGCTGACTGCTTCCACATCATCAAAATTGTTGTAGCCGTTAGATTTACTAGCTTGATCCACTAGCATCTGTTCAGTGTACGCATGAGAATCCTCTACCATGCAACATGCATTAGTGCATTCTAAGTGGGTTTTAAATCACATTGCTTCCACTAAATCAAAATTGTTGTAGCCGTTAGATTTACTAGCTTGATACACTAGCATCTGTCTGATGTACGCATGAGAATCCTCTACCATGCAACATGCATCAATGCATTCTTAGTTGGTTTTAAATCACACTGCATTTAATTGTGACATGCAAAACTTTTCATGCTAAGTTTTTTTTCTTATGCAGAAGTTTCTTGCATATTTAAATCGTAAGGACTGAATTAGTATTCTACACAGTATTTATAAACTATATATCCAACTCCGCTGCAACACACGAATAATCACAGCCATGTCGTGCAATAAAAATTTCACCTTTTTATGGTTTTCTTCCTAGAAGGAACTATTTCTCTGATAACCGTGCTTGGTTTACTAGCTAAAACATAAATCGCGAGCCACTCAGAACCCCTCACGATTTTTAGTTCTACACCATTATTGTGTCCATTGCTGAATTCTATGCTATTTTTGACACTGCAGTTATCAGAACTCCCTAAGAGTTATTACTAGTGAGAATGAGCCATTGTTTATTTTTTGCTGTTGGTTTCTATCGAACTATTAACTTCTATGCATCTTGTGTGATGGTCTGCGTCATGGATTGCTGATAAGTATAATAATGACTGCCATGTTGTGCAATAAACATTTCACCTTTTTATGGTGTTCTTCCTAGAGGAAACTATTACTCCGAGAACTGTGCTTGGTTTACTAGCTAAAACAAGTAAAGTGACGAGGCACTTACAAGCCCTCAAAATTCAGTTGTATACCATTATCGCTGCACTTTATGTTTTTGACACTGCAGTCAACTTGCAGGATCGCGACAGTTACTGGAAGATGATGAACAAGTACATAGGATCAGATGTAACGTCACTTGTTACACTTCCAGTCATCATCTTTGAGCCGATGTCAATGCTTCAGAAAATGGCAGAGGTTCGTAGTCCTAAGTTCTGATTTAGAGAATGTTTGTACATCTTAGCTACTGTACCATACAGAAACAGTGACCAGGGTAGAGTGTGAAAATGCAACAATTGATCTGCCAAGCAAGGCCAAAAGCCCCACGGAGAGTGACAAGAGTCCACAGACAGCATAATTGACACACTGAACAATGTGTCTGCAGTTGTTTGATTCTGTGCCTAGTCTTAGTCTGTATATAATCAGTAGTACTTGACCCCTTCAGTAAACTATTTTCTGTCAAGGTTCATCAAAGTTAGCTACTCCGTACTATATATTTTCTGTTGGTTCTTAGTCGTAAAGTTTATATATAGCATTCCTATTTTGGTGTTTGACTGCAAGTTTGGTCACTGTAGGGTTGTAGGTTAAATACTGAAAATCAGCAGCTAAGTCATCCTTTGAGATTCTATTGACAGTCGTTCTGGAGATCTGTAATAGCCAGTCGTTCTTTGATTTCTCTCCCGTTTCTTCCTGTTCTTGCCGAAGCATAGCATGGAGTCTACCGACAATAAATTATCAGTAGAATCTACAGGCAATAAATTATCAGCATCTTACAACGATTATTTACTAATATGTCAGCTGTTTATACTGAATGCAGTTGATGGAATATTGTGACCTGTTAGACAAAGCAGATGAATGTGAGGATCCACACATGCGGATGGTATATGCTTGTGAGTCTGCCCTTCCCTCACCTGCAACTCTACTCTAATGCAATATTCTGGCTGACTGAGCTTTGAACCCTACTTTTCAGCTACATGGGCTTTGTCAGCCTACCTAGCCTACCACCGTACGTGGAAGCCTTTCAATCCCATCCTTGGAGAGACATATGAGATGGTTAACCACCAGGGTATTACATTTATTGCTGAGCAGGTTAGTGATGGATGTGAAATATTGCAATTGCAAAAACAAGCTGAATTAACTTTGGGGATGGTCATCATACTAGGAAGTATTTTATCTGCACTTACTACCTTTTCACTCCCCTCCAATGAACAAGTGTGTATAGTTAACATACAGATGCACCATCTCACTCTTTATTACCCTTTGTTAATCAGCCATGTTAATTCTGCATTTTGTTTACTGTATTCACTTCTCTTAGTCTATTTTTTCATAGGTAAGCCATCATCCTCCGATGGGTGCAGCTCACTGTGAGAATGATCATTTTACTTACGACATCACATCAAAGTTGAAGACAAAGTTCTTGGGAAACTCAGTGGAAGTGTATCCAGTTGGAAGGTAATTGATTGAGATACAATTTTGTATGGATATATTTGTGTCTGAAAGCTTCTATAAAAAGCTTATTATATGGTTAAAATAGCAAATTGATTTCATGGTTCTGTAGAAACCATTTATGTATATCTAACTTCTGAACGTGTTTCTTCATCACAGGACTAGAGTGACACTTAAAAAATCCGGTGTCGTGTTGGAACTGGTACCACCACTGACGAAGGTCAACAACTTGATATTTGGGCGCACATGGGTTGACTCTTTTGGAGAGATGGTCTTGACAAATCTGACAACTGGAGACAAAGCTGTGCTGTATTTCCAGCCATGCGGCTGGTTTGGGTATGTTAGTATTGACCGTCCTTGTTCAGTTTAGTATTTTGTAGTAGTTCTGCTGATCTTTAGTCTCCCATTACAATGCGGCCTCATATGTGGTTGTTTTCATTCATAGAGTTCAATAGTTCATTCTAGTTCATAATGCGGCTAGGCCCATCTCATCTTACTGTTTATGTCAGGGCTGGGCGATTCGAGGTGGATGGGTATGTATATACTGCAGCTGAAGAACCGAAAATAATGATGACAGGAAAATGGAACAAGTCCATGAGTTACCAGCCTTGTGATCAAGAAGGTGATCCTCTTCCAGGGACGGAGCTAAAAGAGGCAAGGCTTTCTTTCAGTATTCATCAGTACAGAGAGTGTAGGTTAATATTAGGCGTGCTGTCTTACTAGTGGATATTTGCTGCTGCTGAAATTGTACTTGTCCCAGGTCTGGAAAGCTGCTCCTGCTCCACCGAATGACAAGTACCAGTATACATACTTTGCGCACAAAATAAATAGCTTTGATACAGCACCTAAGAAGCTCTTGCCTTCAGACTCCCGATTAAGGCCCGACAGATATGCCCTTGAGAAGGGCGACATGTCTAAATCTGGGGCACACAAGAGCAGGTAATTACTGACTTTTCTATACTTCCCATAGCTAGTTGTTGCGGCCTGAAACTCAACTTTACAAATCATATTGCCATTTGAGGAATGTGGCTTGCCTTTCATCAGTATTTATCTGATGTTTGTGTTCATGCTTTCAGGCTTGAAGAACAACAAAGAGCTGAGAAGAAAATTCGGGACACCAAGGGGGAGCAATTTACTCCAAAATGGTTCAAGATGACGGAAGACATCTCCCCTACCCCGTGGGGCGACCTGGAGGTGTATGAATACAATGGCAGATACGCCGAGCACCGGGCTGCGATAGACAGCTCTAGCGTCGCTGCCAAGGAGAAGGACGTCAGCTCCATCGAGTTCAACCCGTGG
Source organism: Triticum dicoccoides (assembly GCF_002162155.2). NCBI lineage: Eukaryota > Viridiplantae > Streptophyta > Magnoliopsida > Poales > Poaceae > Triticum > Triticum dicoccoides. Next base: position 106,047,994 of record NC_041386.1, read on the forward strand.
CAGTATGGCGACTTGCCTTCCCAATGATTTCAAAGGGTCTGAAACCACCCATATATTATTTTCTCATCGAAAACGCTTTCAGGCCTTGTGCTGATGCATACCGGCGGTTTCCGTGCCTTGTAGTATTACATGACTTTCCACCTTTTCTCTTCGTGCTGTGATACAGTTCAGGATGTGATTGTGTATTTGATGTAGTCCATATTCTGTTGTCGTAAGTCTAGAAGAAGCTGGTGAAATTTATTTAAGATCAATTTCAGTGGGAAATTAGGAAGATTATTATCGCGTCGCAACTGGGGGGCTATTCGGTTCCTGTATTGTATTGAGACACTTGAGTCAAATCCACACATGGACCCTTGCATTTTTTCATCGAATATAAGTGACCGAAGCTGCAGCCATTGGCCCGCGGTAGCTACGAAAGCGTGTGCGTACTTGATCTGAGAGGCAGGCAGGGATGTCGACTGTAACTTGCTCTCTATCAGAAAAGTTGTTGATTGGATCATGACGGGAAGTTGTGGGTCAGTGTGTTGGATGGGCGGCACTGATGGCGGTCGGTCGCACGGTGATGAATGCGATGTTTGCGTGGCCCTGCACTCCTTGGCGTCTTGTAGCTAACCGATGCGTTTGGTCCAGTTCTGTTGAGCCAAGCCCCGGCCCGGGCAGTCTTTAGTGCGTGCTTTACCATAATGGAAAAGATCAATGCCGCCATGTACATGATCATAAGCTTGGATTGGATTGGATTGGATTGGTGCTCCTGCTCCGCAAGAACCAGTTCCTAAATGCAGTTACATCAGGATCTGTTTGGCACCGACGCGTACTTCCTACTCTAAGGCGAGAGAGTAGTTGCAGATCCAGAACCAAGAAGCAGCTTGCATGATGATTTTGGATGTAATGGTGAGAGGGGGAGAAGGGGGGTGAGGCTGAGCCTTGGGTAGTTCTCACTGGCGTGGACAGATTGAAATTCCGTTTCACAGGGGCTGAAATCCTCTGAAAAGAAAGAAAGAAAGAAAGAAAGAGAGGAAACAGGAAGATAAATGTCACGTGACGGAGTACGTAGCGAGCGAATGGGGAGCGGCCGCCACTTGTCGCGTTCCGCATGCGATGGGATCAAGTTCCAGTGGCGCCCCGCGGTGCACCTGTCCAGTTCAGATCACTTCCCTGCTATCTATCTAGACTGTGCGGCACGCACGCGCGCATGCATGCACGGACAAGCTACGCCGGACGGGCGCCCATGAAAATCGCACAACTGCCGTCATTTACAGGCTTTTTCAGGGATGATTAATGGGGCCTATGCTGGGCTCTCCGTCCGGTTCCGATCCGATCCGATCCAACAAGCGCGGAGCCGGAGCAGGAGCAGGATGTCCCTCTCTGCTCTAGCTGCACGGCCACCATCCGTCTGTCCATCTCCCAACCCAAACCCAAACCACTTCAGTCAGGGGCCAGGGGCCAACCTGTGGATGTGGATCCCCTTCTGGTAGGGGTCTGTGACGCCTCACTCTTTCCCCTCTGATATCGACGCTCCACATTTTCCCTCTCTCGCAAACTACACAAATCGCCATCACATGAACGAATCACCACGGACATAAATGAACATGGAAACGAAAGGAAGGCCGGAGGCAGTACGAACAGAGCGTGGAAACACCGTGTTCGTTACAATTAACACACAAGCATGCATGCACGTCGTTGCAAGCTGTTGGGTTGGGCCATGCCCCTGAACTGGAAACGCACACGCGACAGCACGGCACACGAGCGATCCATCCATCCATCGATCAAGCAGGCGCAGCCAGCACATGATCCGAGGCGAATAACTCCGGCTGGGTCAGCCCTCTCCAATCATGATACGTACCCATATATTCCCGGCGTTTTTTCACCACAGAATCAATCAATCACAGGTGAGGTTGGGGGGAGAAGGTTTCTTGGCGTGTGTGCTGTGGCGTGTGACCCGCGGCTCCGGTACCAGTCCCTCTCTCTATCTACTACTCCTATCGGTTTGGCCCGGACAGAAATGCAGCGGGGGACCAGCGCCACCCTCCGGTTTTTAAAATGTTTTGAATGCCACATGCCTCCATGTGTACTTGGGCGCGACGAATTATTGGTTGTCTCCGGCGCAACTTGGGTGGATCATGCACGGATCAGGAGATGATGCGTCTGCGTCCTCTCTCCCTTGGGGGAAAGAAAAGATCCACGCAGATGTAGATACTAGATGCTCATATACACTCCTACCACTCCTAGAGTTCATTTGGTATCTACTTGCATGAATTAGTTCACTCCAGTGCAGTCATGGAGCGCTTCTGCTTGGAACCCACACATGACATGACATGATCTCGGCAGCGCGTGGAGGACAGGCACCTCCTGCCTTCATTTCATGCCAGCCGGTGTAAGAAACAGGCCATGAGCAGCATTTGTTTCTTTATCTACTACTAGTGCTGATCATAGTATACCGTTGGGTGTAGTGTGTGTAGGGCCTGCATGCGAAATGGAATCTATGCATGTACACAAACAACATCAACCAGGCTGTTAGGCTCGTGTCGAGCATGCCCACGCTTAATCCAGATGCAAAAGCAGCCGCTTAACTAGCATTTAGCAGCTGGTTCCTACAAGTAGAACCCCACAACACCCACTTGCACTAGCTGTCTGTACAATGCATGCACCCAACCCAACAGTAAGTACATGTCAATTTAGCTGTAAATTCGGTCGCCTTCTTATCTCCTTTTCCCCTACGAAACAGATGGGTTGGATTGGATGTGACCCAAGAAAAAGTATATACCCTCCCTTCCCACATCTCTTTCTTCTGTAAATAAACCAAGAAAAGAATATGTGTGGTCGGCCAACTACTCTCCAACTGTACATTCGCATTTTAGAGAGATGCCGAGTAATTCTCGCAGAGAAGTTACCGGTCTGTCATTGTAAATTTAATCTAACTAGACTAATCCTGGTGCCCAAACTTGTTGTGGTAGCATGAAAAGAAACGCCCAACAACATCCAAAGAGGAGTAGATTGGAAACAATTTCCCCCATGTGATCGAGCTGATTACAGCTCTGCCTCAAGCGTATCGATCCATGTGATTTCCCAACCTGGCCATATTTGCCCAGCAAAAAAGAAGAGTTAAAAAGGTAACCAGCAGGGATGGAAAAGAAATATTGATCCTTTGTGTTATGGCCTATGGGCTGGGGAGAAGCGAGCTAAACCTGACCTGTTCCTCCAGGAATCAACAACCTGTTCTTGTGGAGTATAGTAGCATGGGGGTAGGGCAGCATGTGACTTGAGGCTCCCTTCACATGACGCCTTGCTTTTCTTCTACTTAATCAACATGGAAAGGAACCAGTCTGGTAATTTTGTAATCTCTTGTCTTTGCTTTAAACAACAAAATTAGTTATTCACCAAGTGGCACCTTAGTATATCTCGTGCTGTAGGATCTGTGAAAAGGTTGCAGGGAATTTGGAGAAGTATATCCATGCTAGTTGGTGCAGGGCAGCTAGGTTGCTCGCTTTGTTAATCTCTCAACGGCGTACCTTGGTGGATAATCTTAGGTAGGAACTAACTATAGCTATAACCAGGCAGCTCTATAGATCACACAAGTCGAAAGGCCATTAGTGAATGTTTAACAATAATTATGCCAGTCTTAGGCTGATGGTAACCCTGTACACGCCGAAAATGTCAACTTAGTAGTAGCTACTATTGCGCCGAGGAAAAAAAAGGTCAACTAAAAGTGTTGCGCTTTCATCGGTAAAAACCCTAATCATAGCTAATTTTGGTAGATCCTGATATTAACAAGACAACCCACCTAATCTGTCGAGGTTTTGTGCAGTGGCTTTCTGATAGTGCAGTGTTCGCTCTCGCGCACCGACGCTAATGATGACAACAAAAACGCATGATCCTATAAAAACCATCTGAATATTAAACTGAAAAGGCCGAGATTGGAGTAGATTATGCACCCACAAGGGCAAGATCCTCCTCCACTGCTCCAGGCAGCTACTAGGAAACCCCTTTCGGTAGGCATGTGATGTGCCACTGAAGCGCACACACCTCCCATGTGAGCGAGCCATCCTCACTTGTTAAACCCTTGCTTGAACCCTCCTACTCCAATGGCACATTTCCACTGCATATTTATACGAAGGCTAGACAAAAGTATAATTGATAGTGTAGCAGCAGCAGAATTAATCAAATAGGCACCTCCATTTCCATCTTGTCTTGATTGGGAAGTTGGTGAGCGAGAGCGGCAGCTACTGCTCCCCAAGGCAGACAGGCAATGTGATGCACGCCGCATTATTCCTCTCCCTCCCCCGAGGATGGGGCCTGATTAGATGGGAGGATTCCCTTCATGATTAGCAAATTTGTTACTAAGAAAATACCTTTGTAGGATCTTGTGGACTTGTGGTCAGTGAGGCCGCTCTCTCACCTCCCATAAACTAATCAATCACGCAGCGCATGTTACTGTTGATCATTGTGCAGTAGTAACATTCAGTTAGTAAGTATGGTACTGTTTTGAATTTGTGGAATGTGATGTTGGAGTTGATCGATTTGAAAGTAACAAGTGCAGTTGGAGTCGATCGATTTGAAAGTAATTGTGTCCTAGGGGGGACGAAAAAACCAAAGTGGTGTGCCATTTATTTAGTTTGGAGATGAAGGTTGCAGCCAACCACCAGCTGATTCTGACCATCTAACAGCCGGGGCGTCAAATTCAGGCCGCTTGATCAAGCCGACGATATTTTTAAAATTATACTCCTCATCAGTACAGAAGAGACTTTGAGCGTGACAGTGGCCTTTCCTACATTCTGAAGCTTCCCATGATTGCGGTTAGATCAAAGATGTTGCTCATCACAAGGCTGCATGTGAATTATCGTAAGCTGCATGTGACATTTTGTCCTGCATTTTTTTCTTTGTTGCTACGACATCTGCACTGACAATTGCATCAGGCATGTGATTGCACTAGGGAGACAGTGAGTTCTTCTTTTCTCCCCTCTGTCCATCTGTTCATGTGGTGTATTATCCACCAAGCGGAGCTGCATCACAGATCACACCAGGCATCGGAGAGCAGGTTCAAAGGTCCACTTTGGTGCTAGTGGGAGTGGGAGTGGTCCTGAAACTGTAAACACTTTGAATACATGTTTTGTTGGGCGCTTAGACTTTTGAAGCGACTGGTTAATGGCCCCAAATAAAGATGGGAAGGGGTGGAGGAGGAGGATGGATCTGTACGCCACGCCCACGGGACAGCGACGGGGGCATTTAGGCCCGGTGCTTTTCGGCCGGCGCGGCCTCTGCATCCCATCCCATCCCTGGATAGATAGATACCAAGTCGCCCGTAACCAACCACCCAACTCCGTGCGAGGCAATATTCAGGGCAGAGCCGGTGCACATTCCCCGTTGGGAGCGCCTGTGTTCTGCATGGGAGCGAACCTCTTTTCGGGACGCCCCGCTTCGCTCCCGCCCTATTTCTGTTTAGGTGAAAACGAGGCGGCCGCAACTTGGAGTTGCAGTGCAGTGCAGTCGTCCTCCTTTGCCTCCTTGGGGCTCCGGTGCCAACGATGTGCGGGAGACGACGCCTTTTTTTGGACACAGCCCAGAGGAATATACTCCCTCCGTATGGAATTACTTGTTTCGAATATGGATATATCTAAAATTAAAATACGTTTAGATACATCCATTTCTACGACAAGTAATTTCGAACGGAGGGAGTACTATGCTATGCTCCTAGTCTAGTCCTAGGGCTTGGTGGATCGTATTGTTAGCGGTTCGTCATCCTACGTACGTACTCCTACGTGGCTGAGTGGTGCTACGCATGTTGTATCTCCCGGTATTGTTGAGCTAACACGTACCGCCGCTCCAAGTAAAGTATAATGCTGCTCCTATATTGTACCGCTCGCTGGTGGTGTTGATTTTT
>NC_041386.1:106054140-106175946 GCF_002162155.2 Triticum dicoccoides
AGCATCATCATGTAGTACGCGGTCCTCCCCGCCCGCACTCAGCAACCGGCGGATGATACTGTCCCCGTGGACCACCGTTGGTCAAATCATATGCTCAAGTCCTTTTCTTACTCCATATGGGATGATTTGAGGGGTTAAATCCTTGGGAATGCTCTAAATCTCGTCTGGACTATGGAATTTCCAGACTGCTAGGTGAAGCGTCTGTTTCCTCCAGTAGTAACGGCCACAATGCAAGCTGAAATTTATGGGTAGTCTCCCACATTGGCAAAGAGAAGGATGATTTTTGAGAGGAAGAAGAAAAGGCCAGGGGAGGAGAGGAAGGACCTGAAGTGCAGCCGCACGTTGCAAGTTGCAAACCGCGCGCATGCATGCATGCATTCCGCTTGGACTATGGGCTGCTACTCCTTTCCGTTGGCTCCGTACGTTGCCAACCTTACACGTCAAGCAAGATCGTAGACCCACGTTTCCTGCGGCCGCCCATGATCCACCGGATCCTCACCAACGGAACCACCGACGGACTGGCTGGCCGCCTGATTTCAAGCCGAGAGCAAAAGGAACGCTTCATGTGTAGATTTTCCTCAAATGCTCTCCTACATTACATTGTAGAATCGTTTTTGAGCTGTGAAAACGTTGCTTAAAAAACCGGCGACGGATTAGGAAGATGTTTTTGGGAGGCACCGGAAGCCATAAACCCTAAAGTTATTAGGCGCGCACTGCACCCACCCCGGCCCAACCCCCGACAAATCCTTCCTAGAGCTGAAGCGGCAAAGGAAACTAAAGGAGGGACATTTCTAAAGCAAGACTGTATTTCAGGGCGATTCCTAGATGAGCTTTCATGGATGGTTTGAAGGACGTATGGACCGAAGCAAAAGCAAAGGGAGGACATGGCGTCCCAACAACGGTTGGCATCATTGCGTGGTGGTAACAAAAGTGAAAGACGAGGTCCCTTTCGAGCAACGTTTGGCATCTCTGGCGTCTCATCCTTCTTTTGGCAAAATCCCATGGCTAGCTGAGTCGATCGTCCGGCCTTCACGTGCAGGCAGGTGCGTGTGTGCGGTTATATGGTTCTGGTGTTCTTCTCTTTGTTTCTTCTACGATTTTCCTTCTCTTTGTTTTATTTATTTAGACATCTTTGTTTTTTCTTCTACTTCCACCACGTCACATACCGTTTCATCAATCAATCAATAGAATATGCCAATCTTGAAGAAGACATTGTGAACAGAGATGGGCGACGAAACGGTGAGAGTGAGAGAAAAAACAAATCTTTTCTACAAACCCAGCCAATATATATCTGGGCCGCCTGAAATCGCTTCTCTTACCATGAAGAAGGTCATTTTCTCTTCTTTCTCTCTCTTTTGTGCGATGCCGGTCCTTTTCTCTCACTTTGAGCCACATACTAAATATCAAGGGAACCCAAGCAGTAGTATCAAACACGAACCACATGAATTTCAGCTCCAAGTTTTATACGAGAAATGAGTCTTGATTCATGTAGAATTTCTGCAATCCAGACATAATTCGAACGGTAGTGCGTATTTTGCACCCAGAATATTCTCCCCGATTTTATGGATCGAGTGCTACAACTTTTTTTTTTCATATAGCAAGCCTACGTATACAACCTTCGTACCAAAGAACCCGGTCATGGGTACGAGCACGACGTTATATACTGCCTTTCTTGCTGCTACGTGCTGCTATTTTCAGATCCACCCGTCTGGATTGCGTGACGCACGTTGCCGATATCCATCCATCCGTCCATGCAGGCCCGCCGTGGAGCTGGCCGCAGCAAGAATCCAACCGTACCTCTGCACGTACTCCGTATCAGCCTGGCCCCAGCTCCTGCCTCCTGCCATTCCTGCGCGCGTAAGAAAAAGTTTAAGACGTGAGCGTCAGATGTGTAGTAAGTACATTTTCCATGCACGGTCAAGTTTAATTTGTGTCAGAGTGCATGTTCTTCTCACGCCGCGTGTGTGCGTGAGGGCGGACGGGGACCGGCCGGGTCCCTCTCTTGGTCTCGTAGTAATCAGAGTGATGTTAATTTGTCCAATTGTCCATGCATGCAACATGATTCATGCGGCTGGTGTAACAAGAGTAAACGCTAGGTTAAGCTAGTTAAGCACTTAAGCACTCGTGAATAATGGCGCTCCTCGTGTGTGTGAAGTTTTTCCTTTTAGCAAACGTAGTGATGGAAGTGCACCTCCACTGACGGCTGGGGCCCATGGGTCGCGTCTTGCTGCTGTGTCGGTTTTGTATGTCATGTACTGCACGTTTGTTTGTTACCCATCATTGCGGGACCTGCTTCTGCATGGATGGTTTTACCGTGTCTTGATGTGCATGATGCAAGCAAACTGGGGGAGGCGACGCACCTGGCAGTGGCGTAGGTAATTATGGTCGTCACATCGGCATGAAACAGTGCGACACAAAATAATCTACCCAACCGAGTCTCTGTTTGATGGGCCGACTTAATTGATTAAGAACACGTAGAGGCTTTCGTTATTAATTTGCCCGTGCGTACATGCAATCACTGTCGCTGTACGTACGGCGGCTACGATCATTGTATGTAAGTACGTACGAACTCTAATTAAATCCAGCAATTGTACCACATTGCTAAAAAAACTTGCCGTAACTTAGTAAACCTAGCCCAATTCTACTTACGACAAATAATGGGGCTCGCCAACCGGCCAACAAAGGACTGCACAGGGGAGTATAGTATCATCAACAAAACGAAACGGGAAATCTTGAGTAGTTATGACAACGATAACATCACGATCGATCAAGCCGTCACAAAATAAGGAATGCCATGTTACGCAATGATGGGGAATGATTCAACCATGTTGGCCGTTAATTCCCTCTTCATCTGCATCTGTTGACATGCGTAAGTGGGCACCCACCAGCCGAGCACTTGTACCGCGGCAGGCATGCATCCCATACCACCGCAACCGCTTTCCCTCTGGTCATGCGACTCATGTCATGTCACGAACTCGCACAGCCCAGACCAGACCAGGGAGTCGGGAACTCGGGATACGATTCTCCTTCTCACCGTCACGAGAGTCCACGACACCACCACGCCGCCGCTCCGTGAATCCTAGCTGCGCTCCCACGCGTCTCCCGGCACCCGCGCGCCGATCCCACGTGACACTTCCCCGTTCGCTTCCTCCGCTCCCAATCCCTGCCCAAAAAATGGATGGCAGCGCCGCGCCGTACTCACGTCACATCGGGGGCGGTCACGTCACGTCACGTCTGCCCCCGCCCTGGCGAATTCCCTCCTCGCTCGACCTAGCCCAAGCGTGTCCCGGGCCACCACGGAAGCCCCGCCACCACGAAGCGTGACGCGAGAAGGGAAGGGGGAAAAACCCGATCCTTATCCCCCGCTGCTCGCCCGGACGGCGTCAGGCCCCCGACGGCTCTCGTGCGGCCGGCGGAGCCGCCACGTGCGACGCCGTCCAGGCTGAGCTAAACGGCGGCGGCCCACCGAGGCGACGCCACAGGGGCGGACCGGGACGTGCACCCAAACAAAACGCGGACGTCGCGTCACGACTTACCTCTCCGGCCTTTCCATCGCCCAAAAGAAAAGCGCACGGCACAGGGGACGTGAATGGATTCGAATTATCTTATTTAATGCGCTCTTTTTTTTGGTTCCGCGGACGAGGATACCCAGGGGCGATAATAATAATAAGACAAGGAACGAAATTCGCCTCGTTATTATCCGTCCATCCGAGCCCTTTTGCGCGGGGGATAACGAGGGGTAGCAAATTTCCGGAGGCCGAAAGTGGCCGGAGGAAAACGGAACGGAGCGGAGGAGGATAGGCAACTCATCTCGGACGGATAGGCGAACAGGAAAAGGGCCACCGACTCGACACGTGTGGTGGCCTTCTCTGACGTGGTGGCGGGACGGCCAAATGCCACAAGAGATTCGAAAAAACTTACTTCTTGAGAGTATGCAAATTGTGTATCATATTTTTCTAGAAGACATAAATAGTTTTACAAGAAACTTAACGAGGATGCAAACATCGACGTGGGTGCACCCACTCCAGTCAAGCTAACTAGCCTGCTCTCTCACGAAACGTTATAGTCCTCCTGCTCCGATAAGAGCTAACTTCCATTCTTTAAGTTCATCTAGGATTTTGGTAGCAAGGTCAATAGCTCTAGTTTGTTGTTCAAGTCTGTCAAATATTCAAGCATTTCGTTGTTTCCACAATGACCATGGCATGCAAACGACGAAGCTATCGAATCCCCTTTTCTCAGTCGTCCGGAAGCTAGCTCGTTGACGAAACCATCATTCAAAGAACGTGTCTGTCTCCACTGGCCTAGAAATGGGAAGTTGAAGTGTTTCGGGACAACCGGTGCCAAACTTCACGAGCATAGACACACCACACCAAAATGTGTTTGGCATTGTCTTCACTTTGGAGGCAAGTAAAGCACGCCGAGGGCTGGTCTTGGAGACCGCGTCGAGCCCTCCGATCCGATATCCAAAGGAGATGCTAGGCGACGAGCCATGCAAAGATTTTTTGCTTAGGCGACGCATAGCTTCTCTAAATGCAAGCGGTCGTAGGGGAGCGAGTCACACCTTGAAAGAGTCTAGCGTATGTAGACTTTGGCAGAGTATGTGGCCTCTTCCCATGCGCAAGACCAAGAGAACGAATCTGGTGCGAGGAGATCACGGTGCACCGTGGCAATGACATGCCTGAGATGCACCATCTGAATTTGTGCCATGAAGGAGATGTTGCCATGGACATCGTGAATTTGTGCCATGAAGGAGATGTTGCCATCGACATCGTGAACGCACCGCTCCTCCAAAGTTGCCTTCTCCATAGTTCTATAGTTGATCGGGCGAGTGTCAGCCAATGCAAGGACATTAGGTGCATTATCTGAGACGGAGAACCCATGGATCCACTAGTCTTACCAGAACAACACTTTCTACGAGCGACGAGACACCGTCTGCCATTTGTCTTCTCTTTTCCTACGCAGAAGAAAGAGCGCATCCATGCATTGATATCGTCGAGGACACAGTCTAGAGCATCCAAAACCAAGAACTGATGAACCAGTCTAGCCGCGATAACTGATTTGACAAGCACTAGTCTCCCAGGCCGCCGTATGAATCATTTCCGCCACGTAGGGACAAACTTCCTCACCACATCAAGAATGGGTTGTCAATCAGACTTGGTAAGCTGCTTGATAGCGAGCTGCAGTCTGAGGTATCTACAAGGGAACTCTGTCAAGGTGCATTGTAGCACACCAAAAACACATTCCCTATCATCCAGATCACTTCGTATAATCGTGGCCATAGACTTCCTGTAGTTGAGACCCGAGGCCTCCCCAAAAACATCTAGAGCCTCTCTAACAAAGTGGAGATCAAGCCGTGTGGGGCGGATGCAGAAGGCCACGTCGTCAGCATAGATAGAGATAAATTGTACCGTCAAGATTCCCCTATAAGTACTGAGCACACCCTCCTCCAAAGCTCTGGCGATGATCGCTGTGAGGGCATCCATGGCTATGAAAATAAGAGAGGCAAAATTGGATCTCCTTGCCACAATCCTAGAGCATGTATGATGCTCCTTCTAGGAGAACCATTGATCAGAATTCTGGTGGAGGTGAAGTGGAGGAGAATAGCCAGCCATCTGATCCATTTCGTGCCGAATAACTTGGCTCTGAGCACCTCGAACAAAATCGGCCAAGAAAGGGTGTAGGTGCATCTAGTGCCACCCCTAGTTGGTTTTGGAGTATTGACGACAAATCTAGTTGAGGGACTAATGTGTTTGTGAGAATTGCAGGATAACACAGGTAGAAGTCCCTCATTGATTCAGTTTTACTACCAGAGATGACCCCTAAAAATGTATGAAGACATTGAAGTCAAAGGTGGTATATGAAGATATTCACATTGAAGACTATGACAAGAGAAGACACTATATGAAGCCTATGGAGCTTGAAGACTTAGATCTTTCGTAGTTCTTTTTCTTTTGTGTAGAGTCATAGGAACCACCGTACTGTTAAGTGGGGTCCAAGAGAACCAGTCAGAATGACTGAAGTGATGCCTAAACCAAAAACCTATGTCTTCGAGTGAAGACTATGAGAGCGAATCTTGTCCAGAGTCGGACAAGTCAGCTTTGCTTGTAGCCCAAGTAAAGTTGCCGTGTGAGTTTGAAATCTGACCGTTGGAACACGTGTCAGTTCCTTAGTGACCCAGGGTCATTTCGGACAAATCAGGTTGGGTTGCCAAGTGGCTATAAATAGCCCACCCCCTACAACCATAAACGGTTGGCTGCTCAGATTGAAAGTACGGCTTTTGTCGTTTGAGAGCAACCCACCTCGAAGCCTTTGAGAGAAAATTCCTTGCGAGGATAAAGCCCTAACCACCAGAGCCAGAGAGAATTGGGCATCACTTAAGTCTTCTTGTCTGTGTGATTTGAAGACTTATTACACTTGAGGACTGTGCATCCTCCAGCCGGTTAGGCGCCACGTTCTGAGCATCCAAGAGACATTGTGGATTGCCGGTGAATGAAGTCTGTGAAGGTTTGGGAGTCTACCTTGAAGACTTACCAGAGTGGTTGGGCGAGGTCTATGTGACCTTAGCTCAAGGAGAATACGGTGAGGACTGGGTGTCCTGAGCTGCGTGTTCAGGACTGGGTGTCCGGGACTGTGTGTCCTAAGGTTTAAATACCTAGCCGCTCCAACCAGACGTACAATTGTCACAGCAACTGGAACTGGTCTAACAAATCATTGTCTTCAACGAGTCACTGGTTTCATATTCAGTTCCCTTTACTTACTGTTACTCCTTGTGAAGTCATTGTATGTTTGTACTATCATTTGTCTTCACTGAGTGACTACGTGTTCTGTTTGGCTTCACAATATCTTCCTACCTGATCCTTACTATCTAGCTGCTATTAGTCTTTGTGCTTTCACTTCATTGAATACTTGACTATGGTTTGCCTAGTGTAGTCTACCTTCCGCTGCAAGGTAATAGGTTTAATTTTATCGTTTGTCTTCAAAACTTCTATGTTCTGAAGACTTTCATAAAAATCGCCTATTCACCCCCCTCTAGTCGATATAACGCACTTTCAATTGGTATCAGAGCAAGGTGCTTCCTTGTTCTGTGTGATTCGGTTTAACCACCTGGAGTTTTAGCTATGTCGACTGCAGGGATAATTAAAGTCTCCGCTGCGTGCCCCGTCTTCGATGGAACTGAATATCCCTACTGGAAGAATAAGATGCGCATGCATCTTGAAGCCATTGATGTCAACATATGGTATGTCGTCGAGAACAGCGTTCCCAAGGCTGGAGAAGGTGTCACTACTGCTGATGTCAAGAAATTTGTTCAACTGGACTCTACTGCCAAGAATATCATCTGTGGTCATCTGACCAAAGGACAGTATGGCCGTGTGAGTGCTTTGAAGACATCTAAGCTGGTCTGGGACTGGCTCTCCAAGGTCAATGAAGGCATCTCAACCCAGAGAGATCAGAGAATCAGTGTCCTTCGCAACCTCTTCAACCGCTTCAAGCGAAATGACAATGAGAATGTCCAACACACATTTGACCGACTCACTGACATCACAAATGAGCTTCAAGCCCTCGGCGCCACTGAGATTACCAAACACGAAGTCGTCAAGACGCTGCTGAGATCACTTGATAGTTCGTTTGACATCCTGGCCCTAATGATTCAATAACGTCCTGATTTCAAGACACTCGATCCGTCTGACATACTTGAGAGGCTCAACACACATGAGTTTCAGCTTACGGAGAAAAGAGATATCTACGGTCCAAACTATGGGCGAACTCGTGCCTTGAAGGCAAAAGCTGTCTCCTCATCTGAAGAAGAATCTGACAGCAGTTCTGATGATCCTGAAGACATTGGAAGGAACTTGCTATGCTTGTCAAGAAGTTCCAAAAATTCACCAAGAAGAAAGGCTTCAGAAAGTCTTCCCAATCAAGTTCAAGGAATGATGAAGCTCCTGCTCATGACTACAAGAAGAAAACATGTCACAAGTGCAAGAAACTTGGCCACTTCATCTCTGAGTGTCCACAGTGGGACAATGAGAACAAAAAGAAGAAGAAGAGCAAGGAATATGACTCTGACGACAAGAAGAAGAAGAAGAAATACTCAAAGTCTTCTTCCAAGTCTTCCTCAAAGTCTTCATCACACAAGAAGAGCTCATCTGGCAAGGCACGTGCGTTTGTTGGCAAGGAAATGAATTCAGAGGAGGAGTCTGCTTCTGAGGAGGCGGAGGTGGAGTCTGAGGAGGAATCCGACTCAGGCGTCGCACGTCTAGCTACAACATACGTTGCCAAGTCCATCTTCAACATTGAAGACAATGACTTCATCACCGACACCGATGCAAATGACAAGGACTACTCCGCTTCTACCTACTACTTCATGGCCCGCGGTGCCAAGGTAAACACACGCACTACTCACTATCAAACATCTAGCGACGATGACTCTGATTGTGGTTCAAAACCTAGCTACAAAACACTTGCTAAAATTGCAACTGAACAACAGAAAGCTATGGAATATATTCAAAAACTATTAGACAGAAGCGATGATCTGTTAGGTGCTGAAATGACTCGATCTGAATCCTTAATTGAAGACATAAAAAATCTTCACGTTAAGTATCAGGAACTTGAAAGTCGTCATGAAACTCTCTCAACAACTCATGAAAAGCTTTCCTATGATTATCTTCAAAGGAAGCAAGATCTTGAGAAATTGAGAGCGGTTCATGAAGATCTTCAAATGGAAAACGAGTCACTTCGCGCCAAACAGATCAGTCCCGCTCAGGAAGGATTTGAACCACCATGTCTTAAATGCATTGAGCGTGATAATGCTACTTCTGTTGCTGAATGTTCTACTGCTACTGCTGTTGCAATATCTTCAACTGCTGATGTGGTAACTAACCCCTCTGCTGAGGATACCACCGCTATTGCTGATGAGAATGCTAGGTTGAAAAAATTGCTTGAAACAGGGTTGTACAAAAGTCTTAAAGGGCATCAGACGCTATGTGATGTCCTAAAAAAGCAGATTCTGAACCGAAACCCTAGGAAAGAGGGTGTAGCGTTCATAAGGAAAATGAATGCAGATGGCTCTTACTGGAAACCTGAGCAGTACCCCAAAACCATGTGGGTTGCTACAAAGGAACCTTCAGAAGATCCAACCGATCTATCTAGCTTCACTTGTGCTAACCCCATTATCATTGATGAATCCTTTGATGCAAACTATATATTGTTTAAGAATCAGAATGGTGAAGTGTTTGCCAGGTACATTGGTACTAACTGCAGGAATGGACCGCCTATGAAGAAGATCTGGGTTCCAAAAAGGTGTCTGGAGAGTCTTCCTGTGAATGTCATCATGACACCTCACGTGAAGAAGACAAACCTCAGACCAAATGCTTCATACGGTCCAAAGGCTTCATACGGTCCAAAGGCTTCATACAGACAGAGGGCTCACCTGAGTCGCACTAACGCAAATGTTTTGTAGGGAAACCATACTCAGGCATATGAATATGAGAGCGGTTCACCAAACCGCCATGTTCATAAAACCAAGAACTATTCTGCCTATTCTTATGAGTACTATTGTCCGCCTGCAAGACTGTTTGCTAAGGCTTCAAAGCCAAAATTCTCAGATGTTGCACTTAGACTTATTGCTTCTAAGACGCCCTTGATGTGGGTGGCTAAGAAAGCTTAACTCTCTTTTGCAGGGAAAGGTCTCCAGCAGAAAACCAAAATCGTCTGACGCTATTGCTGGGGACCTTAAACATCTTGTAGGGCGCAAGATCAAATGCCCAAATGGTCTTACTATGTACTTCGTACCTGAATCGCTTGCTACTCTCCCTATTAGTCCTAACCTGGATCTAAGCTTTCATAACCCACTGGTTCGTCAAGTGTTTTTGCTTCACAATGCTCTTGGTGAAGCCTATCCCCCTAACTGCACTGTAGGGTACGACACCAGCGTCTTCAGAATGGATTATTGACAGTGGGTGTACAAATCACATGACTGGCAAAAGAAGTCTTCTTATGGACTCAACCTTACGTCCATCCGATAAGAGCCACATCACATTTGCTGACACTGGTAAAAGTAAGGTATTGGGTCTAGGTAGAGTTGCAATCTCAAGGGATCAACACATGGATAAAGTCATGCTTGTTGAATCCCTTGGCTTCAACTTAATGTCTGTCTCAATGCTTTGCGATTTGAACATGATCGTAATGTTTGGAAAATATCGTTGCCTTGTACTAATGGAATCTGAAAAGTCTCTAGTGTTTGAAGGGTATCGAAAAGATGATTTGTACGTGGTAGATTTCTCAGCAGGGCCACAACTTGCAGTATGTCTTCTAGCAAAGGCTTCAGAATGCTGGCTCTGGCATCCGAGGCTTGGACATGCTGGCATGAGGAACCTCCACACCCTTGCGAAGAAGAAGCATGTCATAGGCATTGAGGGCGTCAAGTTCAAGAAAGACCACTTATGCGGTGCCTGTGAAGCAGGGAAGATGACGAGGGCCAAACATCCCTCGAAGACAATCATGACCACTACTCGACCCTTCGAACTGCTTCACATGGATCTTTTCGGTCCCACTCATTACTCAACTCTAACTACTACTGCTTGCCTCTATGGCTTCGTTATTGTTGATGATTATTCTAGATATACTTGGGTGCACATAATCCTTTACAAGACTGAAGTGCAGGATGTATTCAGACGCTTCGCCAATCGAGCTATGAACAATTTTGGCGCCAAGATAAAGCACATCAGAAGTGACAATGGCACTGAATTCAAGAACACTGGCCTTGATACATATCTTGATATCTTGGGCATCACACATGAATTCTCAGCCCCGTACACGCCACAGCAGAATGGCGTCGTCGAACGCAAGAACAGAACACTAATTGAGATGGCCAGAACGATGCTAGATGAATACAAGACCCCAAGAAAATTCTGGCCCAAAGCCATTGATACTGCATGCCATACAATCAATTGTGTTTATCTTCACAAGCTACTGAACAAGACATCTTATGAGCTCCTTACTGGCAAGAAGCCAAATGTCAGTTACTTCAGAGTATTTGGCGCTAGGTGCTGGATCAAGGACCCACATCACACCTCAAAATTTGCACCAAAAGCACATGAGGGTTTTATGCTTGGATATGGAAAGGATTCGCACTCCTACAGAGTCTTCAATCTCTTTCATTACAAAGTGGTTGAAACAGTGGATGTGCGGTTCGATGAGACCAACGGTTCACAAAGAGAGCAGCTGCCAAATGTGCTAGATGAAGTTCCATCCAGTGAGTCAATCAAGCTAATGGGAACTGGAGAAATTATACCTTCTGAAGCTCATCCTGAAGAAGAACTTATCATTTCAGCACCTGATCAACATGAAGACAATGCTCAGCCTGAAGACATTCCTTCCAACAAGGACAATGAACAACAAGAGCAAAGTCTTCGCCCTGTACATCCTCGCGTTGCCAATGAAGTGCAGATTGAAAGAATAATTGATAGCATCAATGCACCTGGTCCACTCACTCGTTCAAGGGCAACTCAGCTAGCAAATTTTTGTGGGCACTTCACATTTGTCTCAATAGCAGAACCCAAGAAAGTTGAAGAAGCCTTCATGGAACCTGAATGGATTCAAGCTATGCAAGAAGAGCTTCAACAGTTTGAGCTGAATAATGTATGGGAACTGGTTAAGCGTCCTGATCCATGGAAGCACAATATAATAGGCACCAAATGGACATACCGCAACAAGCAAGATGAGCATGGTCAAGTTGTCAGAAACAAAGCTCGTCTCGTTGCTCAAGGATATACTCAAGTGGAAGGCATTGACTTCGATGAAACATTTGCTCCTGTGGCTAGACTTGAGGCCATACGCATACTGCTGGCCTATGTAAATCATCATAACATACTTCTATATCAAATGGATGTGAAGAGTGCCTTTCTCAATGGCAAGATTGAAGAAGAAGTGTATGTTGCACAACCGCCTGGCTTTGAAGATCCAAAACATCCTGACATGGTATACAAGCTCAACAAGGCACTGTATGGCCTCAAACAAGCCCCTCGGGCCTGGTACGACACACTCAAATACTTCCTGAAGAGCAAAGGCTTCATACCTGGTTCCCTAGATCCCACTCTTTTCACGAAGACATATGATGATGAACTGTTTGTGTGCCAAATATATGTGGATGACATTATCTTCGGCTGCACCAATCAGAAGTACAGTGAAGAGTTTGGATATATGATGCAAGAGCAATATCAGATGTCCATGATGGGGGAGCTGAAGTTCTTCCTTGGTCTTCAAATACGACAACAACGCAATGGCATATTCATATCTCAAGAGAAGTATCTCAAAGATTGCCTGAAGAAGTTCGGTATGCAAGACTGCAAAGGCTTCACAACACCAATGCCAGCCAAACATCATCTGGGTCTTGACGACAATGGTAAAGAGTTCGACCAAAAGGTATACCGCTCCATGATTGGTTCTTTACTTTATCTATGTGCATCTAGGCCAGATATTATGCTTAGTGTTTGCATGTGTGCTCGATTTCAAGCGGCACCAAAGGAGTCGCATCACTTAGTTGTGAAGCGAATTCTTCGATATTTGGCTCACACTCCAACTCTAGGATTATGGTATCCAAAGGGCTCAGAGTTTGATCTGGTTGGATTCTCGGATGCTGATTATGCTGGTGACAAAGTTGATCGCAAGTCTACATCAGGCACATGTCACTTTCTGGGATGATCACTTGTATGTTGGTCTTCAAAGAAGCAGAACTGTGTATCTCTCTCCACTGCTGAATCTGAATACATTGCAGCTGGATCTTGCTGCGCTCAACTTCTGTGGATGAAGCAAACACTCAAGGACTATGGCATTCATCTGAAGCAAGTGCCACTTTACTGCGACAATGAAAGCGCTATCAAGATTGCCAACAACCCAGTTCAGCACTCGAAGACAAAGCACATTGAAATTCGTCATCACTTTCTCACAGATCATGTTGTGAAGGAAGACATTGATATCATACACGTCAACACTGAAGAGTAATTGGAAGATATCTTCACCAAGTCCTTGGATGAGAAGAGGTTTTGCAAGTTACGTTGTGAGCTAAATATCCTAGAATCCTCAAATGTCCTGTGATCAGGCACACATCCTAACCCTTATGCATATTGATGACTTAGATGTGCAACACACGAAGTAAAGTATATCTTCAATCAATGAAGACATACATTCTAAGTGTGAATACATTAATGTGGAATTTGACTTCGGAGCACCACGATAATTGTGCGCCGTGTTTGGGTCTAATACTTCCTATACGGTGGGTAACGCCACCACCAAACATTCTATTTTGAAGTGTTTCACTCATGGCATTACCTTGCAATGTCTTCACATTTGGTTTGGCTTCGAACTCAACATATTTTCATGATTATCTTCACTATGTTGATTATAGATATATGTATATATATATGCTAGTGTTCTGTCCTCTACAGCATTCACTTATAGCTATGTCTTCGTGTTGAATCTTTTGAACTAAGTGAATGTGATCGGACCCTAACCTCTCTGTGCTTTCTATCTCAAACTCTATCTCTCCAAGTCATATGCATTCTATTGAAACTGTCGAATGTCTTCTCTGCGTCCTTGTCAGCAGAATATACAGAGACAACCATTAAGTCCGTTTTCAATGCTCATTCCTCCACATGAAATCCGGAGAAGTAGGAATGACCACCCGACAATCCAGGCGTGCGTGGGACATGGAACAAACCCCAAAATTCCGCATACTGGCCACGTGTTCCTCAGATGCGAATCTCCAGGGGCACCTGTGTAATAGCATAGTGCCGCCCCTGTGCCTATAAATACACACTCACAGCGGTAATTATCTCTTCTTCCACCCTCGCATGAACCCTAGCGCCACCGCTAGCTCTCGACGATGCCGACGACGAAGCGCTTCGCTGCCACAACCTCTCCGACGCCGTCTTCATGCCGACCGCGGACATCGTCCTCTCCGCCGTCGCCGTAGGTGTCCTCCGTCGCCAAGTTAGGGCACGGAAGATCGAACTGCTCGGCCTCATCTCCCACTCCATCTAGCAGTTCTCAGTGTGGTAAATAAAACTCCCTTTTTACAGCACCGTTGATCCTATTGATGTGTCACTTTCTACCACAAGCAGTTTCTGTTCACACAAGCTAGATCTCTCTCACACTGCATCTCATAACATGCCTAGTATATTCACTTGTGCTTCACAAAGTAGTTAGATTCCTCACTTGTACTGATCTGTGGATTCGTACAAATCTGGAACCAACTTCTTATCTATGAGTGAATGTCTTCGCACGATGAGGTCAATGTCTTCTAAACTGATTTATCTTCAAAATCTTCTGAGAATGCATATGACCTCTTCCCCTTCCCTCGCACCTTAATGCTGTCACAGGTACATGTCCGTGGGAGAATCATTTGGTTCTCATAGTCTGCATTCATTTGCAGAATTCTTACAGCATCACATAAATTCTCCTGAAGCCAGTTCCTGTTGGCCCAGCAAGAGAAAGCCTTTGAAGCCGTTGAATGTCTTGAAGCCTTTCAAGTTAAAGTTTATGGCTTCAGAGAAAGCAGCAAGGAAGGGGGGCAGACAACGTCGTGGCGAAACATCCAGAGATCTGCCTGATGAACTCGCAGAAATGTATAAGACAGATCCTGAAGAGGATTATAGTCAGCGCAAGACCCGAATCCAATGGATTCGACGCTATTGGGCAGAACAATGGTTCAAATACCGCTTCACAACCCAAGAGTATGCTGAGAAAAGTGCCATCAAAAGACCGTGGGGAGACATCTTATACAAGAATCTTCTACCCAGGTCCAAAGATGAAGCTATTGCCCAAAGCTTCTATCCATGCATGGTTCGTGGGCCACAGCCTGATGATGCACATCCGTCGTCACTACTCTGGTGTCGTGACGACAATCTGTTCAAGCGCAACTTCTAGTTTGCCCAAAACTCAGCAAAGCAGAATAAGAAGAAATTTGGGTTAGACTTCAACCCTGGTCCCTCAGCACCAAGGGAAGATGGCACACGAGAAGCAGAACTCAATGTCATCGGTCCTTATGCCAACCTTGAAGGCCTCATCACCCGCATCTTAGTTCAAGGGACCGCAGTGAATGAGCCTCCAGCTAACTCTGAATCTGATGACGCGCCTGCAGTTCTGAAGACAAATAAGCTGAAGAAGCCTAAAGCTTCAAAACCCGCCCCTTCACCAAAAGTCTCAAGGGCGAAGCCACTGGCATTTGCACCTCCTGAAGACAATATGCAGTCTTAAGACTTATCATGCGTCTCCAAGCCCCAGAAGGCCAAGATGCCTCTGTCTCACACTGGCAAAGAGCTAACAGCTGCTGCCATTCTGCGCAACGAAGACATTGATCTATCAAGTGATGAAGATCTTGCAGATGACGCTCTTGAGCAACTCATCAAGAGCAAAGAAGAAGCAGAAATCTTCAATGATCTGCCTCTCTTTGATGTCACCATCATCCACAACTTTATTGACGAGTGGTTTAACACGCCAAACATCAGCTTTGAAGATCTGCAGCTACCTATTGGCCTCAGTGTCACCTTCCAAGGCGCCATTGCTTCAGAACTTTCTATTGCCCAGCGCATTGTTGAGCTGAAGCATAAGATTGACTATGAAAAGGCTCAGTTCAAGAAGCATATGGCCAAGCTCAGCGTGCAAGAAGTGAAGAACTTCAAGACAATGATGCACGAGCTCAAGGAAGCCTTTGTGAAGAAGCGTGCAGAAGCTCAGGGTTCGCGTGAGCGCATGAAGACTCTGGCTAACAGATGTGTGCAAGCCTATAATGAGGCTGAGAAGCGCAAAGCACTTGGGCGTCCTGGCATCGACCCCAGGATGGCTGCAAAGAAGAAGAAGAAGAAGCCTGCTACGGCTGAAACTGATGCACCAAGGCAAGAAGCGGTTCCGATTGTCTTCCCAACAAGAATGACTGGCTCGAAGCCAAAGAGCCGATCAACAGCTTCAGAGCTCAAGAAGACAAGAACTGCTGAGGCTGAAGCCAGGAAGAGGAAACACTCTAAAGACTCTCCTACTGACCCCACCAAGAAAAAGTGAAAAACCAAGAAAGCTCGGGCTGCTCCCACAGAGCCCTTGATAGTTAAACCCATTTCTATGGTTCATCCTGACACAGAACATCAACTGATAGTTCATGAGCCTGCTTCCACAGAGGCTCTTGAAGCTGAAGACATTCCAGCAGCTGATCCCATCGCTGCTGAAGACATTGGTCATCATGACAATGTAGAAGATGATGCAGTCCTTCCTCAGTTTGAAAACAGCAAACTCATCAGCATTGGTCGTCCACTGACGCCAATTGCACATGATGCTTCATGGGCGGATCGCCCACAAGAGGAAGAAGACTATGAGGCCCAGCCCACTCCAACTCCACAGGCGTCGTCTGCGTTCTGCAGGCTTCGCAAAGGTCCAAGGCCTCAAGTCTATGCTGAAGACATTCCGGCTGCATCAGCCGCATAAGAAGAAGTACCACAGGATCCCACTCCCCTGTCCCACCAAGAAGCAGTTCTCCAGGAGAATGTGCTTGTGACCGACCCTCCAGCTAGTCAAGTGGAGGATGAAAATCGTGAGGCTGCCACAACCAACAATGAAGCTAATGTGGAGCCCTCCCCAGCAAAAGCTTCAGAAGACAGCGAAGCCACTGATCCCGACACTTCTGTTCCTGAGTCTGCTACCGGTCCCCAATTCAACTATCATGTTGAGCACAGGCCTCAGGTCCAGAAGCCAATCCCAAGACTGCCAAGGTTTCCAGGTCCTGCATCAGCACCTGGCTCCTTCAACATCAATGGCTTCAGGGCAGACAACACGTTCTTCAATAGCTTCAGGAACCCCTACTCTAGGGAAAGGATATCATCTGATCGGTTCTGGAGCTATCCTCAGCGAAGCTATTACTCTTGCATTCTTTACAACCAAGGTCGCATCTTCCCACACAAGCGCCTTGATGTTGAAGCTATAGCTGGTCTGCCCTGTCTAGAAGAAGCGTTGGATTGCTTCAAGCAAGTGGGTCTGCTGTAGTTTGTTACAGATGAAGAGCATTGGAATGAAGAGCTGCTGCTACAATTCTATGCCACACTTCACATCAAAGGGTACAGCAGAGATCCGAAGACTTGGGTCCTGGAGTGGATGACTGGCAACGTTCATCACGAAGCCAATGCATTTGACATCATTGAGCTCACTGGCTTGCCCACTCCTGGTGATCTCTTCGAGCAAGGCTGTCAGCTGCATGCTGAAGCTATTGAGAGCATCTTTCAACGACCAGAACCTAATATGAGTCAAATGCTCAGCATGATGAAGCCATTGCCCCAAGATGCTGCGTATCCCACAGAGTTCTTCGTTGAAGACCTTGAGTACCTGCCTAGAACCATCTATCACATCATCAGGAAGACTCTCTGGCCTATCAAAGGGCACTCTCCAAATGCCAAGCTTCAGGGTGCAATGAAGACTTTGGTCTTCTATATACTTCATGGCAAATGCTTCAGTGCACACGACTTCTTCATATGCCAACTTGCTGCATCAGGCATGGATCTGTTTGGTTTGAAGTTCTACGCCCCTTGGGTCATGCGGCTGATCAAGCTACACTCCGCCATCTCGTATCAGCCCTCAGCCTGCAACCATCGGATCTTCTTGCCTGACATGGACATGTCTGCCGAAGCCATATATTCTGAGCCTGCCAAACAACCTCTAAGTCTTCAGAATGCAGAACATCAGAGTTTTACTCAGAATGTTGAAGGCGTTGAAGCAGTTTCTTGGGTGTATCCTTTGGCTGGCACTACACGTGCACCACACCCTACTTCAACTGAAGCCACTGACAGTGCCACTGCTCCAAGACCCAAGAAGCGCACTCGTGTTCTCAACGACCGAGAGCTTCTTGTGGCTCTACATCAGAAACAAGATAGGCATCATGACTGGCTGAAGCGACAGATGAAAAGCCTCTTGGTGGATGTTAATCGCACTCGAAATCTTGCCACCAAGAATGCGTTCGTTGCCCATGAAACCTGTCGCCGCACATGGAAAGGGCAAACGATGATGCTTTCTGAAGCTGAACTTCAAGAGGATGGCTTCACTGAGAGATTCAAGTTTGACTCCACACCTCCTCGAAGGGCTGTGCTGCTAGGAACTCCATCCCTTGAAGACTCTGAGTTCTCTTCCTCTGCTGCCACAGTCACTGCCAAAATTATTGAGGAAGAAGACGATGCCACTTCACCGCCATATCCTTCAGCACCTCCAAGCTCTTCTGCAACGCCAAACAACACCAACAATCCTGCTACTTCACCTACTCCTCATGGGAACGAGTAGAGGCTCTATGTCTTCAAACCTTTTTGGTCATTACTGACAAAAGGGAGAGAAGCATATGAGATTGATAGTCTTCAAGCGGGTTCATATGGGCGGGTGCCTTATATTTTGCTTCGTGCTTACAACTCTCGTTTTTTGCTACATGTGGTTCTTATGAGTTGTAACACTTAAACTAGATGGTCGTCTGCTACTTATTTGCCACCTTGTTTTGCGAAGATAAATTCCGCATGTGCGACGATAAATTCCGCACTTATCTCATTCTGCAGACGTCCATTTTCCATTATGCATGTCATTATCTTCATATACTTCACATGCATAGTGGATTGTCATCATAAGTTGAAGTGGATCTCCACAAGTACAACCTGCCATGTGCATTTGCATTCCAAAAGCAAATTAACTTATATGCACATCTTCAGGGGGAGCCCTTGCAACTTATGAAGACAATTCATTATCCTTTGCAATTTCACAGATCATATTCCCCGTTGAAAACTTCAACTAGTTTGTCATCAATCACCAAAAAGTGGGAGATTGTAAGTGCATCTAGTGCCACCCCTAGTTGGTTTTGGAGTATTGACGACAAACCTAGTTGAGGGACTAATGTGTTTGTGAGAATTGCAGGATAACACAGGTAGAAGTCCCTCATGATTTGGTTTTACTACCAGAGATGACCCCTAAAAATGTATGAAGACATTGAAGTCAAAGGTGGTATATGAAGATATTCACATTGAAGACTATGACAAGAGAAGACACTATATGAAGCCTATGGAGCTCGAAGACTTAGATCTTTCGTAGTTCTTTTTCTTTTTGTGTTGAGTCATAGGAACCACCGTACTGTTAAGTGGGGTCCAAGAGAACCAGTCAGAATGACTGAAGTGATGCCTAAACCAAAAACCTATGTCTTTGAGTGAAGACTATGAGAGCGAATCTTGTCCAGAGTTAGACAAGTCAGCTTTGCTTGTAGCCCAAGTAAAGTTGCCGTGTGAGTTTGAAATCTGACCGTTGGAACACGTGTCAGTTCCTTAGTGACCCAGGGTCATTTCGGACAAATCAGGTCGGGTTGTCAAGTGGCTATAAATAGCCCACCCCCTACAACCATAAACGGTTGGCTGCTCAGATTGAGAGTATGGCTTTTGTCGTTTGAGAGCAACCCACCTCGAAGCCTTTGAGAGAGAATTCCTTGCGAGGATAAAAGCCCTAGCCACCAGAGCCAGAGAGAATTGGGCATCACTTAAGTCTTCTTGTCTGTGTGATCTGAAGACTTATTACACTTGAGGACTGTGCATCCTCCAGCCGGTTAGGCGTCGCGTTCTAAGCTTCCAAGAGACATTGTGGATTGCCAGTGAACGAAGTCTGTGAAGGTTTGGGAGTCTACCTTGAAGACTTACCAGAGTGATTGGGCGAGGTCTATGTGACCTTAGCTCAAGGAAAATACAGTGAGGACTGGGTGTCCTGAGCTGCGTGTTCAGGACTGGGTGTTGGGGACCGTGTGTCCTAAGGTTTAAATACCTAGCCGCTCCAACCAGACGTACAATTGTCACAGCAACTGGAACTGGTCCAACAAATCATTGTCTTCAACGAGTCACTGGTTTCATCTTCACTTCACTTTACTTACTGTTCCTCCTTGTGAAGTCATTGTATGTTTGGTCTATCATTTGTCTTCACTTAGTGACTACGTGTTCTGTTTGGCTTCACAATATCTTCCTACCTGATCCTTACTACCTAGCTGCTATTAGTCTCTGTGCTTTCACTTCATTGAATACTTGACTATGGTTTGCCTAGTGTAGTCTACCTTCCACTGCATGGTAATAGGTTTAATTTTATCATTTGTCTTCAAAACTCCCATGTTCTGAAGACTTTCATAAAAATCACCTATTCACCCCCTCTAATCGATATAACGCACTTTCAGCAGATATCTTCACCAAGCCCTTGGATGAGAAGAGGTTTTGCAAGTTACGGTGTGATCTAAATATCCTGGAATCCTCAAATGTCCTGTGATCAGGCACACATCCTAACCGTTATGCATATTGATGACTTAGATGTGCAACACACGAAGTAAAGTATATCTTCAATCAATGAAGACATACATTTTAAGTGTGAATACATTAACGTGGAATTTGACTTCGGAGCGCCATGATAATTGTGCGCCGTGTCTGGGTCTAATACTTCCTATACGGTGGGTAACGCCACCACCAAACGTTCTATTTTGAAGTGTTTCACTCATGGTGTTACCTTGCAATGTCTTCACATTTGGTTTGGCTTCGATCTCAACATATTTTCATGATTATCTTCACTATGTTGATTATATATATATATATATATATATATATATATATATATATATATATATATGCTAGTGTTCTGTCCTCTACATCATTCACTTATAGCTATGTCTTCGTGTTGAATCTTTTGAACTAAGTGAATGTGATCGGACCCTAACCTCTCTATGCTTTCTATCTCAAACTCTATCTCCCCAAGTCATATGCATTCTATTGAAACTGTCGAATGTCTTCTCTGTGTCCTTGTCAGCGTAAGATAGAGAGACAACCATTAAGTCCGTTTTCAATGCTCATTCCTCCACATGAAATCCGGAGAAGTAGGAACGACCACCCGACAATCCAGGCGTGCGTGGGACGTGGAACAAACCCCAAAATTCCGCATAATGGCCACGTGTTCCTCAGATGCGAATCGCCAGGGGCACCTGTGTAATAGCACAGTGCCGCCCCTGTACCTATAAATACACACTCACAGCGGTTATTATCTCTTCTTCCACCCTCGCACGAACCCTAGCGCCACCGCTAGCCCTCGACGACGCCGGCGACGAAGCGCTTCGCTGCCGCAACCTCTCCGACGCCGTCTTCACACCGACCGCGGACATCATCCTCTCCGCCGCCATCGTAGGTGTCCTCCGTCGCCAAGTTAGGGCACAGAAGATCGAACTGCTCAGCCTCATCTTACACTCCGTCTAGCAGTTCTTAGTGTGGTAAATAAAACTTCCTCTTTTTTACAGCACCATTGATCCTATGGATTTGTCACTTTCTACCACAAGCAGTTTCTATTCACACAAGCTAGATCTCTCTCATACTGCATCTCATAACATGCCTAGTATATTCACTTGTGCTTCACAAAGTAGTTAGATTCCTCACTTGTACTGATCTGTGGATTCGTACAAATCTGGAACCAACTTCTTATCTATGAGTGAATGTCTTCGCACGATGAGGTCAATGTCTTCTAAACTGATTTATCTTCGAAATCTTCTGAGAATGCATATGACCTCTTCCCCTTCCCTCGCACCTTAATGCTGTCACAGGTACATGTCCGTGGGAGAATCCTTTGGTTCTCATAGTCTGCATTCATTTCCAGAATTCTTACAACATCACATAAATTCTCCCGAAGCCAGTTCCTGTTGGTCCAGCAAACGAAAACCTTTGAAGCCTTTGAACGTCTTGAAGCCTTTCAGGTTAAAGTTTATGGCTTCAAAGAAAGCAGCAAGGAAGGGTGGTAGAAAGCATCGTGGTGAGACCTCCAGAGATCTGCCAGATGAACTCTCAGAAATGTACAAGACAGATCCTGAAGAGGATTACAGTCAGCGCAAGACCTGAATCCAATGGATTCGAAGATATTGGGCAGAACAATGGTTCAAATACAGATTTGTGACACAGGAGTATGCTGAGAAAAACGGCATCAAGAGACCGTGGGGAGACATCCTATTCAAGAATCTTCTACCCAGGTCCAGAGATGAAGCCATTGCTCAAGGCTTCTATCCATGCATGGTCCATGGACCACAACCTGCTGATGCATACTCGTCGTCACTGCTATGGTGTCGTGACGACAATCTGTTCAAGCGCAACTTCCAGTTTGCTCAGAACTCAGCGAAGCAGAACAAGAAGACTTTTGGGTTAGACTTCAACCCTGGTCCCTCATCTCCAAGGGCAGATGGCACATGACATGCAGAACTCAATGTCATCGGTCCTTTCGCCAACCTTGAAGGCCTCATCACCTACATCTTGGTTCAAGGGACTGCAGTGAATGAACCTGCAGCTGACACTGAGTCTGATGACACGCCTGCAGTGCCGAAGCCAAAGCAGTTGAAGAAGCCAAAAGCTTCAAAGCCTGCCCCTTCATCAAAAGTCTCAAGGGCGAAGCCACTGGCAACCGCACCTCCTGAAGACAGTGTGCAGTCTGAAGACTTATCGCGCGTCTCCATGCCCCAGAAGGCCAAGATGCCTCTGTCTCACACTGGCAAAGAGCTAACAACTGCTGCCATTCTGCGCAATGACGACATTGATTTGTCAAGTGATGAAGATCTTGCAGATGACGCTCTTGAGCAACTCATCAAGAGCAAAGAAGAAGTAGAAATCTTTAATGATCTGCCTCTCTTTGATGTCACCATCATCCACAACTTCATTGACGAGTGGTCTGACACGCCAAACATCGGCTTTGAAGATCTGCAGCTACCCATTGGCCTCAGTGTCGCCTTCCAAGGCGCCATTGCTTCAGAACTTGCTATTGCCCAACGCATTGTTGAACTGAAGCAGAAGATTGAATATGAAAAGGCTCAGTTCAAGAAGCATATGGCCAAGCTCAGCGTGCAAGAAGTGAAGAACTTGAAGACAATGATGTATGAGCTCAAGGAAGCCTTTGTGAAGAAGCGGGCAGAAGCTCAGGGTTCGCGTGAGCGCATGAAGACTCTGGCTGACAGATGTGTGCAAGCCTATAATGAGGCTGAGAAGCGCAAGGCACTTGGGCGTCCTGGCATCGACCCCAGGATGGCCGTAAAGAAGAAGAAGAAGCCTGCTACGGCTGAACCTGATGCACCAAGGCAAGAAGCAGTTCCGATTGTCTTCCCAACTAGACTGACTGGCTCAAAGCCAAAAAGTCGGTCAACAGCTTCAGAGCTCAAGAAGACAAGGACTGCTGAGGCTGAAGCCAGGAAGAGGAAACACTCTGAAGCCTCTCCTACTGCCCCTCCAAGAAGAATAGGAAGACCAAGAAAGCTCGGGCTACTTCCACAGAGCCCTTGATAGTTGAACCCATTTCTATGGTCTATCCTGAAGCTGAACGACAACTGAAAATTCATGAGCCTCCTTCCACAGAGGCTCATGAAGCTGAAGACATTCCAGCAGCTGATCCCATCGCTGCTGAAGACATTGGTCAACATGACAATGTAGAAAATGGTGCAGTCCTTCCTCAGCATGAAAATAGTGAACTCATCAGCATTGGTCGTCCACTGACGCCAATTGCACAAGATGCTACATGGGCGGATCGCCCACAAGAGGAAGAAGACTATGAGGCCTAGCCCACTCCAACTCCAGAGGCGTCGTCTGCGTTACGTAGGCTTCGCAAAGGTCCAAGGCCTCAAGTCTCTGCTGAAGATATTCCGGCTGCATCAGCCGCAGAAGAAGGAGTCCCACAAGATCCCACTCCCCTATCCCACCAAGAAGCAGTTCTCCAAGAGAATGTGCTTGTGACCGACCCTCCAGCTAGTCAAGTGGAGGATGAAAATCGTGAGGCTGCCACAACCACCAATGAAGCTAATGTGGAGCCCTCCCCAGCAAAAGCTTCAGAAGACAGCGAAGCCACTGATCCCGCCACTTCTGTTCCCGAGTCTGCTGCCAGTCCCCAATTCGACTATCATGTTGAGCACAGGCCTCAGGTCCAGAAGTCAATCCCAAGACTGCCAAGGTTTCTAGGTCCTGCATTAGCACCTAGCTCCTTCAACATCAATGGCTTCAGGGCAGACAACACGTTCTTCAATAGCTCCAGGAACCCCTACTCAAGGGAAAGGATATCATTTGATCGGTTCTGGAGCTATCCTCAGCGAAGCTATTACTCTTGCATTCTTTACAACCAAGGTCGCATCTTCCCACACAAGCGCCTTGACGTTGAAGCTATAGCTGGTCTGCCCTGTCTGGAAGAAGCTTTAGATTGCTTCAAGGAAGTTGGTCTGCTGCAGTTCATTACTGACGAAGAGCATTGGAATGAAGAGCAGCTGCTTCAATTCTATGCGACACTTCACATCAGAGGGTACAGCAGAGATCCGAAGACTTGGGTCCTCGAGTGGATGACTGGCAATGTTCATCACGAAGCCAATGCATTTGACATCATTGAGCTCACTGGCTTGCCCACTCCTGGCGATCTCTTCGAGCAAGGCTGTCAGCTGCATACTGAAGCTATTGAGAGCATCTTTCAGCGGCTAGAACCTGATATGAGTCAGATGCTTAGCATGATGAAGCCATTGCCCCAAGATGCTGCTTATCCCACAGAGTTCTTTGTTGAAGACCTTGAGTACCTGCCAGGAACCATCTATCACATCATCAGGCGAACTCTCTGGCCTATCAAAGGGCACTCTCCAAATGCCAAGCTTTAGGGTGCAATGAAGACTTTGGTCTTCTATATACTTCATGGCAAATGCTTCAATGCCCAGGACTTCTTCATACGCCAACTTGCTGCATCAGGCATTGATCTGTTTGGTTTGAAGTTCTACGCCCCTTGGGTCATGCGGCTGATCAAGCTACACTCCGCCATCTCGTATCAGCCCTCAGCCCGCAACCATCGGATCTTCTTGCCTGACGTGGACATGTCTACCGAAGCCTTATATTCTGAGCCTGCCAAGCAACCTCTAAGTCTTCAGAATGCAGAACATAGAGTTTTACTCAGAACATTGAAGGCGTTGAAGCAGTTTCTCGGGTTTATCCTTTGGCTGGCACTACACGTGCACCACACCCTGCTTCCACTGAAGCCACTGATAGTGCCACTGCTCCAAGACCCAAGAAGCGCACTCGTGTTCTCAATGACCGAGAGCTTCTTGTGGCTCTACATCAGAAACATGATAGGCATCATGACTGGCTGAAGCGTCAGATGAAAAGCCTCTTGGTGGATGTTAATCGCACTCGAAATCTTGCCACCAAGAATGCTTTCGTTGCCCATGAAACCTGTCGCCGCACATGGAAAGGGCTCATGATGATGTGTTCTGAAGCTGATCTTCAAGAGGATGGCTTCACTGAGAGATTCAAGTTTGACTCCACACCTCCTCGAAGGGCTGTGCTGCTAGGAACTCCATCCCTTGAAGACTCTGAGTTCTCTTCCTCTGCTGCCATAGTGACTGCCAGAATTATTGAGGAAGAAGACGATGCTACCTCAACGCCACCTCCTCAGCACCTCCAAGCTCTTCTGCACCGCCAAACAACACCAACAACCCTGCTACTTCACCTACTCCTCACGGGAACGAGTAGAGGCTCTATGTCTTCAAACCTTTTTGGTCATTACTGAGAAAAGGGGGAGAAGCATATGAGATTGATAGTCTTCAAGCGGGTCCATATGGGCGGGTGCTTTATATTTTGCTTCGTGCTTACAACTCTCATTTTTGCTACATTTGGTTCTTATGAGTTGTAACACTTAAACTAGATGGTTGTCTGCTACTTATTTGCCACCTTGTTTTGCGAAGATAAATTCCGCATGTGCGACGATAAATTCCGCACTTAGCTCATTCTGCAGACGTCCATTTTCCATTATGCATGTCATTATCTTCATATACTTTCACATGCATAGTGGATTGTCATCATAAGTTGAAGTGGATCTCCACAAGTACAACCTGCCATGTGCATTTGCATTCCAAAAGGAAAATTAACTTATATGCACATCTTCAGAGGGAGCCCTTGCAACTTATGAAGACAATTCCTTATCCTTTACAATTTCACAGATTATATTCCCCATTGAAAACTTCAACTAGTTTGTCATCAATCACCAAAAAGGGGGAGATTGTAAGTGCATCTAGTGCCACCCCTAGTTAGTTTTGGAGTATTGACGACAAACCTAGTTGAGGGACTAATGTGTTTGTGAGAATTGCAGGATAACACAGGTAGAAGTCCCACACTGATTCGGTTTTACTACCAGAGATGACCCCTAAAAATGTATGAAGACATTGAAGTCAAAGGTGGTATATGAAGATATTCACATTGAAGACTATGACAAGAGAAGACACTATATGAAGCCTATGGAGCCCGAAGACTTAGATCTTTCGTAGTTCTTTTTCTTTTGTGTTGAGTCATAGGAACCACCGTACTGTTAAGTGGGGTCCAAGAGAACCAGTCAGAATGACTGAAGTGATGCCTAAACCAAAAACCTATGTCTTCGAGTGAAGACTATGAGAGCGAATCTTGTCCAGAGTCGGACAAGTCAGCTTTGCTTGTAGCCCAAGTAAAGTTGCCGTGTGAGTTTGAAATCTAACCGTTGGAACACGTGTCAGTTCCTTAGTGACCCAGGGTCATTTCGGACAAATCAGGTTGGGTTGCCAAGTGGCTATAAATAACCCACCCCCTACAACCATAAACGGTTGGCTGCTCAGATTGAAAGTATGGCTTTTGTCGTTTGAGAACAACCCACCTCGAAGCCTTTGAGAGAAAATTCCTTGCGAGGATAAAGCCCTAACCACCAGAGCCAGAGAGAATTGGGCATCACTTAAGTCTTCTTATCTGTGTGATCTGAAGACTTATTACACTTGAGGACTGTGCATCCTCCAGCCGGTTAGGCGTCACGTTCTGAGCATCCAAGAGACATTGTGGATTGCCGGTGAACGAAGTCTGTGAAGGTTTGGGAGTCTACCTTGAAGACTTACCAGAGTGGTTGGGCGAGGTCTATGTGACCTTAGCTCAAGGAGAATACGGTGAGGAGTGGGTGTCCTGAGCTGCGTGTTTAGGACTGGGTGTCCGGGACTGTGTGTCCTAAGGTTTAAATACCTAGCCGCTCCAACCAGACGTACAATTGTCACAGCAACTGGAACTGGTCCAACAAATCATTATCTTCAACGAGTCACTGGTTTCATCTTCACTTCCCTTTACTTACTGTTACTCCTTGAGAAGTCATTGTATGTTTGTACTATCATTTGTCTTCACTGAGTGACTACGTGTTCTGTTTGGCTTCACAATATCTTCCTACCTGATCCTTACTATCTAGCTGCTATTAGTCTTTGTGCTTTCACTTCATTGAATACTTGACTATGGTTTGCCTAGTGTAGTCTACCTTCCGCTGCATGGTAATAGGTTGAATTTTATCATTTGTCTTCAAACCTTCTATGTTCTGAAGACTTTCATAAAAATCGCCTATTCACCCCCCCTCTAGTCGATATAACGCACTTTCAAAGGGAATTGAAGGCACGAGAGATATCGAGCTTGAGAAAAACACCTTAACACTTCCCCGTCGAGATCTTCCTTGCCACTTGGCGTAAGAAAATTGCCCTGGAGATTTCTTCCTTTCATGAACGCGGATTGGTTGAAAGTGACTAAATCCTTCATATGGAGCCTTAATCTGGACTCCAAGAGATTTACAAAGAGTTTGGACATGTTATGAGTTAAACTAATGGGCTAGAAGTCACCCGCATATTCATCAGCCACTTTCTTTGGTATGAGGATGACGAGAGCGTGGTTTAACTTGGCAAACCCTCTGACATCACCCACAAAGAGCATCAACAACGCCCCCATGATGTCATGTTTGATGATTGGCCATGCACACTGATAGAACTTGCTAATGAAGCCATTTGGTCCTGGAGCACGGGTAGTGTGCAACTCCTTGATTACCGACCACACCTCCTCCATTGTGAAGATTGCTTCCATGTCATGCATGTCTACCAGGTCATGCCCAAGAACTCCAAGTCTAGAGTTTGGTTTCCAACATGTGTCGTCCCCATTAGTGAATGGAAAATGTTAGAGAATATTTCCTCCATCCTAGTATGCTCCATGACGATCTCCTCACCATGCTTCAAGTGTGGGATTAAGTTCTTGGTTCTCCTACCATTTCCCACAGCTTGAAAAAGTGTGCCTGTAACGCCCCGTATGTAACTTGCCATATTTGTATTCCAACTCTTGCCATTTTCGGCACTAAGTTATGATATTCCCTCGTGGTTGGGTTTTGTATTCGTTTTGCTTTTGTCTTTGTCATGCATCTCATATCATGTCATCATGTGCATCACATTTGCATACGTGTTCGTCTCATGCATCCGAGCATTTTCCCCGTTGTCCGTTTTGCATTCCGGCACTCCTATCACCTCCGGCGTCCCCTTTTGCCTCTTTTCGTGTCTGAGTGTTATACGTTCTCGGATTGGACCGAGACTTGTCAAGCGGCCTTGGTATACTACCGATAGACCACCTGTCAAGTTTCGTGCCATTTGGACTTCGTTTGATACTCCAACAGTTAACCGAGGAACCGTAAAGGCCTCGTGTGTGTTGCAGCCCAACACCCCTCCAAAGTGGCCCAAAACCCACCTAAACCCCCTCCATCATCTTGGTCGTTCGATCACGATCGCGTGGCCGAAAACTGTTCTCCATTTGGAGTCTCCTAGCTCCTTCTATCTATAAATAGGTGCATCCCCCCGAAATTGCGGATGAAACCCTAACCTACTTCCCCTCTCCGCCGTCGGACGAATTTCCCACCGACGGACATGTCCGCCGCCCTCGCCGCCGCCACGTGTTGCCTCCTGGTGGTTCGCTGAGGCGCCGCGCCCCACATCGTCGCCGGCCCGCCAGGCCCGAGGTGGGCCCCTGAGGCCCAGTCGGTCGCCGCCCGCGCCCGTTCGACCCCACCGCCCGGGTCGCCTCGCGCCGCCCGGAAGCTCACCGGCGACCACCGCCTCCTCGCCGCGCCCCACGCCGGCCTCCTTCTCCGACCAGCGCGCCGCCCGACGCCGGCCACCTCCGCGCCGCCACCGGCCACAGGTCGCCGACTCCACCACCGCCTCCTCTCCCGCCGCTCGACGCCGGTCGTCGCCGGCCACCGCAGCTTCCCCCGCACCGACGAGCGCGCCGGCGAGCCCCTGCTTCCTCTACGACTCCGGCGACCCTGCACTGTTCCGGCGATCATCGAACTCCGTGCCGCCCGGATCCAGATCTGAGAGAAACCCTAGGTTGACTTGTATTTTTCTCCAAGTCCCCAGTTCCTCATATTTTTAGCTATCTTCATCATGTCATATCTTTGCATCTGTAGCTCTGTTTTGGGCGTGTAGCATATCAAATTGTTCGTCTCAATGTGCACTTCATTTCATTCCATTGCACCATGTTCATTTGAGTTCATCTTGATGCCCTAAATGCTGTTGCAAGAGTGCTATGTATTGTTAGTTTCAGATTCTTAGCAGATTATGGGCATTTGCCATTTTTGCCATGTTTAATGTGTGCCTCCTATGAACTTGAGCCCTATATGTGTTTTGGGCTATGCCATGCCATCTTTACAGGGGTGTATGCCATGTATTTTTGTGATCTTCGTGGTGACTAGCACAAGCATGCAAAGTAGCTCTCGTAATGTTGCTGATTTCAGGGACTTAGAATTCTTCTAAGTCATTTCCCTGATGATATTTTTATGCCATGTATTCATGTTGCTACAGAGTGACCCATGCCTCTTTTGACCAAGTTCAGTAAGGATGATTTTGAGATATTGTTATGCTCTATCCATCCATGTCTTTGTTTGCAATTATGGAGCACCCTAGCATGACTTAATCTTGCTCTATTTTTGCTATAAAATGTTCCTGGCAGATTGTTTACGTGTTAATCAATTTTGCCGAGGTTGTTGTAGTTGATCCATGCATGCTATGTGAGTTCTCTTGCCATGGTTAGCTTATTGAACATGTCTTCTTGCTGGGTGTATGCTTAGTTTCTCATGCAATGCCTTGTGGTGAGTGCATCGAGCTCGTAAACATGCCTATGTAACTCCGTTTTTGCCATGTCTAGTTTTCTGCAAAGTCTGAATCTGTTAACGAAACTTGCTATGTTTACATGGGTGCCATTGTATTTTCTGATCTCTTTTGACTTATGGTCGGTAAGGGACTTTTGTTATATGCTTTGAGTAGTTTCATGCCATGCCTTGATTTGCCATGATATGTTCCTGTAGTATGTTGTTATTTTGCTCTAAACATTGCTTCCTGATGTTAAATCCTGACTTGTTATTTTCACTAAGTCTGGGAACCTGATATCTTTTGCACTTTTTCCATGCTTGTTTGAACCTGCTATTGTGTGAATTAGCCGTAGCTCAGTGTTCATATTTTGTCAAGCATCTTGAGTGGATCACTGCCATGTGCTTTGTTGCTATGTTAGAGTGCAATAGCTTATTTTTCTTGATGCATTTAGATGGCATCATGCTGGTAATCGCAGCTTTGTGCCATTATTGTTTCGCTTGCCATTTGCAAACCATGCATCTGATTCCGGTGATATTTATATCGATTTTGACCGAAATCAACTCATCTTTCCAGCGGCCCACATGGATTGCCAAGTTGAGGCCTGGTTCAATCTTTCCTTTCCGAAGCATGCATATGCATTGCATATTACATCCCGCACATCATGCCATGTTTTGCATCATGTTGCTTACGCATTGCACCGTGGTTGATCGTGTTTCCCTTTGCTTGTGTTCTTGCTTTGGGTAGAGCCGAGAGACGAGTACGTGATCGGGGAACCCGTTGAGTACGCTTACGAGGATCAAGCTTACGCCAACTTGGAGAACTTTGCAGGCAAGATGACCATACCCTTGAAATCACTTCTATCTTTGCTTGCTAGTTGCTCGCTCTTTTGCTATGCCTATGCTGCGATATCTACCACATGCTTTATCATGCCTCCCATATTGCCATGTCAAACCTCTAACCCACCTTGTCCTAGCAAACCGTTGTTTGGCTATGTTACCGCTTTGCTCAGCCCCTCTTATAGCGTTGCTAGTTGCAGGTGAAGTTTCGAGTTTGTACCTTGTTGGAACATGTTTTTTTGGATATCACTATTATATCTTGTCTACTTTAATGCATCTATATACTTGGTAAAGGGTGGAAGGCTCGGCCTTATACCTGGTGTTTTGTTCCACTCTTGCCGCCCTAGTTTCCGTCATACCTGTGCTATGTTCCTTGATTTTGCGTTCCTTACACGGTTGGGTTATAATGGGAACCCCTTGACAGTTCTCCTTGAATAAAAATCCTCCAGCAAGGCCCAACCTTGGTTTTACCATTTGCCACCTAGCCTCTTTCCCTTGGGTTTCGTGGACTTAAGGGTCATCTTTATTTTAAACCCCCGGGCCAGTGCTTCTCTAAGTGTTGGTCCAACCTAGAGCACCGTGCGGGGGCATCCCTTGGCAACTTGGGTTACGTTGGCTCCCGTATGCTTACCTTATCCGGTGTGCCCTGAGAACGAGATATGTGCAGCTCCTATCGGGATTTGTCGGCACAGCGGGTGGTCTTGCTGGACTTGTTTTACCATTGTCGAGATGTCTTGTAACCGGGATTCCGAGTCTGATCGGGTCGTCCTGGGAGAAGGAATATCCTTCGTTGACCGTGAGAGCTTGTGATGGGCTAAGTTGGGACACCCCTGCAGGGATTTGAACTTTCGAAAGCCGTGCCCGCGGTTATGGGCAGATGGGAATTTGTTAATGTCCGGTTGTAGAAAACTTGAAACTTAACTTAATTAAAATGGATCAACAACATGTGTAGCCGTGATGGTCTCTTTTCGGTGGAGTCTGGGAAGAGAACACGGTCTCGGGTTATGCTTGAACGTAAGTAGTCTAGGATCACTTCTTGATCATAGATTCTCGAACGTGCCTTGCCTTCTCTTCTCGTTCTCATTTGCGTATGTTAGCCACCATATACGCTAGTGCTTGCTGCAGCTCCACCTCACACATTTTCCCTACTTATAAGCTTAAATAGTCTTGATCGCGAGGGTGTGAGATTGCTGAGTCCCCGTGACTCACAGTTTACTTCCAAAACCAGATGCAGGTGCCGATGGTACCGTTCCAGGAGATACGACTGAGCTCAAGTGGGAGTTTGATGAGGACTCAGGATGATACTATGTTTCCTTTCCAGACGATTAGTAGTGGAGCCCCGTTGGGGCGATCGGGGATCTTATGCATTTGGGGTTGTCTTTATTTTGGTTCCGTAGTCGGACCTTGATTGTATCTGAATGATTGTAATGCTATTTTTATGTTATTGTGTGAAGTGGCGATTGTAAGCCAACTATGTATCTCTTTCTTATTCAGTACATGAGATGTGTAAAGATTACCCCTCTTGCGACATTGCCTACAATGCGGTTATGCCTCTAAGTCATGCTCCGACACGTGGGAGATATAGCCGCATCGTGGGTGTTACAAGTTGGTAATCAGAGCCTTCCCCGACTTAGGAGCCCCCTGCTTGATCGAATCGCTGGCGTTGTTGAGTCTAGAAAAATGTTTTGAGTCTTCTAGGATTGTATATATCAGTGAGTAGGATTCTTTTTACTCCTCAGTCCCTTCGTCGCTCTGGTGAGGCATCCTGACGTAGAGTTTTGACTCTTCTCTTCTCAAATTTCAAAAAACAAATTTAGGATCACACGGGTATCTTGGAATCATTCCGATGGATTTGTGACGAGAACATTGTTCTTGGTGCCTCCTGACATTTAGGGGTTGTGGTAGTGTCCCGGGGAGTTGAGCTCCGATGTGTTGTCGTCACAATTTTATCGTTGCAGTTCTGGAATACCTGAGTTTCGCCGACATCGAAAATCTCTTTTTTGCAGTTCTTGGTGAGATAACCTCGACGCCACCCAGTACTGGGGCGGGAGTTCGGGAGTATTGCCATAACTCGTATAACAGATGTTTTTCGAAGTTGAGGTAAATGATTTCCGAAGGTTTCTTGGTTATGTGTTGAAGGATGGATACAGCTGGATGTAGGATTTGCTAGATTTGGATGAGATATTATGCTTCCCCTGTATCCCCAACACCTGATTGCATAACCGGGAAAATTTCGGGAGTTTCATAGGTGGGAATTCTTGTAGCTCTAGTTTTTCTTCCACGGATATTTGGTTTGTGATTGGGTAATCTTTACCAAGTATTTGTTCATGTCCGTACCTTGTTGTTTTATTCATCTACCTCTATCTAAGTGGCTTCTCAATTTATGGAAGTGTGACCATTTAATTTGGAATTGATTCGTTCATTCTTGTTAAATGTTAAGACTATATGTTGCAATTTCGATCCATTTGATTCAGCTTGAATATATATGTCTTTCAAGATGCTAACGGATGTCACCCTCTTCAGGATGGTTCCTCCAACGCGTCTGAATCCGGATCCGCCGCCACCACCTCCACCTCCAGAGGCATGGCTAGCTATAATGGCCGCTACCAATGCCAACACACAGCTGATTATGCAACTCTTGCAAGAGCGCAACCAAGGAAATCAAGGCAATGGCAACAACCAAAATCAGTTTGCTACACTCAACCAGTTCCTCGCAAACCAACCAAAGACCTTCGGTAACTGTGTTGAGGCCACAAACGCTGATGATTGGCTCGTGGATATCTGCAAACATTTCGAGTGCAGCAACGTCATGCCTGAGGACTTTGTCAAGTTTGCCTCGTTCCAACTCAAAGACCAAGCTGCAGAGTGGTATCAGCAATACAAAGATTCCAGAGGAGGTCGTGTGATTACCTGGGATGAATTCCGCCAAGACTTCAAAGCTCACCACATTCCTCAGAGTGTTGTTGAGAGCAAGCGTGAGGAGTTCCGCAATTTGAAGCAAGGTAGCTTGTCTGTTTACCAATACAACATCATGTTCCAGAAGCTCGCTCGTTTCGCTAAGCAAGACGTCCCTGACGAGAAGAGCATGATTTATCAGTTCAGAGGTGGCCTCAGAGAAGATCTGCAACTAGCTCTGGTGCTTTTTGAGACGAAAAAGTATGATGAATTCTACAACATGGCACTGAAGCAAGAGACTGCTCAGCTCAAGTGCGATGCTTCCAAGAAGAGAGTCAGGGATGCAACTCCTTCTTCTTCCTCAACTCAAGTGGTAGCTAAGTAGCAAAAGTATTGGTTGCCTCCTCCTCCTCTGTTCTGTCAGCCTTATCAGTAGAAGAGCAAAGGTGGCAATGGATCTTCCCACCCACCCAACCTAGACTATCAGAACAAGACTTCATCTCAAGCTCCAAGATCAAGTGCTCCGTATCACCGTCCGCTCTCAGAGGTCACGTGCAACAAGTGTCAGCAGAAGGGTCACTATGCAAACAAATGCTTCAACCAGAGGTGTCTTCCTCCTCCTCCTCATGTGAGATCTCCCAGCACTGCAGTGGTCAAGCATAATCCCAAGTTTGCAAAGGTCAACATGGTGAACGCAGCTCAGGCAGAGGACTCTTTAGAAGTGATCATGGGTAACTTTCCAGTTAACTCTACTCCTGCAAAAGCCCTTTTAGATATTGGTGCATCGCATTGTTTCATGTCAAGATCATTTGTTTCAAAGCATGACTTCGTTTCAGAAATGTTGGGTAAACCTATGGGAGTGGTTTCTATGGCCAAGTCTACGAGGGCTACCACGATGGTCCCGGATGTTACTATCACGATGGGAAACTATAAGTTTTTGTCTTCTCCAATGGTCCTTGGTGACTCGGATATTGATCTAATTCTCGGGATGGACTGGCTTTCTAAGCACAAGGCTTAGCTTGATTGTGCTGCAAGGCAGATTCAATTGACACACTCGTCTGAGGATGTGATCGTCTTTTCCGCGCGTGATGATACCATTTGACTATTTTCTCTCAACGAGAAGGGCGAGTTGGATGCCATCTCTCAGATTCCAGTCGTTTGTGAATATCAAGACGTATTTCTAGAAGAGCTTCCAGGAATGCCTCCTCACCGGCCAGTTGAATTCGTCATCGATCTTGAGCCTGGCACGGAACCTGTTTGCAAACGTCCTTACAAGCTTGGACCAGAAGAGTTGAAGGAGCTGAAGAAACAACTCGATATTCAAGAGCATATGGGTCTCATCCGACCAAGTTCTTCTCCATGGGGTTGTGGTGTTCTTTTTGTCAAGAAGAAGGATGGAACGGATCGACTTTGTGTCGACTACCGTCCATTGAACAAGAAGACCATAAAGAACAAGTACCCACTTCCCAACATCAATGAGCTTTTCGAGCAACTCAAAGGTGCTCAAGTATTCTCCAAGCTTGACCTCCGTATGGGCTATCATCAGATTCACATTCATGAACAAGGCATCCCCAAGACAGCATTCAGAACAAGCTATGGTTCTTATGAATACACTGTCATGTCTTTCGGCCTTGTCAACGCTCCTCCAACATTCTCCCGCATGATGAACTTCATCTTCAACCCTTACACAAATGACTTCATCTTGGTCTATCTCGATGACATTTTGGTCTTTTCCAAGAACAAGGAGGATCATGCCAAGCACTTGAGATTGGTGGTGGACTTACTCAGAGAACATCAGTTCTATGCGAAGTTTTCAAAGTGCGAGTTTTGGCTTGATGAGGTTCTCTACCTTGGGCATATCATCTCCGACAAGGGCATAGCTATGAATCCTGAGAAGGTGTCTGCAATTGTGAATTGGGAACCACCTCAGAATGTGAAGCAACTCCGCAGCTTCCTTGTGATCGCAAGCTATTGTCGAAGGTTCGTTGAGAATTTCTCTAAGATCGCGAAGCCTCTTTCCAACCTCCTCCAGAAGCATGTGAAGTATGTCTGGTCGCCTGAATGTGACATCGCTTTCAACACCCTCAAAGAGAAGTTAGTCACAGCTCCAGTTCTGACTCCTCCTGATGAATCCAAACCATTCGAGGTTTTCTGTGATGCTTCCCTGCAAGGTCTCGGTGCTGTGTTAATGCAAGTGTAAGTGCATCTAGTGCCACCCCTAGTTGGTTTTGGAGTATTGACGACAACCCTAGTTGAGGGACTGATGTGTTTGTGAGAATTGCAGGATAACACAGGTAGAAGTCCCTCAGTGATTCGGTTTTCCTACCAGAGATGACCCCTAAAATTGTATGAAGACATTGATGTCAAAGGTGGTATATGAAGATATTCTCATTGAAGACTATGACAAGAGAAGACATTGCATGAAGCCTATGGAGCTCGAAGACTTAGATCTTTTGTAGTTCTGTTTCTTCTTTGTTGAGTCATAGGAACCACCGTACTATTAAGTGGGGTCCAAGTGAACCAGTCAGAATGATTGAAGTGATGCTTAACCAAAACCTATGTCTTCGAGTGAAGACTATGAGAGCGAAACTTGTCTAGAGTCGGACAAGTCAGCTTTGCTTGTAGCCCAAGCAAAGCTGCCACGTGAGTTTGAAATCTGACTGTTGGAACACGTGTCAGTTCCTTAGTGACCCAGGGTCATTTCGGACAAATTAGGTCGGGTTGCCTAGTGGCTATAAATAGCCCACCCCCTACAACCATAAACGGTTGGCTGCTCAGAGTTAGAGTATGGGTTTTGTCATTTGAGAGCAACCCACCTCGAAGCCTTTGAGAGAGAATTCCTTGCGAGGATAAAGCCCTAACCACCCAGAGCCAAAGAGTGTTAGGCATCACTTATGTCTTCTTGTCTGTGTGATCTGAAGACTTATTACACTTGAGGACTGTGAATCCTCCAGCCGGTTAGGCGTCGCGTTCTGAGCATCCAAGAGACATTGTGGATTGCCGGTGAACGATGTCTGTGAAGGTTTGGGAGTCTACCTTGAAGACTTACCAGAGTGATTGGGCGAGGTCTGTGTGACCTTAGCTCAAGGGGAATACGATGAGGACTGGGAGTCCTGAGCTGCGTGTTCAGGACTGGGTGTCCGGGACTGTGTGTCCTCAGGTTTAAATACCTAGCCGCCCTAACCAGACGTACAGTTGTCACAGCAACTGGAACTGGTCCAACAAATCATTGTCTTCAACGAGTCACTGGTTTCATCCTTCGCTTCCCTTTACTTACTGTTGGTCCTTGTGAAGTCATTGTATGATTGCACTATCTTTTGTCTTCACTGAGTGACTGCGTGTTCTGTTCGGCTTCATAATATTTTCCTACCTGATCTTTACTACATTGCTGC
Source organism: Triticum dicoccoides (assembly GCF_002162155.2). NCBI lineage: Eukaryota > Viridiplantae > Streptophyta > Magnoliopsida > Poales > Poaceae > Triticum > Triticum dicoccoides. The sequence goes on from NC_041386.1 coordinate 106,091,223, forward strand.
TACTAGTCATTGTGCTTTCACTCCATTGAATACTTGACTATGGTTTGCCTAGTGTAGTCTACCTTCTGTTGCATGGTAATAGGTTTATTTCTATCGTTTGTCTTCATAACTTCCATGTTTTGAAGACTTTCATAAAAATCGCCTATTCACCCCCCCTCTAGTCGATATAACGCACTTTCAATTGGTATCAGAGCAAAGTACTCCCTTGTTCTGTGTGATTCGGTTTAACCACCTGGAGTTTTAGCTATGTCGACTGCAGGGATAATTAAAGTCTCCGCTGCGTGCCTCGTCTTTGATGGAACTGAATATCCCTACTGGAAGAATAAGATGCGCATGCATCTTGAAGCCATTGATGTTGACCTATGGTATGTCGTCAAGAACGGCGTTCCCAAGGCTGGAGAAGGTGTCACTGCTGCTGATGTCAAGAAGTTCATTCAACTAGACTCTACTGCCAAGAATATCATCTGTGGTCATCTGACCAAAGGACAGTATGGCCGCGTGAGTGCTTTGGAAACATCTAAGCTAGTCTGGGACTGGCTCTCCAAGGTCAACGAAGGCGTCTCAACCCAGAGAGATCAGAGAATCAGTGTCCTTCACAACCTCTTCAACCGCTTCAAGAGAAATGACAATGAGAATGTCCAGCTCACGTTTGATCGACTCACTGACATCACAAATGAGCTCAAGCCCTTGGCGCTACTGAGATCACCAAGCATGAAGTCGTCAAGACACTACTAAGATCACTTGACAGTTTGTTTGACACCCTAGCCCTAATGATTCAAGAATGTCTTGATTTCAAGACACTCGATCCGTCTGACATACTTGAGAGGCTCAACACACATGAGTTTCAGCTTTCTGAGAAAAGAGATATCTACGGTCCAAACTATGGGCGAACTCGTGCCTTGAAGGCAAAAGCTGTCTCCTCATCTGAAGAAGAATCTGACAGCAGTTCTGATGATCCTGAAGACATTGGAAGGGAACTTGCTATGCTTGTGAAGAAGTTCCAAAAATTCACCAAGAATAAAGGCTTCAGAAAGTCTTCACGATCAAGCTCAAGGAATGATGAAGCTTCTGCTCATGACTACAAGAAGAAAACATATCACAAGTGCAAGAAACCTGGCCACTTCATCTCTGAGTGTCCGCAGTGGGACAATGAGAACAAAAAGAAGAAGAAGAAGAGCAAGGAATATGACTCTGACGACAAGAAGAAGAAGAAATACTCAAAGTCTTCTTCCAAGTCTTCCTCAAAGTCTTCATCACACAAGAAGAGCTCATCGGGCAAGGCACGTGCGTTTGTTGGCAAGGAAATGGATTCAGAGGAGGAGTCCGCTACTGAGGAGGCGGAGGTGGAGTCTGAGGAGGAGTCCGATTCTGGCGTTGCAAGTCTGGCTACAACATACGTTGCCAAGTCCATCTTCAACACTGAAGACAATGACTTCATCACCGACACCGATGCAAATGACAAGGACTACTCCGCTCCTACCTACTGCTTCATGGCACGCGGTGCCAAGGTAAACACACGCACCACTCACTATCAAACATCTAGTGAAGATGACTCTGATTGTGGTTCAAGACCCAGCTACAAAACACTTGCTAAAATTGCAACTGAACAACAGAAAGCTATGGAACATATTCAAAAACTGTTAGACAAAAGCGATGATCTGTTAGGCGCTGAAATGACTCGATCTGAGTCCTTAATTGAAGACATAAAAAAATCTTCATGTTAAGTATGAGGAACTTGAAAGTCGTCATGAAATGCTCTCAACAACTCATGAAAAGCTTTCCTATGATTATCTTCGAAGGAAGCAAGATCTTGAGAAATTGAGAGCGGCTCATGAAGATCTTCAAAAGGAAAACGAGTCACTTCGCGCCGAACAGATCAGTTCCGCTCAGGAAGGATTTGAACCACCATGCCTTAAATGCATTGAGCGTGATAATGCTACTTCTGTTGCTGAATGTTCTACTGCTGCTACCGTTGCAATATCTTCAACTGTTGATGTGGGAACTAACCCCTCTGCTGAGCATACCACTACTATTGCTGATGAGAATGCTAGGTTGAAGACATTGCTTGAAACAGGGATGTACAAAAGTCTTAAAGGGCATCAGACACTATGTGATGTCCTCAAAAGGCAGATCCTGAACCGAAACCCGAGGAAAGAGGGTATTAGGTTCGTAAGGAAAATAAATGCTGATGGCTCTTACTGGAAACCTGAGCAGTACCCCAAAACCACATGGGTTACTGCAAAGGAATCCTCAGCAGATCCATCCACTCTATCTGGCTTCACTTGTGCTAACCCTATTGTCATTGATGAATCCTTTGATGCAAACTATAAACTGTTTAAGAATCAAAATCGTGAAGTGTTTGCCAGGTACATTGGTACTAACTGCAGGAATGGACCGCCTATGAAGAAGATCTGGGTACCGAAAAAGTGTCTGGAGAATCTTCGTGTGAATGTCATCATGACACCACAGGTGAAGAAGACAAACCCCAGACCACAGGCTTCATACGGTCCAAAGGCTTCACATAGACAAAGGACTCACCCGAGTCGCACTAATGCAAATGTTTTGCAGGGAAACCATACTCAGGCTTATGAATATGAGCGCGGTTCATCAAACCGCCATGTTCATAAGACCAAGAACTATTCTGCTTATTCTTACGAGTACTATTGTCCACCTGCAAGACTATTTGCTAGGGATCCAAAGCCAAAGTTCTCAGATGCTGCACTTAGACTTATTGCTTCTAAGCCACCCTTGAAGATGTGGGTGGCTAAGAAAGCTTAACTCTCTTTTGCAGGGAAAGGTCTCCAGCAGAAAACCAAAATCGTCTGACGCTATTGTTGGGGACCTTAAACATCTTGTAGGGCGCAAGATCAAATGCCCGAATGGTCTTACTATGTACTTCGTTCCTGAATCGCTTGCTACTCTCCCTATTAGTCCTAATCTGGATCTAAGCTTTCATAACCCACTGGTTCGTCAAATGTTTTTGCTTCACAATTCTCTTCGTGAAGCCTATCCCCCTAACTGCACTATAGGGTACGACACCAGCGTCTTCAGAATGGATTATTGATATTGGATGTACCAATCACATGACTGGCAAAAGAAGCCTTCTTATGGACTCAACCTTACGTCCATCTGACAAGAGTCACATCACATTTGCTAACACTGGTAAAAGTAAGGTATTGGGTCTAGGTAGAGTTGCAATCTCAAAGGATCAACACATGGATAAAGTCATGCTTGTTGAATCCCTTGGTTTCAACTTAATGTCTGTCTCAATGCTTTGCGAATTGAACATGATCGTAATGTTTGGAAAATATCGTTGCCTTGTTCTAATGGAATCTGACAAGTCTCTAGTGTTTGAAGGGTATCGGAAAGATGATTTGTACGTGGTAGATTTCTCAGCAGGACCACAACTTGCCGTATGTCTTCTAGAAAAAGCTTCAGAATGCTGGCTCTGGCATCGGAGGCTAGGGCATGCTGGCATGAGGAACCTCCACACCCTTGCAAAGAAGAAGCATGTCATAGGCATCGAGGGCGTCAAGTTCAAGAAAGATCAGTTATGCGGTGCCTGTGAAGCAGGAAAGATGACGAGGGCCAAACATCCCTCGAAGACAATCATGACAACAACTCGACCCTTCGAACTGCTCCACATGAATCTTTTCGGTCCCACTCATTACTCAACTCTTACTACTACTGCTTGTCTCTATGGCTTTGTCATTGTTGATGATTATTCTAGATATACTTGGGTGCACATAATCCTCTACAAGACTGAAGTGCAGGATGTCTTCAGACGCTTCGCCAATCGAGCAATGAACAACTATGGCGCCAAGATAAAGCACATCAGAAGTGACAATGGCACTGAATTCAAGAACACTGGCCTTGATACATATCTTGATACTTTGGGCATCACACATGAATTCTCAGCTCCATACATGCCACAGCAGAATGGCGTCGTCGAACGCAAGAACAGAACACTTATTGAGATGGCCCGAACGATGCTAGATGAATACAAGACTCCAAGAAAATTCTGGCCTGAAGCCATTGATACTACGTGCCATACAATCAATCGTGTTTATCTTCACAAGCTTCTGAACAAGACATCTTATGAGCTCCTTACTGACAAGAAGCCAAATGTCAGTTACTTCAGAGTATTTGGCGCCAGGTGCTGGATCAAGGATCCACATCACACTTCAAAATTTGCACCAAAAGCACATGAGGGTTTTATGCTTGGATATGGAAAGGATTCGCACTCCTACAGAGTCTTCAATCTCTTTCATTATAAAGTGGTTGAAACAGTGGATGTGCGAGTTGATGGGACTAACGGTTCACAAAGAGAGCACCTGCCAAATGTGCTAGATGAAGTTCCATCTAGCGAATCAATCAAGCTAATGGGAACTGGAGAAATCATACCCTCTGAAGCTCAACCTGAAGAGGACCTTATCATCTCTGCACCTGATCAACCTGAAGACAATGCTCAGCCTGAAGACAATCCCACTAACAATGACAATGATCAGCAAGAGAAAAATCTTCGCCCTGTACATCCTTGTGTTGCCAATGAAGTGCAGATTGAGAGAATAATGGATAGCATCAATGCACCTGGTCCCCTCACTCGTTCAAGGGCAACTCAGCTAGCAAATTTCCGTGGGCACTTCGCATTCGCCTCAATATCAGAACCCAAGAAAGTTGAAGAAGCCTTCATGGAGCCTGAATGGATTCAAGCTATGCAAGAAGAGCTTCAATAGTTTGAGCTGAATAATGTATGGGAACTGGTTAAGCGTCCTGATCCTCGGAAGCATAACATAATAGGAACCAAATGGATATATCGCAACAAGCAAGATGAGCATGGTCAAGTTGTCAGAAACAAAGCTCGTCTCGTTGCTCAAGGATATACTCAAGTGGAAGGCATTGACTTCGATGAAACATTTGCTCCTGTGGCTAGACTTGAAGCCATACGCATACTATTGGCCTATGCAAATCATCATAACATACTTCTATATCAAATGGATGTGAAGAGCGCCTTTCTCAATGGCAAGATTGAAGAAGAAGTGTATGTTGCACAACCGCCTGGCTTCGAAGATCCAAAACATCCTGACATGGTATACAAGCTCAACAAGGCACTGTATGGCCTCAAACAAGCCCCTCGGGCTTGGTATGACACACTCAAATACTTCCTGAAGAGCAAAGGCTTCATACCTGGTTCCCTCGACCCCACTCTCTTCACGAAGACATATGATGGTGAACTGTTTGTGTGCCAAATATATGTGGATGACATTATCTTTGGCTGCACCAATCAGAAGTACAGTGAAGAGTTTGGATATATGATGCAAGAGCAATAACAGATGTCCATGATGGGAGAGCTGAAGTTCTTCCTCGTTCTTCAAATACGACAGCAACGCAACGGCATCTTCATATCTCAAGAGAAGTATCTCAAAGATTGCCTAAAGAAGTTCGGTATGCAAGACTGCAAAGGCTTCACGACGCCAATGCCAACCAAACATCATCTGGGTCCCGACGACAATGGTAAAGAGTTCGATCAAAAGGTATACCACTCCATGATTGTCTCTTTACTTTATCTATGTGCATCTAGGCAAGATATTATGCTCAGTGTTTGGATGTGTGCTCGATTCCAAGCGGCACCAAAGGAGTCGCATCACTTAGCTATGAAGCGATTTCTTCGATATTTGGCTCACACCCCAACTCTAGGATAATGGTATCCAAAGGGCTCAGAGTTTGATCTGGTTGGATTCTCTGATGCTGATTATGCTGGTGACAAAGTGGATCGCAAGTCTACATCAGACACATGTCATTTTCTGGGACGATCACTTGTATGTTGGTCTTCAAAGAAGCAGAACTGTGTATCTCTCTCCACTGCTGAATCTGAATACATTGCTGCTGGATCTTGCTGCGCTCAGCTTCTGTGGATTAAGCAAACACTCAAGGACTATGGCATTCATCTGAAGCAAGTGCCACTCTACTGTGACAACGAAAGCGCCATCAAGATTGCCAACAACCCAGTTCAGCACTCGAAGACAAAGCACATTGAAATTCGTCATCACTTTCTCAGAGATCATGTTGTGAAGGAAGACATTGATATCATACACGTCAACACTGAAGAGCAATTGGCAGATATCTTCGCCAAGCCCTTGGATGAGAAGAGATTTTGTAAGTTACGGTGTCAGCTAAATATCTTGGAATCCTCAAATGTCCTGTGATCAGGCACACATCCTAACACTTATGCATATTGATGACTTAGATGTGCAACACACGAAGTAAAGTATATCTTCAATCAATGAAGACATACATTCTAAGTGTGAATACATTAATGTGGAATTTGACTTCGGAGCGCCACGATAATTGTGCGCCATGTCTGGGTCTAATACTTTCTATAAGGTGGGTAACGCCACCACCAAATGTTCTGTTTGAAGTGTTTCACTCATGGCATTACATTTCCTATGTCTTCACATTTGGTTTGGCTTCAATCTCAACATGTCTTCATGATTATCTTCACTATGTTGAATATATTTATATATATACTAGTGTTCTGTCCTCTACAACATTCACTTATAGCTATGTCTTCTTGTTGAATCTTTTGAACTAAGTGAAAGTGATCAGACCCTAACCTCTCTATGCTTTCTATCTCAAACTCTATCTCTCCAAGTCATATGCATTCTATTGAAACTGTCGAATGTCTTCTCTGTGTCCTTGTCAGCAGAAGATACAGAGACAAACATTAAGTCTGTTTTCAATGCTCATCCCTTCACATGAAACCCGAGAAGTGGGAACGACCACCCGACAATCCAGGCGTGCGTGGGACGTGGAACAACCTCCGACATGCTGCATGATGTCCACGTGTTCCTCAGATGTGAATCGCCAGGGGCACCTGTGTAATAACACCGAGCCGCCCTTGTACCTATAAATACACGCCTCACCGCAGTCATTATCTCTTCTTCCACTCTCGCACGAAACCTAGCGCCACCGCTAGCCCTCGACGACGCCGGCGACGAAGCGCTTCGCTGCCGCAACCTCTCCGACGCCGTCTTCACGCCGACCGCGGACATCGTCCTCTCCGCCGTCGCCGTAGGTGTCCTCCGTCACCAAGTTAGGGCACGGAAGATTGAACTGCTCGGCCTCCTCTTCCACTCCGTCTAGCAGTTCTTCGTGTGGTAAATAAAACTTCCTTTTTACGGCCCCCTTGATCCTATAGCTTTGTCACTTTCTACCACAAGCAGTTTCTATTCACACAAGTTGGATCTCTTTCATACTGCATCTCATAACATGCCTAGTATATTCACTTATGCTTCACAAAGTAGTTAGATTCCTCACTTGTACTGATCTCTGGATTCGTACAAATCTGGAACCAACTCCTTATCTATGAGTGAATGTCTTTGCACAATGAGGTCAATGTCTTCTAAACTGATTTATCTTCAAAATCTTCTGAGAATGCATATGACCTCTTCCCCTTCCCTCACACCTTAATGCTGTCACAGGTACATGTCCGTGGGAGAATCCCTTGGTTCTCATAGTCTGCATTCATTTGCAGAATACTTACAGCATCATATAAATTCTCCCGAAGCCAGTTCCTGTTTGTCCAGCAAGCGAAAACCTTTGCAGCCTTTGAACGTATTGAAGCCTTTTAGTTTAAAATTCATGGCTTCAGAGAAATCTGCAAGGAAGGGAGGCAGACAACGTCATGGCGGAACATCAAGAGATCTGCCTGATGACCTCTTAGAACTTTACAAGACAGATCCTGAAGAGGATTATAATCAGCGCAAGACCCGAATCCGGTGGATTCGAAGATATTGGGCAGAACAATGGTTCAAATACCGGTTTGTGACCCAAGAATATGCTGAGAAAAATGCCATCAAGCGACCGTGGGGAGACATCCTATACAAGAATCTTCAACCTAGGCCCAGAGAAGAAGCCATTGATCAAGGCTTCTATCTCTGCATGGTCCGTGGGCCACAGCCTGCAGATGCACACCCATCATCACTGCTATGGTGCCGTGACGACAATCTGTTCAAGCGCAACTTCCAGTTTGCCAAGAACTCAGCGAAGCAGAACAAGAAGTCTTTGGGTTTAGACTTCAACCCTGGTCCCTCTGCTCCCCGTTCCGATGGAACTCGCGAAGCCGAACCCAATCTACTTGGGCCCTTCTACAACCTTGAAGGTCTCATCACCCATATCGTGGTTCAAGGGACTGCCGTGAATGATCCTGCAGATGACGCTGAATCAGATGAAGCGCCTACAGCGCCAAAGCCAAAGAAGCCGAAGCAGCCAAAAGCTTCAAAGCCTGCCTTTGCACAAAAAATCTCACGGGCGAAGCCACTGGCCACTGCACCTCCTGAAGACAGTGTGCAGTCTGAAGATTTGTCATGCATCTCCAAGCCCCAGAAGGTCAAGATGCCTGTGCCACACATCGGCCAAGAACTGATAGCTGCTGCCATTCTGCAAAACGATGCCATTAATCTGTCCAGTGATGAAGATCTTGCAGATGATGCTCTTAAGAAACTCATTAAGAGCAAAGAAGAAGCAGAAATCTTCAATGATCTGCCTTTCTTTGACGTGACAATCATCCACAACTTCATTGATGAGTGGTTTGGCACGCCCAACATGAGCTTCGAAGATCTGCAACTACCCATTGGCCTCAGTGTCGCCTTCCATGGCGCCATTGCTTCAAAATTAGCTATCGCCCAACGCATTGTTGAACTGAAGCAAAAGATTGACTTTGAGAAAGCTCAGTTCAAGAAGCATATGGCCAAGCTCAGTGTGCAAGAGGTGAAAACTTCAAGATTATGCTGCACGAGCTCAAAGAAGCCTTTCTCAAGAAACGCGCAGAAGCTCAGGGTTCTCGGGAGCGCATGAAGAGCCTGGCTGACAAGTGTGTGCAAGGCTACAATGAGGCTGAAAACGCAAGGCCCTTGGGCGTCCGGGCATTGATCCCAGGATGGCTGCTAAGCAGAAGAAGAAGCCCACTGTGGCCGAACCCAACGCACCAAGGCAGGAAGCTGATCCCATTGTCTTCCCAACTAGCATGACTGGCTCGAAGCCAAAGGCCCGGTCAACCGCTTCAGAGATGAAGAAGACGAGGACTGCTGAGGTTGAAGCAAGGAAGAGGAAACATCCTGAAGCCTCTGCTCCTGCCCCTCCAAGAAGAAGCGGAAGACCAAGAAGGAACGGGCTGCTCCCACAGAGTCCTTGATTGTTGAACCCATCTCCATGGTTCGCCCTGACGCTGAACCTCAAGAACATCAACTGACTGTCCATGAGCCTGCTTTCACAGAGGCTCATGAAGCTGAAGACTTTCCAGTAGCTGATCCCATCACTGCTGAAGACATTGGTCACCATGACCATGTTGAAGATGATGCAGTTCTTCCTCAGCTCGAGCACTAACAGGTATCATCGCCTGTGGTAACGCACGACGAACTCATCTGCATTGGTCGTCCTCTGACGCCAATTGCTCAGGATGAATCATGGGCTGATCGCCCACAAGCACAAGAGGAAGAAGACTTTGAGGCCCAGCCAACTCCAACTCCACAGGCGTCGCCAGCGTTACGCAGGCTTCGAAAAGGACCAAGGCCTCCAGTCTCTGAGTCTGAAGCTAAAGCTGCTGAAGACATTCCGACTGCATCAGCCGATGAAGAAGAAACCCCAAAAGCTGCTACTCCCCCGTCCCACCAAGAAGCTATTCTCGAGGAGAACGTGACTGTGACCGACCCTCCAGCTCGTCAAGTGGAGGTTGATAATCTTGAGGCTGCCACCACCAACACCAATGAAGCCACTGACGCTGTCATGGCTGAAGCTAATGTGGAGCCTTCACCAACCCAAGCACAAGAAGTCAGCGAAACCACTGATCCCACTGCTTCTATTCCTGTGCCTGCTGCTGGTCCTCAGTTCAACTATCATGTTGAGCACAGGCCTCAGGTACAGAAGCCAATCCCAAGATTGCCCAGGTTTCCAGGTCCTGCATGATCACCTGGATCCTTCAATGTCAATGGCTTCAAAGCAGACAACACCTTCTTCAATAGCTCCAGGAACCCCTACTCACGGGAAAGAATATCATCTGATCGGTTCTGGAGCTATCCGCAGCGAAGCTATTACTCCTGCATTCTATACAATTAAGGTCGCATCTTCCCACACAAGCGTCTTGACATTGAAGCAATAACTGGTCTGCCCTGCCTGGAAGAAGCTCTGGATTGCTTCAAAGAGGTTGGATTGCTGCCGTTCGTCACCGACCAAGAGCATTGGAATGAAGAGTTACTGCTCCAATTCTATGCCACACTTCACATCCGCGGGTACAATAGAGATCTGAAGACTTGGGTCCTAGAGTGGATGACAGGAAACGTTCATCACGAAGCCAAAGCCTTTGACATCATTGAGCTCACTGGTCTACCCACTCCTGGTGATATCTACGAAACTGGTTGTCAGATCCACAGTGAAGCTGTCGAAAGCATCTTTCAGAAGCCTGAACCCAACATGAGTCAGATGCTCAGTATGATGAAGCCATTGCCCCAACATGCTGCATATCCCAAAGAGTTCTTTGTTGAAGACCTTGAGTATCTGCCAAGGACTATTTATCACATCATAAGGCGAACTCTCTGGCCCATCAAAGGACACTCTCCACATGCCAAGCTGGAAGGTGCAATGAAGACCTTGGTCTTCTATATTCTTCATGGCAAATGCTTCAATGCACAGGACTTATTCATCCGCCAACTTGCTGCATCAGGCTCTGATCTATTTGGCTTGAAGTTCTACGCTCCATGGATAATGCGGCTGATCAAACTCCACTCCGCTATCTCATATCAGCCATCTGCTCGCAATCATCGGATCTTTCTGCCGGATGTGGATATGTCTATTGAAGCCATTTATCCTGAGCCTGCCAAGGAACCTCTAAGTCTTCAGAATGCGGAGCATCAATGTTTTTCTCAAAACATTGAAGGAGTTGAAGCAGTCACTCGTGTATATCCTTTGGCTGGAACTACACGTGCACCACATCCTGCCCTTACTGAAGCCACCGACAGCACAACTACCCAACGACCCAAAAAGTGCACTCGTGTTCTTAATGACCGAGAGCTTCTCGTGGCTCTTCATTAGAAACAGGATAGGCATCATGACTGGCCAAAGCGCCAAATGCAAAGCCTCTTGGTGGATGTCAACCGCATTCGCAATCTTGCCACCAAGAATGCTTTTGTTGCCCATGAAACCTCTCGACACACATGGAAAGGGCTGACGCTGATGTGCTCTGAAGATGATCTTCAAGAGGATGGCTTCTCTGAACGCTTCAAGTTTGACTCCACACCTCCTCGAAGGGCCGTGCTGTGACGAACTCCATCTCTCGAAGACTCTGAGTTCTCTTCCTCTGCTGCAACTGTGAATGCCAGAGTGATCGAGGATGAAGACGATGCCACTTCACCGCCGCTTCCTTCAGCACGCTTCGACACTGCTCCAAGTTCTTCTGCACCGCCGAACACCACCGACGACCCTGCTGCTTCACCTACTCTTCATGGGAACGAGTAGATGCTCTATGTCTTCAAACCTTTTTGGTCCTTACTAACAAAAGGGGGAGAAGCATATGAGTTTGATAGTCTTCAAGCGGGTCCATATGGGCGGGTGCTTTATATTTTGCTTCGTGTTTACAACTCTCATTTTGATAAATTTGGTTCTTTGAGTTGTAACACTTAAACTCGATGGTCGTCTGCTACTTATTTGCTACTTTGTCATGCGATGATAAATTCCGCATGTGCGACGATAAATTCCGCACTTAGATCATTTTGCAGACGTCCATTTTCCATTATGCATGTCATTATCTTCATATACCTTCACATGTATAGTGGATTGTCATCATAAGTTGAAGAGGATCTCCACAAGTACAACCTGCCATGTGTATTTGCATTCCAAAAGCAAATTACTTATATGCACATCTTCAGGGGGAGCCCTTGCAACTTATGAAGACAATTCCTTATTCTTTACAATTTCACATATTATATTCCCCGTTGAAAACTTCAACTAGTTTGTCATCAATCACCAAAAAGGGGGAGATTGTAAGTGCATCTAGTGCCACTCTAGTTGGTTTTGGAGTATTGACGACAAACCTAGTTGAGGGACTGATGTGTTTGTGAGAATTGCAGAATAACACAGGTAGAAGTCCCTCAGTGATTCAGTTTTCCTACCAGAGATGAACCCTAAAAATGTATGAAGACATTGATGTCAAAGGTGGTATATGAAGATATTCTCATTGAAGACTATGACAAGAGAAGACATCGCATGAAGCCTATGGAGCTCGAAGACTTAGATCTTTTGTAGTTTTGTTTCTTCTTTGTTGAGTCATAGGAACCACCATACTATTAAGTGGGGTCCAAGTGAACTAGTCAGAATGACTGAAGTGATGCTTAACCAAAACCTATGTCTTCGAGTGAAGACTATGAGAGCGAAACTTGTCCAGAGTCGGACAAGTCAGCTTTGCTTGTAGCCCAAGTAAAGCTGCCGCGTGAGTTTGAAATCTGACCGTTGGAACATGTGTCAGTTCCTTAGTGACCCAGGGTCATTTCAGACAAATCAGGTCGGGTTGCCTAGTGGCTATAAATAGCCCACCCCCTACAACCATAAACGGTTGGCTGCTCAGAGTTAGAGTACGGCTTTTGTCGTTTGAGAGCAACCCACCTCAAAGCCTTTGAGAGAGAATTCCTTGCGAGGATAAAGCCCTAACCACCCAGAGCCAAAGTGTGTTAGGCATCACTTAAGTCTTCTTGTCTGTGTGATCTGAAGACTTATTACACTTGAGGACTATGAATCCTCCAGCCGGTTAGGCGTCGCGTTCTGAGCATCCAAGAGACATTGTGGATTGCCGGTGAACGAAGTCTGTGAAGGTTTGGGAGTCTACCTTGAAGACTTACCAGAGTGATTGGGCGAGGTCTGTGTGACCTTAGCTCAAGGGGAATACGGTGAGGACTGGGTGTCCTGAGCTGCGTGTTCAGGACTGGGTGTCCGGGACTGTGTGTCCTCAGGTTTAAATACCTAGCCGCCCTAACCAGACATACAGTTGTCACAACAACTGGAACTGGTCCAACAAATCATTGTCTTCAACGAGTCACTGGTTTCATCCTTCCCTTCCCTTTACTTACTGTTGGTCCTTGTGAAGTCATTGTATGGTTGCACTATCTTTTGTCTTCACTGAGTGACTGCGTGTTCTATTCGGCTTCATAATATTTTCCTACCAGATCCTTACTACATTGCTGCTACTAGTCATTGTGCTTTCACTCCATTGAATTGACTATGGTTTGCCTAGTGTAGTCTACCTTCCGCTGCATGGTAATAGGTTTATTTCTATCGTTTGTCTTCATAACTTCCATGTTTTGAAGACTTTCATAAAAATCACCTATTCACCCCCTCTAGTCGATATAACGCACTTTCAGCAAGAGAAGAAAGTTATCGCCTATACCTCTCGCCAGTTGTAGCCCAACGAAAAGAACTAACCCACTCATGACCTCGAGTTGGCGGTAGTTGTCCATGCTCTTTTAACTTGGAGACATCTCTTGTTGGGAAGAAAAGTGGACATCTTCACTGATCACAAGAGTCTCAAGTACATCTTCACTCAGCCCAACCTCAACCTCAGGCAGACTCTTTAGGTCGAAATGATTCAAGAGTATAATATGAGTATTAAATATACTCCAGGCAAGGCCAATGTCATTGCCGACACATTGAGCAGGAAGGCTTACTGCAACAGTTTGATTCTCAAGCCCTACCAACCAGAGCTTTGTGAAGCTTTCCACAAACTTAATCTCCAAGTTGTTCCTCAAGGATTCCTTGCCAACCTCCAAGTCTCTCCTACTTTGGAAGATCAGATTCGCGAGGCTCAACTTCTTGATGCCATGGTGAAGAAGGTGAAGATTGGGATTGCCAAGAGCCAACCCAAGTACAAGTGCTATCGCCTTGATGACAAGGATATTCTTTTCTTCGAGGATCGCATTGTTGTTCCTAAGGGTGACCTTCGTAAATTCATTATGAACGAGGCTCACAATTCACTCCTCTCTATTCATCCCGGAAGTACAAAGATGTACCATGACCTCAAGCAGTCGTATTGGTGGACTCGAATGAAGCACGAGATTGCTCAGTTCGTGAATGAATGTGATGTCTGCAGAAGAGTGAAAGCAGAACACCAACGACCAGCTGGTCTCCTCCAACCTCTTGCCATTCCAAAATGGAAGTTTGACCATATTGAGATGGACTTCGTGACTGGATTTCCCAAGTCCAAGCGTGGCAATGATGCTATCTTCGTTGTCATCGACAAGCTCACTAAAGTGGCTCATTTTTTTCCTATCAAAGAATCTATCATAATAGCTTAGTTGGTAGAGCTATATACCTCCAGGATTGTCTCTCTGCACGGCATTCCGCAGTTGATATCTTCAGATCGTGGAAGCATCTTTACCTCTAAGTTCTGGGACTCCTTTCATAAGGCCATGTGCACTAACATTCGCTTCAGCACAACTTTCAATCCACAAACTAGTGGCCAAGTCGAGCGAGTCAATCAAATTCTTGAAGATATGTTCAGGGCTTGTGTCATTTCTTTCGGTATGAAGTGGGAAGATTGTCTTCCATATGCCGAGTTCTCCTACAACAACAGCTTCCAAGCAAGTTCGAGCAAGGCCCCATTCGAGATTCTCTATGGCAGAAAGTGCTGTACTCCTCTTAACTGATCAGAGACTGGTGAACGCCAACTTCTTGGCAATGACTTGATCATAGAGGCTGAAGAAATGTGCAAAGTCATTCGTGAAAATCTCAAAGCCGCGCAATCGCGCCAGAAGAGTTACAACGATAGCAAGCATCGTGACTTGGCTTTCGAGATCGGAGAACATGTCTACCTCCATGTCTCTCCAATGAAAGGTACTCGTCGCTTCGGTATCAAAGGGAAGCTTGCCACTAAATACGTGGGTCCTTTCAAGACCATTGGCAAAAGAGGCGATCTCGCCTATCAACTTGAGCTTCCGTCCAACTTTGCAAACGTGCACGACGTGTTTCACGTGTCTCAGCTCCGCAAGTGTTTGAAGACTCTTGACCGCACCATCAACTTCGAAGAGATTGATCTCCAAGAAGACCTGTCTTATCATGATCATCCCGTTGCTATTCTTGAAAAAACTGAGCGCAAGACTCGCAACAAGTCTATCAAATTCCTGAAAGTGAAGTGGTCACATCATTCCGTCCGTGAAGGCACCTGGGAACGCGAGGACCACCTCCATTCCGAATATCCGGAGTTTTTCCAGTCCTAGATCTCAGGACGAGATCCTTTCGTAGTGGTGGAGGGTTGTAGCGCCCCGTATGTAACTTGCCATATTTGTATTCCAACTCTTGCCATTTTTGGCACTAAGTTATGATATTCCCTCGTGGTTGGGTTTTGTCTTCATTTTGCTTTTGTCTTTGTCATGCATCTCATATCATGTCATCATGTGCATCGCATTTGCATACGTGTTCGTCTCATGCATCCGAGCATTTTCCCTGTTGTCCATTTTGCATTCCGGCACTCCTATGACCTCCGGCGTCCCCTTTTGCCTCTTTTCGTGTGCGAGTGTTATATGTTCTTGGATTGGACCGAGACTTGCCAAGCGGCCTTGGTATACTACCGATAGACCGCCTGTCAAGTTTCGTGCCATTTGGACTTCGTTTGATACTCCAACGGTTAACCGAGGAACTATAAAGGCCTCGTGTGTGTTGCAGCCCATCACCCCTCCAAAGTGGACCAAAACCCACCTAAACCCTCTCCATCATCTCGGTCGTTCAATCACGATCGCGTGGCCGAAAACCGTGCTCCATTTGGAGTCTCCTAGCTCCTTCTATCTATAAATTGGTGCATCCCCCCGAAATTGCGGATGAAACCCTAACCTACTTCCCCTCTCCGCCGCCGGAGGAATTTCCCACCGACGGACATGTCCGCCGCCCTCGCCGTCGCCATGTGCCGCCTCCTGGTTCACTGAGGCGCCGCACCCCACATCGCCGCCGGCCCGCCAGGCCTGAGGCGGGCCCCCGAGGCCTAGTCGGCCGCCGCCCGCGCCCGTTCGACCCCGCCGCCCGGGTCGCCTCGCGCCGCCCGGAAGCTCACTGGCGACTGCCGCCTCCTCGCCGCGCCCCACGCAGGCCTCCTTCTCGGACCAGCGCGCCACCCGATGCCGGCCACCTCCGCGCTGGCATCGGCCACCGGTCGCTGACTCCACCGCCGCCTCCTCTCCCGCCGCTTGACGCCGATCGTCGCCGGCCACCGCAGCTTCCCCCGCACCGACGAGCGCGCCGGCGAGCCCCTGCTTCCTCTACGACTCCGGCGACCCTGCACTGTTCCGGCAATCATCAAACTCCGTGCCGCCTGGATCCAGATCTGAGAGAAACCCTAGGTTGACTTGTGTTTTTCTCTAAGTCCCCAGTTCCTGATATTTTTAGCTACCTTCATCATGTCATATCTTTGCATCTGTAGCTCCGTTTTGGGCGTGTAGCATATCAAATTGTTCGTCTGGATGTGCACTTCATTTAATTCCGTTGCACCATGTTCATTTGAGTTCATCTTGATGCCCTAAATGCTGTTGCAAGAGTGCTATGTATTGTTAGTTTCAGATTCTTAGCAGATTATGGGCATTTTTCATTTTTGCCATGTTTAATGTGTGCCTCCTATGAACTTGAGCCCTACATGTGTTCTGGGCTATGCCATGCCATCTTTACACGGGTGTATGCCATGTATTTTTGTGATCTTTGTGGTGACTAGCACAAGCATGCAAAGTAGCTCTCGTAATGTTGCTGATTTCACGGACTTAGAATTCTTCTAAGTCATTTCCCTGATGATATTTTTATGCCATGTATTCATGTTGCTACAGAGTGATCCATGCCTCTTTTGAGCAAGTTCAGTAAGGATGATTTTGAGATATTGTTATGCTCTATCCATCCATGTCTTTGTTTGCAATTATGGAGCACCCTAGCATGACTCGATCTTGCTCTACTTTTGCTATAAAATGTTCCTGGCAGATTGTTTACGTGTTAATCAATTTTGCCGAGATTGTTGTAGTTGATCCATGCATGCTATGTGAGTTCTATTGCCATGGTTAGCTTATTGAACATGTGTTCTTGCTGGGTGTATGCTTAGTTTCTCATGCAATGCCTTGTGGTGAGTGCATCGAGCTCATAAACATGCCTATGTAACTCTGTTTTTGCCATGTCTAGTTTTCTGCTAAGTCTGAATCTGTTAACGAAACTTGCTATGTTTACATGGGTGCCATTGTATTTTCTGATCCCTTTTGACTTATGGTCAATAAGGTACTTTTGTTATATGCTTTGAGTAGTTTCATGCCATGCCTTGATTTGCCATGATATGTTCCTGTAGCATGTTGTTATCTTTCTCTAAACATTGCTTCCTGATGTTAAATCCTGACTTGTTATTTTCACTAAGTCTGGGAACCTGATATCTTTTGCACTTTTTCCATGCTTGTTTGAACCTGCTATTGTGTGAATTAGCCGTAGCTCATTGTTCATCTTTTGTCAAGCATCTTGAGTGGATCACTGCCATGTGCTTTGTTGCTATGTTAGAGGGCACTAGCTTATTTTTCTTGATGCATTTAGATGGCATCGTGCTATTAATCGCAGCTTTGTGCCATTATTGTTTCGCTTGCCATTTGCAAACCGTGCATCCGATTCCGGTGATCTTTATATCGATTTCGACGGAATCAACTCATATTTCCAGAGGCACACTTGGATTGCCAGGTTGAGGCCTGGTTAAATCTTTCCTTTCCAAAGCACGCATATGCATTGCATATTACATCCCGCATATCATGCCATGTTTTGCATCATGTTGCTTGCGCATTGCACTGTGGTTGATCGTGTTTCCCTTTGCTTGTGTTCTTGCTTTGGGTAGAGCCGGGAGACGAGTACGTGATCGAGGAACCCGTTGAGTACGCTTACGAGGATGAAGCTTACGCCGACTCGGAGAACTTTGCAGGCAAGATGACCATACCCTCGAAATAACTTCTATCTTTGCTTGCTAGTTGCTCACTCTTTTGCTATGCCTATGCCGCGATACCTACCACATGCTTTATCAGGCCTCCCATATTGCCATGTCAAACCTCTAACCCACCTTGTCCTAGCAAACCGTTGTTTGGCTATGTTACCACTTTGCTCAGCCCCTCTTATAGCGTTGCTAGTTGCAGGTGAAGTTTGGAGTTTGTACCTTGTTGGAACATGTTTTTTTGGGATATCAGTATTATATCTTGTCAACTTTAATGCATCTATATACTTGGTAAAGGGTGGAAGGCTCGGCCTTATGCCTGGTGTTTTGTTCCACTCTTGCCGCCCTAGTTTCCGCCATACCGGTGTTATGTTCCTTGATTTTTTGTTCCTTACACGGTTGGGTTATAATGGGAACCCCTTGACAGTTCGCCTTGAATAAAACTCCTCCAGCAAGTCACAACCTTGGTTTTACCATTTTCCACCTAGCCTTTTTCCCTTGGGTTTCGCAGACTCAAGGGTCATCTTTATTTTAAACCCCCGGGCCAGTGCTTCTCTAAGTGTTGGTCCAACCTAGAGCACCATGCGGGGCCGTCCCTTGGCAACTTGGGTTACGTTGGCTCCCGTATGCTTAGCTTATCTGGTGTGCCCTGAGAACGAGATATGTGCAGCTCCTATCGGGATTTGTCGGCACAACGGGTGGTCTTGCTGGACTTGTTTTACCATTGTCGAGATGTCTTGTAACCGGTATTCCGAGTCTGATCGGGTCGTCCTGGGAGAAGGAATATCCTTCGTTGACCGTGAGAGCTTGTGATGGGCTAAGTTGGGACACCCCTACAGGGATTTGAACTTTCGAAAGCCGTGCTCGCGGTTATGGGCAGATAGGAATTTGTTAATGTCCGGTTGTAGAAAACTTGAAACTTAACTTAATTAAAATGGATCAACAACGTGTGTAGCCGTGATGGTCTCTTTTCGGCGGAGTCCAGGAAGAGAACACGGTCTCGGGTTATGCTTGAACATAAGTAGTCTAGGATCACTTCTTGATCATAGATTCTCGAACGTGCCTTGCCTTCTCTTCTCACTCTCATTTGCGTATGTTAGCCACCATATATGCTAGTGCTTGTCGTAGCTCCACCTCATACCTTTTCCCTACCTATAAGCTTAAATAGTCTTGATCGCGAGGGTGTGAGATTGCTGAGTCCCCGTGACTCACAGTTTACTTCCAAAACCAGATGCAGGTGCTGATGATACCGTTCCAGGAGATACGACTGAGCTCAAGTGGGAGTTCGATGAGGACTTAGGACGATACTACGTTTTCTTTCCAGACGATCAGTAGTGGAGCCCAGTTGGGGCGATCGGGGATCTTATGCATTTGGGGTTGTCTTTATTTTGGTTCCGTAGTCGGACCTTTATTGTATCTGGTTGATTGTAATGCTATTTTTATGTTATTGTGTGAAGTGGCGATTGTAAGCCAACTATGTATCTCTTTCTTATTCAGTACATGGGATGTGTAAAGATGACCCCTCTTGCGACATTGCCTACAATGCGGTTATGCCTCTAAGTCGTGCTCCGACAGATGGGAGATATAGCCGCATCGTGGGTGTTACAGTGCCCCCTTCCTTTAGCCATCAAAATCTTAATCATTGCCTATCAATGATCCTTTCCAAGGAAGCCAAGACAAGTACAACGAGCTTTAGAGAGTGTCGAAGCCAAGACTCCTTGTCCGAGAGCTGCCTAAAATCTTGCGCTTTATCAAGCCTGAAAATGACCCAAGTAGCCTTCACCATTTAGAATTTTATGTTCCTTGTTTTCCTCTATCCCCACGCTTGCAAGGAGGCCCCATCGTTTCTTAATAGGGCACTGAGTCTGCGAGGAGGTCACAAGGCAGGGGGCGCGCCCACCCCCCTAGGCGCGCCCTCCACCCTCGTGAGCCCCTCGTGCCCCCCTGACATACTTCTTCCACCTATATATCTCCATATACCCTAAAAACATTCGAACGCAGAATAGATCGGGAGTTCTGCCGCCAAAAGCCTCCATAGCCACCGAAAACCAATCTAGACCCGTTCCGGCACCCTGCTGGAGAGGGCAATCCTTCTCCGGTGGCCATCTTCATCATCCCGGTGCTCTCCATGACGAGGAGGGAGTAGTTCTCCCTCGGGGCTGAGGGTATGTACCAGTAGCTATGTGTTTGATCTCTCTCTCTCTCTCGTGTTCTTGATTTGGCACGATCTTGATGTATCGCGAGCTTTGCTATTATAGTTGGATCTTATGTTTCTCCTCCCCCTCTTCTCTCTTGTAATGAATTGAGTTTCCCCTTTGAAGCAATCTTATCGGATTGAGTCTTTAAAGATTTGAGAACACTTGATGTATGTCTTGCCGTGGATATATGTGGTGATAATGGGATATCACGTGATTCACTTGATGTATGTTTTGGTGACCAACTTCCGGGTTCCGCCAATGAACCTATGCATAGGGGTTGGCACACATTTTCGTCGTGATTCTCCGGTAGAACTTTGGGGCAATCTTTAAGGTCCTTTGTGTTGGTTGTGTAAGTGCATCTAGTGCCACCCCTAGTTGGTTTTGGAGTATTGACGACAAACCTGGTTGAGGGACTAATGTGTTTGTGAAAATTGCAGGATAACACAGGTAGAAGTCCCTCATTGATTCAATTTTCCTACTAGAGATGACCCCTAAAAATGTATGAAGACATTGAAGTCAAAGGTAGTATGTGCATACATTCACATTGAAGACTATGACAAGAGAAGACATCGCGTGAAGACTATGGAGCGCGAAGACTTAGCAGTTTCGTCGTTCTGTGTTTTTCCTTGTTGAGTCATAGGAACCACCGTACTGTTAAGTGGGGTCCAAGAGAACCAGTCAGAATGACTGAAGTGATGCTTAACCAAAATCCTATGTCTTTGAGTGAAGACTATGAGAGCAAATCTTGTCCTGAGTCAGACAAGTCAGCTTTGCTTGTAGCCCAAGTAAAGTTGCCGTGTGAGTTTGAAATCTGTCCGTTGGAACACGTGTCAGTTCCTTAGTGACCCAGGGTCATTTCAGACAAATCAGGCCGGGTTTCCTAGTGGCTATAAATAGCCCACCCCTACAACCATAAATGGTTGGCTGCTCAGAGTTAGTGCACGGCTTTTGTCGTTTGAGAGCAACCCACCTTGAAGCCTTTGAGAGAGAATTCCTTGGGATGATAAAGCCCGAAACACCCATAGCCAAAGAGTGTTAGGCATCACTTAAGTCTTCCTGTCAGTGTGATCTGAAGACTTATTACACTTGAGGACTGTGAATCCTCCAGCCGGTTAGGCGTCACGTTCTGAGCATCCAAGAGTCATTATGGATCGCCGGTGAACGAAGTCTGTGAAGGTTTGGAAGTCTACCTTGAAGACTTACCAGAGTGATTGGGCGAGGACTGGGTGTCCTTAGCTCAAGGGGAATAAGGTGAAGACGAGGTCTTCTGAGTTGAGTCTTAGCCGCCCTAACCAGACGTACAGTTGTCACAGCAACTGGAACTGGTCCAACAAATCATTGTCTTCAACGAGTCACTGGTTTCATCCTTCCCTTCCCTTTACTTATTGTTGGTCCTTGTGAAGTCATTGTATGATTGCTTTATCTTTTGTCTTCACTTAGTGACTGCTTGTTCTGATTGGCTTCACAATATTTTCCTACCTGATCTTTACTGCCTAGCTGCTATTAGTCATTGTGCTTTCACTCCATTGAGTACTTGACTATGGTTTGCCTAGTGTAATCTACCTTCCGCTGCATGGTAATAGGTTTATTTCTATCGTTTGTCTTCGAAACTTCCATATTTTGAAGACTTTCATAAAAATCGCCTATTCACCCCCCTCTAGTCGATCACTAGCACTTTCAATTGGTATCAGAGCAAGGTACTCCCTTGTTCTGTGTGATTCGGTTTAACCACCTGGAGTTTTAGCTATGTCGACTGCAGGGATAATTAAAGTCTCCGCTGCGTGCCTCGTCTTTGATGGAACTGAATATTCCTACTGGAAAAATAAGATGCACATGCATCTTGAAGCCATTGATGTCGACCTATGGTATGTCGTCAAGAATGGCGTTCCCAAGGCTGGTGAAGGTGTCACCGTTGCTGATGTCAAGAAGTTCGTTCAACCGGACTCCACTGCCAAGAAAATCATCTGTGGTTATCTGATCAAAGGACAGTATGGCCGTGTGAGTGCTTTGGAAACATCTAAGCTAGTCTGGGACTGGCTCTCCAAGGTCAACGAAGGCGTCTCAACCCAGAGAGATCAGAGAATCAGTGTCCTTTGCAACCTCTTCAACCGCTTCAAGAGAAATGACAATGAGAATGTTCAGCTCACGTTTGATCGACTCACTGGCATCACAAATGAGTTTCAAGCCCTCGGCGCCACTGAGATCACCGAGCATGAAGTTGTCAAGACACTCCTGAGATCACTTGACAGCTTGTTTGACACCCTAGCCCTGATGATTCAAGAACGTCCTGACTTCAAAACAATTGATCCGTCTGACATACTTGAGAGGCTCAACACACATGAGTTTCAGCTTTCTGAGAAAAGAGACATCTACGGTCCCAACTATGGGCGAACTCGTGCCTTGAAGGCAAAAGCTGTCTCCTCATATGAAGAAGAGTCTGACAGCAGTTCTGATGATCCTGAAGACATTGGAAAGGAGCTTGATATGCTTGTGAAGAAGTTCCAAAAATTCACCAAGAAGAAAGGCTTTAGAAAGTCCTCACGATCAAGCTCAAGGAATGATGAAGCTTCTGCTCATGACTACAAGAAGAGAACATGCCACAAGTGCAAGAAACCTGGCCACTACATCTCTGAGTGTCCGCAATGGGACAATGAGAACAAAAAGAAAAATAAGAGCAAGGAGTATGATTTTGACGACAAGAAGAAGAAGAAGAAGAAATACTCAAAGTCTTCTTCCAAGTCTTCCTCAAAGTCTTCATCACACAAGAAGAGCTCATCTGGCAAGGCACGTGCGTTTGTTGGCAAGGAAATGGATTCAGAGGAGGAGTCCACTTCTGAGGAGGCAGAGGTGAAGTCCGAGGAGGAGTCCGATTCTGGCGTTGCGAGTCTGGCTACAACATACGTTGCCAAGTCCATCTTCAACACTGAAGACAATGACTCCGTCACCGACGCCGATGCAAATGACAGGGACTACTCCGCTCCTACCTACTGCTTCATGGCACGCGGTGCCAAGGTAAACACGCGCACTACTCACTATCAAACTTCCAGTGAAGATGACTCTGATTGTGGTTCCAGACCCAGCTACAAAACATTGCTAAAATTGCAACTGAACAACAGAAAGCTATGGAACATATTCAAAAACTTGTAGACAAAAGCGATGACCTGTTAGACGCTGAAATGACTCGATCGCAGTCCTTAATTAAAGACATAAAAGATCTTCACGTTAAGTATGAGGAACTTGAAAGTCGTCATGAAATGCTCTCAACAACTCATGAAAAGCTTTCCTATGATTATCTTCAAAGGAAGCAAGATCTTGAGAAATTGAGAGCGGCTCATGAAGATCTTCAAAAGGAACACGATTCACTTCGATCCAAGCAGATCAGTTCAGCTCAGGAAGGATTTGAACCACCATGTATTAAATGTATTGAGCATGACAACGCTACTTCTGTTGCTAGTTGTTCTACTGCTGCTACTATTGCAATATCTTCAACTGCTGATGTGCCAACTAACCCCTCTGCTGAGGATGCCACTGCTATTGCTGATGAGAATGCTAGGTTGAAGACATTGCTTGAAAGAGGGATGTTCAAAAGCCTCAAAGGGCATCAGATACTATGTGATGTCCTCAAAAGGCAGATTCTGAACCGAAACCCTAGGAAAGAGGGTGTTGGGTTCGAAAGGAAAATGAATGCTGATGGCTCTTACTGGAAAGCTGAGCAGTACCCCAAAACCACATGGGTTGCTGCAAAGGGACCTTCAGTGGATCCATCCACCCTATCTGGCTTCACTTGTGCTAATCCCATTGTTATTGATGAATCCTTTGATGCAAACTATAAACTGTTTAATAATCAGAAGGGTGAAGTGGTTGCCAAGTATATTGGTACTAATTGCAGGAATGGACCACCTATGAAGAAGGTCTGGGTGCCAAAAAGGTGTTTGGAGAATCTCCCTGTGAATGTCATCATGACACCATAGGTGAAGAAGACAACCCCAGACCACAGGCTTCATACGGTCCAAAGGCTTCATATAGATAGAGGACTCACCTGAGTTGCACTAATGCAAATGTTTTGCAGGGAAGCCATACTCAGGCCTGTGAATATGAGCGTGTTTCATCAAACCGTCATGTTCATAAGACCAAGAACTATTCTGCTTATTCTTATGAGTACTATTGTCCACTTGCAAGACTTTTTGCTAGGGCTCCAAAGCCAAAGTTCTCAGATGCTGCACTTAGACTCATTGCTTCGAAGCCACCCTTGAAGATGTGGGTGGCTAAGAAAGCTTAACTCTCTTTTGCAGGGAAAGGTCTCCAGCCGAAAACCAAAATTGTCTGAAGCTATTGCTGGGGACCTTAAACATCTTGTAGGGAGCAAGATCAAATGCCCAAATGGTCTTATTATGTACTTTGTTCCTGAGTCGCTTGCTACTTGCCCTATCAGTCCTAATCTCGATCTAAGCTTTCATAATCCACTGGCTCGTCAAATATTTTTGCTTCACAATTCTCTTCCTGAAGCCTATCCCCCTAACTGCACTGTAGGGTACGACACCAGCTGCTTCAAAATGGATTATTGATAGTGGGTGTACCAATCACATGACTGGCAAGCAAAGCCTTCTTATG
Source organism: Triticum dicoccoides (assembly GCF_002162155.2). Lineage (NCBI taxonomy): Eukaryota > Viridiplantae > Streptophyta > Magnoliopsida > Poales > Poaceae > Triticum > Triticum dicoccoides. Next base: position 106,115,994 of record NC_041386.1, read on the forward strand.
GACTCAACCTTACGTCCATCTGACAAAAGTCACATCACATTTGCTGCCACTGGTAAAAGTAAGGTATTGGGTCTAGGTAGAGTTGCAATCTCAAAGGATCAACACATGGATAAAGTCATGCTTGCTGAATCCCTTGGTTTCAACTTAATGTCTGTCTCATTGCTTTGTGATTTAAACATGATTGTGATGTTTGAAAAATATCATTGGCTTGTTCTAATGGAATCTGACAAGTCTCTAGTGTTTGAAGGGTATCGAAAAGATGATTTGTACGTGGTATATTTCTCAGCAGGACCACAGCTTGCTGTATGTCTTCTAGAAAAAGCTTCAGAATGCTGGCTCTGGCATCGGAGGCTAGGGCATGCTGGCATGAGGAACTTGCACACTCTTGCAAGAAAGAAGCATGTCATAGGCATCGAGGGCGTCAAGTTCAAGAAGGATCACTTATGCGGTGCCTTTGAAGCAGGAAAGATGATGAGGGCCAAGCATCTCTCGAAGACAATCATGACAACAACTCAACCCTTCGAACTGCTCCACATGGATCTTTTCGGTCCCACTCATTACTCAACTCTTACTACTACTTCTTGTCTCTATGGATTTTTCATTGTCTATGATTATTCAAGATATACTTGGGTGCATATAATCCTCTACAAGACTAAAGTGCAGGATGTCTTCAGACGCTTCGCCAATCGAGAAATGAACAACTATGGCGTCAAGATAAAGCACATCAGAAGTGACAATGGCACTGAATTCAAGAACATTGGCCTAGATACATATCTTGATACTTTGGGAATCACACATGAATTCTCAGCTCCGTACACGCCACAGCAGAATGGCGTCGTCGAACGCAAGAACAGAACACTTATTGAGATGGCTCGGACGATGCTTGATGAATACAAGACTCCAAGAAAATTCTGGCCTGAAGCCATTGATACTGCATGCCATATCATCAACCGTGTTTATCTTCACAAGCTTCTGAACAAGACATCCTATGAGCTCCTTACTGGCAAGAAGCCAAATGTCAGTTACTTCAGAGTATTTGGTGCTGTCGGTGTTATGGGAACGGGGGTCCCCAGACTTGCCTGCCTGCGGCCTGCGGCGTGGCTCAAAAGGGGGCCCAGCACGGCCCGTCTTCATCAACACAGACCCAAGGCCCTCGCGAGGGGCCAAGCCTCGCGGGGCGGACGACACGGAGCTTCCTCAGGCACGGCCTCATCAGGCTAGCTCGCGAGGAGGCGGAGAGATCAAGGCGAGGTACCTCACGATGTGCTCGTGACGCAAGCCATGACGACCAAGGGTGCCAGGCGGGCGTCAGCCCACGTAGTGTCCTGCTTTCCTCTTTGGTGCAAAGCGAGCAAGCGCAGGCAAGAGCATCAAGCAAAAGCACCCTTTTCGGTGCAACGAGACCAAGACTAGTCCAACGGCAGGGAGGAAGTCATTGTGGAGCCCAAGCCAGCGTCACTACCAGAGTCTTTTGGCAGGCGAGGACCAACTTTAGTCAGGATAAGTGTACCAGATGTTCCCCTTCAAAATGGCCAATTGTTGGCGCCCTTGCCGCTCAATATTTGGGGAAGATCCCAGGGCCTTTTCCTATAAATAGGACTAGCCACCCACAGAAGAGAGGGGGAGAGATCGGATCGCAATCGAGAAGAGAGAAAGAGAGAGAAGGGTGACTGAACTCCTCCTAGCAGTTCATCCCCCCAGCCAAGAACAAACCCTCGCGAGGCTGTTCTTCCTTGTATTGCTCATCATCATCAGCCAAGAGGCAATCCACCACACCACACACTGGAGTAGGGTATTACACCACAACGGTGGCCCGAACCAGTATAAACCCTGTGTCTCTTGTGCTGTTCTTTCCATAGCTTAGATCTTAGCGAGGCGGAGGGGTGCAGGTAGGTAGAAGACGAAATCTCCGCGCGCGCCCCAGTGTTCGAACCTCAAGCGTCTGCCGGAACCCGAAATCCGACATTTGGCGCGCCAGGTAGGGGTGCGCCGGAATCCACCTTCTACTGCTTCGTGTCCCGTCGCGTCGTCATCACCATGTCCGGTGACCAGGCGGGCAACCCAGATCCATGGGCGGCGTGGCCCGCCCGCGGTGAGCCGCTCGCCTCGGGTGACCCCGTGCCCCAGGCAGCTCGCGGTCCGCAGGGCGCTGCGGGCCGCGGGCGACGCGGACAGGCTTCGACAGCTCTCACGCCGCAGTAGGCGCGATCGGCAGCAAGGGCCTCCAATCACGCCGCGACCACGACACCATACACCCACCGGGAGTAGGCGAACTCGAGGGCCGTGTTCACGGTGGCCCGAGAGCTGCTGCAGTGCAGGCTGCCGGAGGGCGGCCGCGACGTGCTGCTGGAGCGGGTGGCAGAGCTCCTGGGCTTCGCCGCCTCGGGGGCTCACCCCTTATGCACCCAGCTCCCATCTCAAGCCCAGGGCGGCCCGCGTGGGGGCTCTGCGCGCGCCCACGGGCTCCATGGCTACTCCAACGCCAGCGAAGCCGTCGGCACCGGACCGGCGGCGGCGATGCCCCCGCTCCCGGTCCGCGAAGAAGGACTCGACGCGACCCACGGCCCCAGTGGACAGCCGCGCTACCACCCCACGGTGGGCGCGTCAAGCAGAGCTGCGCGGCACGCGGAGCACTACGGCATGGCCTTCGGGATAACGACGCCAGAAGAATACGAGCCCCTCATGATGGACCAAGGACACCCTCACGAGGGCGAACAAGGCTCGCTCCTCAGCCCAAGCTGGGGGGACGAGGCGCCAGAAGCTGAGCCCTTCCAGGAGCCCCGGGACGGTCCCACTGGCCATGCTAGAGGCAAGGACTATCGGGTACCACTAATTCCTCAGGAGCAGGCATACGCTAATCATGGATCGCAGGAGGTGCAGGTCGCCACGGTGAGCAGCTGCCCCGCTCCCACAGTCTCCTACCCCTCGGGAGGAGGGCGCAGGGGGCTGCAGGAGAGGGGCCGAGATCCGACATCACCACTGCGGTGTTCGGAGCAAGGTGTTCTCAGGAGGTAGGCCCTCTGCTGGGGAGGTGCCTCAGGGCCTGCCCCTGGCGGAGGACCCATGGTCGTCGGGGGAACCGCTGGCGACCGCTCTACCCCATCGGCGGCGTCCTGGTTTCCGGTCGTCGTTGATGGCACTAGAGTGTGGCGCAAGGCGGGGCCCTCGTCTGGCGATATGAAGCAAGGCCGGTACCTATGAAGAAGGCCCAGTGCCTGTGAAGCTCGCCGCCCCGTGACACTCACTTAATAATGAGTGGGGCTGTACACGCCCCGGAGTCTCAGGGGTGCCGGCCTCAGGCCCTGGGGCTCCCTCCCATGCCCAGTGGCAGCACTTAGCTCCGCGCTGGTGAGAAGACATCCAAGACTAGATTAGGTGCCGGACGCGGCCTTTTGTCTGCTTTCGTTGCTTTTCCCTTTGGTTGTCGCTTTCCCCCGCTGGATTTAAGTTGGATTCGAATTTGAGATTTGCGTGTGTTCGGGGAAGGGGTGCTTAGTCTCGTTCGAGCAATTTCTCGTGTTTTGGTTACCACTTCGCCTCAGCTGCCTCCCCTCGTGAGCCCCTCGCGAGCCGGGTCAGGCCTAGCTTGCGCGCAGCCCAGACTGCCGCCGCCGCGTCCTCTCAGGAGGGTTTTTTTACTGCAGATCCTACGGATCCAGTCAGGGAACACTCGGGACACCACAACCTCCCACAGGCTACCTCAGGGCCCGCACGGGACAAAGGTAAACTAGCCGACCAGCGCGTCGCTTACGCCAACCACTTGGCGCGGGCACATGGGCAATGTAACGTCTGCTAGTATGGAGAACACAAGTTTTACATGAGGGGCTCCCCCTCCAAAATGCTCTCACAGCCATCAGGCCAAAACCTGAGTTCTATTCATGCAGGGTAAGGAAACAGGAACGATGCACGATCAGTCGGATAAATCCCCCAATGCGTTCTTAGGAGAACCACCCGAACCGTTGCTGGCGTCGCTAAACTCGCCATCGCTGTCCACGTCGCCGCCAGCGGCGTCAGGGCCGTTCACCACACCACCTTCGTCGGCAGTCACGATCACGCCGTCGTCGTCTGAAGCGAAGGCCCTGACACGAGCATCCACATTGACTTCCACCCAGTGCGCCAGGTCGTCTCGGACGGCCTGGGGGACTGGGGCGATGGCGGCGTCAAAATCGAAGTGGGGATCCATGTTCCGGAGATGGCTGAAGACGTGAGAAAAGGCGCGCCCGAGCAGGGCGCGGCTCCTCTCCTCCACCAACCTGTCGGCCCTGACCGACGGCGCCTCTAGCTGCGTCACCACGTCGGTGAAGAACTGAAGGTTGCCGGCGTAGTTGACTGCGTGTGACTCGCCAACAGCCGCCTCGCAGATGTTGCCCAAGGCTGTGTTGGCTCTCTCCCGGAGCATGGTGAGCATGGGGCCGTGCTCATGCTCCAAGATCCGCCGCTGACGTATCTCGTCCGCATTCTGGCGCGCGACGACCTCAGCCTCCTCCACCCGCTGGCGAAGAAGGAGCACCTCGGCCTGGGAGGTGATTGACTCCCCTTGCGCTACCTCAAGGGCGGCCCGAAAAGCATCGGCCCGCCGCGTCGCTTCCTCTAGCTTGGCCCTCAAGGCAGCAGTCCTACCTTCAGCCTCGGCCCGGATCAACTCCAGCCTCTCCTCGAACTCGTGCTCGAGGTTCAAGCGTGCCATCGCCACCCGACGTCCGACTTCCTCCAGGACACAGGCTTCCCATGCAGCGACATCATCCTCCGCCTGCGTCACAAAGCACTCCCTCGTCTCCAGAGGCTCGTACTCGCGGGTACGTTCGGCGGCTTCCAGCGTCAGCGCCTCCTCATGCTTCAGGAGCTCTGCTAGGTCGCCAGAGGCCACCTTCATCAACGCGAGGGCTACCTCGCGTAGCTCCACTTGCTCCTGCAGTGAGTGGCACCAGGCCAGGAGCTCCCGAGCCCGCTCCTCCGCCGCCTCTCGCCACCGGACAGCTTTCCGGGCTTCCTCAACGGCCCAAGATCGGGCCTCCCGAGAGGCCACCAGCGACGCCTTGGCCTCTGCATCGTCAAGGTCGCGCTGATGGCGCGCAAGGGCGATGGCGCCCTCCAGCTCACGCCTCTCTGCAGCCAGGCGCAGGCCCTCGGCCTCAAGGCGTGCGTCTTCATCAGCAAGCTCCTCACCAAGCAGGCTCACCGCGTCAGCCGCCCTTCCAAGGAATCCTTGGCGAAGAGCGCGACGCTCCCGGGCGCGCTCGAGCACGTCTTCCACACCATCATCTGCCCCGAGCAAGCGCCGGGGGCCACGAATCAGCACTCCCCCTCCGGGCAGGGGGCTAGGGGCTGGCACCCTCGCGACGGTCGGGCACACCGCGCCAGAAGCCCGGCCTGGAGCCAGCCCATCCCCAGATGAAGAGCGCAGGGAGCGCCTCAGCCAATCGCAGTCCACGACCAGGCGAGAAGCCCAAGGCAGGCTGGCTACACCACGAGAAGGCCCGCGAAGGAGGATCGCGAGGTGCGCAGGGCCACGATGCGCCTCAGGACGGTTCGCCTCTCCGATCGCCCTCACCGCAAGGGCTCTGCTGCTCGGAGCGCTTGAGGACGGTGGAGGGGGCGAAGCCAAGGGAGACGGCACCTCAGCCATCTCCGCGAGCTTGGCCGGAAGGGGCCTGCGAAGCAAGGATCAGTAAAAGCAACAGAAGGATTGGGAGCTGGGAAAGGAGAAGGCTTACTCATCAGTGGCGAAGTACTTCCTATGCTTCAGCAGGCGACAAGGGTAATCGTTGCCCAGGGCCTCCCTTCTCTTCCGGAGGGCCTCAAAGTCCACGCGGAAGTGACCCAAGAGTTGAGCGCAGGGATCAACCTGCGACGAAGACAAAGCGTCAAGGCGATCCGCGTCGGGGGCGCCTGGCTGATGCGCGCTGCCAATCACCTCGCCAAGAGAAGCGGCTGGAGCCTCAGGGGCCTCAGTCGCAGGCGCTGAGGGCAGCTGCTTGCCACCCTCAGCCTCTGCGGCACGGGCCCCAAGAGCTGCTCCCTCATGAGCGTCGCCCGGCGCTGTCACCCCGCCGGGAGCCCCCTCAGCCTCTGGCACCTCATGCCTCCCTGCTCCGCCACTTGAGGAAGAGTCGCCTTGGCCGACTAGAAGGGCAGTCACCATCACTGGGTTCTCGCGAGGTCCCTGGAGGCCAGCAGGGCGCGGCCCCCACTCATCAAAGATAGGCATCTAATTCACAAGATCGCCCCTGTTCTGGCAGAGGTACAGCAAGGCCCCTCCCTGCTAGATGCTGTCAGGGTTGGGGTCCTCAGTCAAGATCAAGAGCGCTGTCCTCAGCACTTCAGGCGCCAGGTCCTCTACCTGGAGCCTCATATGATCATCACGCCCGCAGAAGGCCCACATCCGGTGGGAGTGGCGTTGGAGAGGAGCAATGCGGCGTAGCAGGAACTCCTTCACCACCTTGGGCGCTGTCACGCCAAGCGACCTCAAGAATGCGAAGCGGTGCCACACGAAGATGAGCCGGGGGCTCTCAAGCATCTCCTGGCCCCAGCCCGAATTGGGGATAGCAGGTGAAGTTGGCTCCGATAGCAGGGGGCTGGGCACCCCTGCATCCACATACAGCCACCGCTCGCGGAACCTAGCCGCGGGCAGAGGGAGCATGAAGTCAATCCCTGAGGCCGCTGTCTCAGACGCGGCAACGAAGCTTACGCACGCCCAGTGTTGGGTAGGGTCGACAAGGTGCAGAGAGAAGAAGTGGCGCAACAAGGCAACCGAAGGAAGGATGCCCATCATTGCCTCGCAAACAAAGGCGAAGACCGAAAGTATGGCGATGGATTCAGGACCCAGATGCATCATGTGGATCTGATAGTGGGAAAGCACGGCATTGAAGAAATCAGAAATGGGGAGCGGCTGTGTATGACTACGAGTCCGCCTAGCAAGGCACAAAATAAGGGGGGCGTGGGGGAACAGTGCCGCCCATTCCCAATCAACCGCCACGCAATGCCCAAGGCCGCAGGCTGTTAGGGTCCGCGGCGCTTCACTCTTGCCCTTTTGCCTCCCAGCATGGCCAAGTCCGGGCGCGCCTTGGGCCCGGGGGCTACTGTCGGCGTTCTGGGAACCGGGGTCCCCAGACTTGCCTGCCTGCGGCCCACGGCATGGCTCAAAAGGGGGCCCAGCACGGCCCGTCTTCATCAACACAGACCCAAGACCCTCGCGAGGGGCCAAGCCTCGCGGGGCGGACGACACAGAGCTTCCTCAGGCACGGCCTCATCAGGCTAGCTCGCGAGGAGGCGGAGAGATCAAGGCGAGGTACCTCACGATGTGCCCGTGACGCAAGACATGACGACCAAGGGTGCCAGGCGGGCGTCAGCCCACGCACTGTCCTCCTTTCCTCTTTGGTGCAAAGGGAGCAAGCGCAGGCGAGAGCATCAAGCAAAGGCACCCGTTTTGGTGCAACGAGACAAAGACCAGTCCAACGGCAGGGAGGAAGCCATTGTGGAGCCCAAGCCAGCGTCACCACCAGAGTCTTTGGGAGGCGAGGACCAACTTTAGTCAGGATAAGTGTACCAGATATTCCCCGTCAAAATGGCCAATTGTTGGCGCCCTTCCCGCTCAATATTTGGGGAAGAGGCCCAGGGCCTTTGCCTATAAATAGGACTAGCCACCCACAGAAGAGAGGGGGAGAGATCGGATCGCAATCGAGAAGAGAGAGAGAGAGAAGGGTGACTGAACTCCTCCTAGCAGTTCATCCCCCCAGCCAAGAACAGACCCTCGCGAGGCTGTTCTTCCTTGTATTGCTCATCATCATCAGCCCAAGAGGCAATCCACCACACCACACACTGGAGTAGGGTATTACACCACAACGGTGGCCCGAACCAGTATAAACCCTGTGTCTCTTGTGCTGTTCTTTCCATAGCTTAGATCTTAGCGAGGCGGAGGGGTGCAGGTAGGTAGAAGGCGAAATCTCCACGCGCACCCCAGTGTTCGAATCTCAAGGGTCTACCGGAACCCGAAATCCAACAGGTGCCAGGTGCTAGATCAAGGATCCACATCACACTTCAAAATTTGCACTAAAAGCACATGAAGGTTTTATGCTTGGATATAGAAAGGATTCGCACTCCTACAGAGTCTTCAACCTCTTTCACTATAAAGTGGTTGAAATTGTGGATGTGCGGTTCGATGAGACTAACGGCTCGCAAAGAGAGCACCTACCAAATGTGCTAGATGAAGTTCCATCCAGTGAATCAATCAAACTTATGGGAACTGGAGAAATCATACCTTCTAAAGCTCAGCCTGAAGAGGAACTTATCATCTCCGCACCTGATCAACCTGAAGACAATGATCAACCTGAAGACAATGCTCAGCATGAAGACAATCCTTCTAATGATGACAATGATCAGCAAGAGAAAAATCTTTGTCCTATACATCCTCGTGTTGCAAATGAAGTATAGATTGAGAGAATAATTGATAACATCAATGCACCAGGTCCACTCGCTCGTTCAAGGGCAACACAGCTAGCAAATTTCTGTGGGCACTTCGCATTTGTCTCAATATCTGAACCCAAGAAAGTTAATGAAGCCTTCATGGAACCTGAATGGATTCAAGCTATGCAAGAAGAGCTTCAACAGTTTGAGCTGAATAATGTATGGGAACTGGTTAAGCGTCCTGATCCTCGCAAGCACAATATAATAGGCACCAAATGGATATATCACAACAAGCAAGATGAGCATGGTCAAGTTGTCAGAAACAAAGCTCGTCTCATTGCTCAAGTATATACTCAAGTTGAAGGGATTGACTTCGATGAGACATTTGCTCCTGTGGCTAGACTTGAAGCCATATGCATACTGTTGGCCTATGCAAATCATCATAACATTCTTCTACATCAAATGGATGTGAAGAGCGTTTTTCTCAATGGCAAGATTGACGAAGAAGTGTATGTTGCACAACCGCCTGACTTTGAAGATCCAAAACATCTTGATATGGTGTGCAAGCTCAACAAGGAACTGTATGGCCTCAAACAAGCCCCTAGGGCTTGGTATGACACACTCAAAGACTTCCTGAAGAGCAAAGGCTTCAAACCTGGTTCCCTCAACCCCACTCTCTTCACGAAGACATATGATGGTGAACTGTTTGTGTGCCAAATATATGTGGATGACATTATCTTCGGCTGCACCAATCAGAAATACACTGGCAGGTTTGGATATATGATGCAAGAGCAATATCAGATGTCCATGATGGGTGAGCTAAAGTTCTTCCTTGGTCTTCAAATACGTCAGCAACGCAACAGTATCTTTATATCTCAAGAGAAGTACCTCAAAGATTGCCTGAAGAACTTTGGAATGCAAGATTGCAAAGGCTACACGACGCCAATGCCAGCCAAACATCATCTGGGTCCCGACGACAATTGTAAAGAGTTCGATCAAAAGGTATACCGCTCCATGATTGGTTCCTTACTTTATTTATGTGCATCTAGGCCAGATATCATGCTTAGTGTTTGCATGTGTGCCCGGTTCCAAGCGGCTCCAAAGGAATCGCATCACTTAGCTGTGAAGCGAATTTTCAGATATTTGGCTCACACCCCAACACTAGGATTATGGTAACCAAAGGGCTCAGAGTTTGATCTAGTTGGATTCTCGGATGCTGATTATGCTAGTGACAAGGTGGATCGCAAGTCTACATCAGGCACATGTCATTTTCTGGGACGATCACTTGTATATTGGTCTTCAAAGAAGCAGAACTGTGTATCTCTCTCCACTACTGAATCTGAATACATTGCTGCTGGATCTTGCTGCGCTCAGCTTCTATGGATGAAGCAAACACTCAAAGACTATGGCATTCACTTGAAGCAAGTACCACTCTACTGCGACAACGAAAGCGCCATCAAGATTGCCAACAACTCAGTTCAGCACTCGAAGACAAAGCACATTGAAATTCGTCATCACTTTCTCAGAGATCATGTTGTGAAGGAAGATATTGATATCATACACGTCAACATTGAAGAGCAATTGGCAGATATCTTCACCAAGCCCTTGGATGAGAAGAGGTTTTGCAAGTTACGGTGTGAGCTAAATATCTTGGGATCCTCAAATGTCCTGTGATCAGGCACACATCCTAATACTTATGCATGTTGATGACTTAGATGTGCAACACACGAAGTAAAGTATATGTTCAATCAATCAAGACTTACATTCTGAGTGTGAATACATTAACGTGGAATTTGACTTCGGAGCGCCACGATAATTGTGCGCCATGTCTGGGTCTAATACTTCCTATACGGTGGGTAACGCCACCACCAAATTCTTCTGTTTGAAGTGTTTTACCCATGGCGTTACATGTGCTATGTCTTCACATTTTGTTCGTCTTCATTTTCAACTTGTCTTCATGATTATCTTCACTATGTTGACTTGGTTGTCTTCTGATATATACATACTAGTGTTCTGTCCTCTACCACATTCACTTATAGCTACGTCTTCCTTGTTGAATCTTTTGAACTAAGTGAATGTGATCGGACCCTAATCTCTCTATGCTTTCTATCTCAAACTCTATCTGTCCAAATCATATGCATTCTATTGAAACTGTCGAATGTCTTCTCTGCGTCCTTGTCAGCAGAAGATACAAAGACAAACATTAAGTCCGTTTTCAATGCTAATTCCTTCACCTGAAACCCAGAGAAGTGGGAACCACAACCCGACAATCCAGGCATGCGTGGGAACGTGGAACAACCTCTGATATGTTGCATGATGGCCATGTGTCCTTCAGATGTGAATCGCTAGGGGCACCTGTGTAATAACACTGTGTCGTCCCTGTCCCTATAAATACACGCCTCACCACAGTCATTATCCTTTCTTCCACTCTCGCACAAACCCTAGCGCCATCGCTAGCCCTCGACGACGCCGGCGACGAAGCGCTTAGCTGCCGCGACCTCACCGACGCCGTCTTCACGCCGGCCGCGGACATTGTCTTCTCCGCCGTCGACGTAGGTGTCCTCCGTCGCCAAGTGAGGGCACGGACGATCGAACTGCTCGACCGCCTCTCCCACTATGTCTAGCAGTTCTTCGTGTGGTAAATAAAACTTCCTTTTTACGGCCCCTTTGATCCTATAGATTCATCACTTTCTACCACAAGAAGTTTCTATTCACACAAGTTGGACCTATTTCATACTGCATCTCATAATATGCCTAGTATGTTCACTTATGCTTCACAAAGTAGTTAGATGCCTCACTTGTACTGATCCGTGGATTCGTACAAATCTGGAACCAACTCTCTATCTATGAGTGAATGTCTTCGCACTATGAGGTCAATGTCTTCTAAACTGATTTATCTTCAAAATCTTCTGAGAATGCATATGACCTCCTCCCCTTCCCTCGCACCTTAATGCTGTCACATGTATATGTCCGTGGGAGAATCCCTTGGTTCTCATAGTCTGCATTCATTTGCAGAATTCTTACAGCATCATATAAATCCTCCCGAAGCCAATTCCTGTTTGACCCGCACGCAGAAGCCTTTGAAACTATAAGTGCATCTAGTGCCACCCCTAGATGGTTTTGGAGTATTGACGACAAACCAAGTTGAGGGACTAATGTGTTTGCGAGAATTGTAGGATAACACAGGAAGAAGTCCCTCATTGATTCGGTTTTCCTACCAGAGATGACCCCTAAAAATGTATGAAGACATTGAAGTCAAAGGTGGTATATGAAGATATTCACATTGAAGACTATGACAAGAGAAGACATCGCATGAAGCCTATGGAGCTCGAAGACTTAGATCTTTCGTAGTTATTTTTCTTCTTTGTTGAGTCATAGGAACCACCGTACTGTTAAGTGGGGTCCAAGAGAACCAGTCAGAATGACTGAAGTGATGCTTAACCAAAACCTATGTCTTCGAGTGAAGAGTATGAGAGCGAATCTTGTCCTGAGTCGCACAAGTCAGCTTTGCTTGTAGCCCAAGTAAAGTTGCCGTGTGAGTTTGAAATCTGACCATTGGAACACGTGTCAGTTCCTTAGTGACCCAGGGTCATTTCGGACAAATCAGGTCGGGTTGCCTAGTGGCTAGAAATAGCCCACCCCTACAACCATAAATGGTTGGCTGCTCAGAGTTAGTGTACGGCTTTTGTCGTTTGAGAGCAACCCACCTCGAAGCCTTTGAGAGAGAATTCCTTGCAAGGATAAAGCCCTAACCACCCAGAGCCAAAGAGAATTAGGCATCACTTAAGTCTTCTTGTCTGTGTGATCTAAAGACTTATTACACTTGAGGACTGTGAATCCTCCAGCCGGTTAGGCGTCGCGTTCTGAGCATCCAAGAGACATTGTGGATCGCCGGTGAACGAAGTCTGTGAAGGTTTGGGAGTCTAGCTTGAAGACTTACCAGAGTGATTGGGCGAGGTCTGTGTGACCTTAGCTCAAGAGGAATACGGTGAGGACTGGGTGTCCTGAGCTGCTTGTTCAGGACTGGGTGTCCGGGACTGTGTGTCCTTAGGTTTAAATACCTAGCCGCCCTAACCAGACGTACAGTTGTCACAGCAACTAGAACTGGTCCAACAAATCATTGTCTTCAACGAGTCACTGGTTTCATCCTTCCCTTCTCTTTACTTACTGTTACTCCTTGTGAAGTCATTGTATGATTGCACTATCTTTTATCTTCACTGAGTGACTGCGTGTTCTGTTTGGCTTCATAATATGTTCCTACCTGATCCTTACTACATTGCTGCTATTAGTCATTATGCTTTCACTCCATTGAATATTTGACTATGGCTTGCCTAGTGTAGTCTACCTTCCGCTGCAAGGTAATAGGTTTATTTCTATCGTTTGTCTTCATAACTTCCACGTTTTGAAGACTTTCATAAAAATCGCCTATTCACCCCCCTCTAGTCTATATAACACACTTTCAATTGGTATCAGAGCAAGGTACTCCCTTGTTCTGTGTGATTCGGTTTAACCACCTGGAGTTTTAGCTATGTCGACTGCAGGGATAATTAAAGTCTCCGTTGCATGCCCCGTCTTCGATGGAACTGAATATCCCTACTGGAAGAATAAGATGCGCATGCATCTTGAAGCCATTGACGTCGACCTATTGTATGTCATCAAGAACGGCATTCCCAAGGCTGGAGAAGGTGTCACTGCTGCTGATATCAAGAAGTTCGTTCAACTAGACTCTACTGCCAAGAATATCATCTGTGGTCATCTGACCAGAGGACAATATGGCCGCGTGAGTGCTTTGGAAACATCTAAGCTAGTCTGGGACTGGCTCTTCAAAGTCAACGAAGGCGTCTCAACCCAGAGAGATCAGAGAATCAGTGTCCTTAGCAACCTCTTCAACCGCTTCAAGAGAGATGACAATGAGAATGTCCAGCTCACATTTGATCGACTCACTGACATCACGAATGAGCTTCAAGCCCTTGGTTCTACTGAGATCACCAAGCATGAAGTCGTCAAGACACTACTGAGATCACTTGACAGTTCGTTTAACACCCTAGCCCTGATGATTCAAGAATGACCTGATTTCAAGACACTCGATCTGTCTGACATACTTGGGAGGCTCAACACACATGAGTTTCAGCTTTCTGAGAAAAGAGATATCTACGGTCTAAACTATGGGCGAACTCGTGCCTTGAAGGCAAAAGCTGTCTCCTCATCCGAAGAAGAATCTGACAGCAGTTCTGATGATCTTGAAGACATTGGAAGGGAACTTGCTATGCTTGTGAAGAAGTTCCAAAAATTCATGAAGAAGAAAGGTTTCAGAAAGTCTTCACGATCAAGCTCAAGGAATGATGAAGCTTCTGCTCATGACTACAAGAAGAAAACATGTCACAAGTGCAAGAAATCTGGTCACTTCATCTCTGAGTGTCCGCAGTGGGACAATGAGAACAAAAAGAAGAAGAAGAGCAAGGAATATGACTCTGACGACAAGAAGAAGAAGAAATACTCAAAGTCTTCTTCCAAGTCTTCCTCAAAGTCTTCATCACACAAGAACAGCTCATCTGGCAAGGCACGTGCGTTTGTTGGCAAGGAAATGGATTCAGAGGAGGAGTCCGCTTCTGAGGAGGCGGAGGTGGAGTCTGAGGAAGAGTCCGATTCTGGTGTTGCAAGTCTAGCTACAGCATACGTTGCCAAGTCCATCTTCAACACTGAAGACAATGACTTCATCACCGACACCGATGCAAATGACAAGGAGTACTTCGCTCCTACCTACTGCTTCATGGCACGCGGTGCCAAGGGTACGACACCAGCGTCTTCAGAATGGATTATTGATAGTGGGTGTACCAATCACGTGACTGGCAAAAGAAGCCTTCTTATGGACTCAACCTTACGTCCATCCGACAAGAGTCACATCACGTTTGCTGACACTGGTAAAAGTAAGGTACTGGGTCTAGGTAGAGTTGCAATCTCAAAGGATCAACACATGGATAAAGTCATGCTTGTTGAATCCCTTGGCTTCAACTTAATGTCTGTCTCAATGCTTTGCGATTTGAACATGATCGTAATATTTGGAAAATATTGCTGCCTTGTCCTAATGGAATCTGAAAAGTCTCTAGTGTTTGAAGGGTATCGGAAAGATGATTTGTATGTAGTAGATTTCTCGGCCGGACCATAGCTTGCCGTATGTCTTCTAGCAAAAGCTTCAGAATGTTGGCTCTGGCATCGGAGGCTAGGGCATGCTGGCATGAGGAACCTCCACACCCTTGCAAAGAAGAAGCATGTCATAGGCATCGAGGGCGTCAAGTTCAAGAAATATCACTTATGCGGTGCCTGTGAAGCAGGAAAGATGACGAGGGCCAAACATCCCTCGAAGACAATCATGACAACCACTCGACCCTCCGAACTGCTCCACATGGATCTTTTCGGTCCCACTCATTACTCAACTCTTACTACTACTGCTTGTCTCTATGGCTTTGTCATTGTTGATGATTATTCTAGATATACTTGGGTGCACATAATCCTCTACAAGACTGAAGTGCAGGATGTCTTCAGACGCTTACCGATCGAGCAATGAACAACTATGGCGCCAGGATAAAGAACATCAGAAGTGACAATGGCACTGAATTCAAGAACACTAGCCTTGATACATATCTTGATACCTTGGGCATCACACATGAATTCTCAGCCCCGTACATGCCACAGCAGAATGGCGTTGTCGAACGCAAGAACAGAACACTCATTGAGATGGCCCGAACGATGCTTGATGAATACAAGACTCCAAGAAAATTCTGGCCTGAAGCCATTGATACTGCATGCCATACAATCAATCATGTTTATCTTCACAAGATTCTGAACAAGAGATCCTATGAGCTCCTTACTGCAAGAAGCCAAATGTCAGTTACTTCAGAGTATTTGGCGCCAGGTGCTGGATCAAGGATCCACATCACACTTCAAAATTTGCACCAAAAGCACATGAGGGTTTTATGCTTGGATATGGAAAGGATTCGCACTCCTACAGAGTCTTCAATCTCTTTCATTATAAAGTGGTTGAAACAGTGGATGTGCGGTTTGATGAGACTAACGGTTCACAAAGAGAGCACCTCCCAAATGTGCTAGATGAAGTTCCATCCAGCGAATCAATCAAGATTATGGGAACCGGAGAAATCATACCCTCTGAAGCTCAACCTGAAGAGGAACTTATCATCTCCGCACCTGATCAACCTGAAGACAATGCTCAGCCTGAAGACAATCCCACTAACAATGACAATGATCAGCAAAAGCAAAACCTTCGCCCTGTACATCCTCGTGTTGCCAATGAAGTGTAGATTGAGAGAATAATTGATAGCATCAATGCACCCGGTCCACTCACTTGTTCAAGGGCAACTCAGCTGGCAAATTTCTATGGGCACTTCGCATTCGCCTCAATAACAGAACCCAAGAAAGTTGAAGAAGCCTTCATGGAACCTGAATGGATTCAAGCTATGCAAGAAGAGCTTCAACAGTTTGAGCTGAATAATGTATGGGAACTGGTTAAGCGTCCTGATCCACGGAAGCACAATATAATGGGCACCAAATGGATATACCGCAACAAGCCAGACGAGCATGGTCAAGTTGTCAGAAACAAAGCTCGTCTCATTGCTCATGGATATACTCAAGTGGAAGGCATTGACTTCGATGAAACATTTGCTCCTGTGGCTCGACTTGAAGCCATACGCATACTACTGGCCTATGCAAATCATCATAACATACTTCTATATCAAATGGATGTGAATAGCGCCTTTCTCAATGGCAAGATTGAAGAAGAAGTGTATGTTGCACAACCGCCTGGCTTTGAAGATCCGAAACATCCTGACATGGTATACAAGCTCAACAAGGCACTGTATGGCCTCAAACAAGCCCCTCGGGCCTGGTATGACACGCTCAAATACTTCCTGAAGAGCAAAGACTTCATACCTGGTTCCCTAGACCCCACTCTCTTCACGAAGACATATGATGGTGAACTGTTTGTGTGCCAAATATATGTGGATGACATTATCTTCGGCTGCACCAATCAGAAGTACAGTGAAGAGTTTGGATATATGATGCAAGAGCAATATCAGATGTCCATGATGGGAGAGCTGAAGTTCTTCCTCGGTCTTCAAATACGACAGCAACGCAACGACATCTTCATATATCAAGAGAAGTATCTCAAAGATTACCTGAAGAAGTTCGGTATGCAAGACTGCAAAGGCTTCACGACGCCAATGCCAGCCAAACATCATCTGGGTCCCGACGATAATGGTAAAGAGTTTGATCAAAAGGTATACCGCTCCATGATTGGTTCTTTGCTTTATCTATGTGCATCTAGGCCAGATATTATGCTTAGTGTTTGCATGTGTGCTCGATTCCAAGTGACACCAAAGGAGTCGCATCACTTAGCTGTGAAGCGAATTCTTCGATATTTGGCTCACACCCCAACTCTAGGATTATGGTATCCAAAGGGCTCAGAGTTTGATCTGGTTGGATTCTCGGATGCTGATTATGCTGGTGACAAAGTGGATCACAAATCTACATCAGGCACATGTCTCTTTCTGGAACGATCGCTTGTATGTTGGTCTTCAAAGAAGCAGAACTGCGTATCTCTCTCCACTGCTGAATCTGAATACATTGCTGCTGGATCTTGCTGCGCTCAGCTTCTGTGGATGAAGCAAACACTCAAGGACTATGGCATTCATCGGAAGCAAGTGCCACTCTACTGCGACAACGAAAGCGCCATCAAGATTGCCAACAACCCAGTTCAACACTCGAAGACAAGGCACATTGAAATTCGTCATCACTTTCTCAGAGATCATGTTGTGAAGGAAGACATTGATATCATACACGTCAACACTGAAGAGCAATTGGCAGATATCTTCACCAAGCCCTTGGATGAGAAGAGATTTTGTAAGTTACGGTGTGAGCTAAATATCTTGGAATCCTCAAATGTCCTGTGATCAGGCACACATCCTAACACTTATGCATATTGATGACTTAGATGTGCAACACACGAAGTAAGGCATATCTTCAATCAATCAAGACATACATTCTAAGTGTGAATACATTAATATGGAATTTGACTTCGGAGCACCACGATAATTGTGCGTCGTGTCTGGGTCTAATACTTCCTATACGGTGGGTAACGCCACCACCAAAATGTTCTGTTTGAAGTGTTTCACTCATGGCGTTACATTTGCTATGTCTTCACATTTGGTTTGGCTTCAATTTCAACATGTCTTCATAATTATCTTCACTATGTTGATTATATATATATACTAGTGTTCTGTCCTCTACAGCATTCACTTATAGCTATATCTTCTTGTTGAAACTTTTGAACTAAGTGAATGTGATCGGACCCTAACCTCTCTATGCTTTCTATCTCAAACTCTATCTCTCCAAATCATATGCATTCTATTGAAACTGTCGAATGTCTTCTCTGCGTCCTTGTCAGCAGAAGATACAGAGACAACCATTAAGTCCGTTTTCAATGCTCATTCCTTCACCTGAAACCCGGAGAAGTGGGAACGACCACCCGACAATCCAGGCGTGCGTGGGACGTGGAACAACCCCCGATATGCTGCATGATGGCCACGTGTTCCTCAGATGTGAATCGCCAGGGGCACCTGTGTAATAACGCAGTGCCGCCCCTGTACCTATAAATACACACCTCACAGTAGTCATTATCTCTTCTTCCACTCTCGCACGAACCCTAGCACCACCGCTAGCCCTCGACGACGCCGGCGATGAAGCGCTTTGCTGCCGCAACCTCTCCGACGCCGTCTTCACGCCGACCGCGAACATCGTCTTCTCTGCCGTCGCCGTAGGTGTCCTCCGTCGCCAAGTTAGGGCACGGACGATCGAACTGCTCGGACTCCTCTTCCACTCCGTCTAGCAGTTCTTCGTGTGGTAAATAAAACTTCCTTTTTACAGCCCCTTTGATCCTATAGCTTTATCATTTTCTACCACAAGCAGTTTCTATTCACACAAGTTGGATCTCTTTCATACTGCATCTCATAACATGCCTAGTATATTCACTTATGCTTCACAAAATAGTTAGATTCCTCACTTGTACTGATCCGTGGATTCGTACAAATCTGGAACCAACTCCTTATCTATGAGTGAATGTCTTCGCACGATGAGGTCAATGTCTTCTAAACTGATTTATCTTCAAAATCTTCTAAGAAAGCATATGACCTCTTCCCCTTCCCTCGCACCTTAATGCTGTCACAGGTACATGTCCGTGGGAGAATCCCTTGGTTCTCATAGTCTGCATTCATTTGCAGAATTCTTACAGTATCACATAAATTCTCCCGAAGCCAGTTCCTGTTTGTCCAGCAAGCGAGAACCTTTGAAGCCTTTGAACGTATTGAAGCCTTTCAGTTTAAAGTTCATGGCTTTAGAAAAATCAGCAAGGAAGGGTGGCAGAAAGCGTCGAGGAGAAATATCAAGAGATCTGCCCGATGACCTCTCAGAGCTGTACAAGACAGATCCTGAAGAGGATTACAATCAGCGCAAGACACGAATCCAATGGATTTGACGCTATTGGGCAGAACAATGGTTCAAGTACAGATTTGTGACCAAGGAATATGCTGAAAAGAATGCCATCAAGCGACCATGGGGAGACATCCTCTACAAAAATCTTCAACCCAGGACCAGAGATGAAGCCATTGAACAAGGCTTCTATCCCTGCATGGTCCGTGGACCACAGCCTGCGGATGCTGACCCATCGTCCCTGCTATGGTGTCGTGACGACAATCTGTTTAAGCAGAACAGGAAGACTTTGGGTTTAGATTTCAACCCTGGTCCCTCTGCTCCCCGTGCCGATGGAACTCGCGAAGCTGAACCCAATCTTCTTGGGCCCTTCTACAATCTTGAAGGTCTCATCACTCACATCATGGTTCAAGGGACAGCCGTGAATGAGCCTGCAGATGACGCTGAATCAGATGAAGCGCCTGCAGCGCCGAAGCCAAAGAAGCTGAAGCAGCCAAAAGCTTCAAAGCCGGCCTCTGCACCAAAAATCTCACGGGCGAAGCCATTGGCAATTGCACCTCCTGAAGACAGTGTGCAGTCTGAAGATTTGTCACACATCTCCAAGCCCCAGAAGGTCAAGATGGCTCTGCCACACACCGGCCAAGAGCTGACAGCTGCTGCCATTCTGCGCAATGCTGCCATTGATCTGTCAAGTGATGAAGATCTTGTAGATGACGCTCTTGAGAAACTCATCAAGAGCAAAGAAGAAGCAGAAATCTTCAATGATCTGCCTCTCTTTGACGTGACAATCATCCACAACTTCATTGATGAGTGGTTTGACACGCCAAACATCAGCTTCGAAGATCTGCAACTACCCATTGGCCTCAGTGTCGCCTTCCATGGCGCCATTGCTTCAGAGCTAGCTCTCGCTCAGCGCATCGTCGAACTGAAGCAAAAGATTGACTATGAAAAGGCTCAGTTGAAGAAGCATGTGGCCAAGCTCAGCATGCAAGAGGTGAAAAACTTCAAGATTATGCTGCACGAGCTCAAAGAAGCCTTTCTCAAGAAACGCGCAGAAGCTCAGGGTTCTTGAGAGCGCATGAAGAGCCTGGCTGACAAGTGTGTGCAAGGCTACAATGAAGCTGAGAAGCGCAAGGCCCTTGGGCGTCCGAGCATTGATCCCAGGATGGCTGCTAAGCAGAAGAAGAAGCCCATTGTGACCGAACCTCTGGCACCAAGGCAGGAAGCAGATCCCATTGTCTTCCCAACTCGCATGACTGGCTCGAAGCCAAAGGCCCGGTCAACCGCTTCAGAGCTGAAGAAGACGAGGACTGCTGAGGCTGAAGCCAGGAAGAGGAAACATCCTGAAGCCTCTCCTACTGCCCCCTCCAAGAAGAAGAGGAAGACCAAGAAAGAACGGACTGCTCCCATAGAGCCTTTGATTGTTGAACCCATTTCCATGGTTCGTCCTGACGCTGAACGCCAACTGACAATCCATGAGCCTGCTTTCACAGAGGCTCATGAAGCTGAAGACTTTCCAGCAGCTGATCCCATCGCTGCTGAAGACATTGGTCACCATGACCATGTAGAAGATGGTGCAGTCCTTCCTCAGCTCGAGCACATCGAACTCATCAGCATTGGTCGTCCTCTGACGCCAATTGCTCAGGATGCTTCATGGGCTGATCGCCCACAAGAGGAAGAAGACTTTGAGGCCCAGCCAACTCCAACTACACAGGCGTTGCCTGCGTTGCGCAGGCTTCGCAAAGGACCAAGGCCTCCAGTCTATGCGTCTGAAGCTGAAGCTGCTGAAGACGTTCCGGCTGCATCAGCCGATGAAGAAGAAGTCCCACAAGCTGCTACTCCCCTGTCCCACCAAGAAGCGGTTCTCGAGGAGAATGTGACTATGACCGACCCTCCAGCTCATCAAGTGGAGGTTGAAAATCTTGAGGTTGCCACCACCAACACCAATGAAGCCACTGACGTTGTCATGGCTGAAGATAATGTGGATCCCTCACCAACTAAAGCACCAGAAGTCAGCGAAGCCACTGATCCCACTGCTTCTGTTCCTGCGCCTGCTGCCGGTCCTGAGTTCGACTATCATGTTGAGCACATGCCTTAGGTACAGAAGCCAATCCCAAGATTGCCCAGGTTCCCAGGTCCTGCATCAGCACCTGGATCCTTCAATATCAATGGCTTCAGAGCAGACAACATATTCTTCAATAGCTCTAGGAACCCCCTAAAGGGAAAGAATATCATCTGATCGGTTCTGGAGCTATCCGTAGCGAAGCTATTACTCCTCCATTCTATACAATCAAAGTCGCATCTTCCCACACAAGCGTCTTGACATTGAAGCAATAGCTAGTCTGCCCTGTCTGGAAGAAGCTCTGGATTGCTTCAAAGAGGTTGGATTGCTGCCGTTCGTCACTGACCAAGAGCATTGGAATGAATAGTTGCTGCTCCAATTCTATGCCACACTTCACATCCGCGGGTATAATAGAGATCCGAAGACTTGGGTCCTGGAGTGGATGACAGGAAATGTTCATCACGAAGCCAAAGCCTATGACATCATTGAGCTCACTGGTCTACCCACTCCTGGCGATCTCTACGAATCTGGCTGTCAACTTCACAGTGAAGCTGTAGAGAGCATCTTTCAGAAGCCTGAACCTAACATGAGTCAGATGCTCAGTATGATGAAGCCATTGCCCCAAGATGCTGAATATCCCAAAGAATTCTTTGTTGAAGACCTTGAGTATCTGCCAAGAACTATTTATCACATCATAAGGCGAACTCTCTGGCCCATCAAAGGACACTCTCCACATGCCAAGCTGGAAGGTGCAATGAAGACTTTGGCCTTCTATATTCTTCATGGCAAATGCTTCAATGCACATGACTTCTTCATTTGCCAACTTGCTGCATCAGGCTCTGATCTGTTTGGCTTGAAGTTCTACGCCCCATGGGTAATGCGGCTGATCAAACTTCACTCCGCTATCTCATATCAGCCATCTGCTCGCAATCATCGGATCTTTCTTCCTGATGTGGATATGTCTATTGAAGCCATCTATCCTGAGCCTGCCAAGGAACCTCTAAGTCTTTAGAATGCAGAGCATCAAAGTTTTTCTCAGAACATTGAAGGAGTTGAAGCAGTCACTCGTGTGTATCCTTTGGCTGTCACTACACGTGCACCGCATCCTACTCTCACTGAAGCCACTAACAGTACAACTGCCCCACGACCCAAGAAGCGCACTCGTGTTCTCAATGACCGAGAGCTTCTTGTGGCTCTTCATCAGAAATAGGATAGGCATCATGACTGGCTGAAGCGTCAAATGCAAAGCCTCTTGGTGGCTATTAATCGCATTCGCAATCTTGCCACCAAGAATGACTTTGTTGCCCATGAAACCTCTCGACGCACATGAAAAGGGCTGACGCTGATGTGTTCTGAAGATGATCTTCAAGAGGATGGCTTCTCTGAGCGCTTCAAGTTTGACTCCACACCTCCTCGAAGGGCAGTGCTGCGACGAACTCCATCTCTTGAAGACTCCGAGTTCTCTTCCTTTGCTGCAACTGTGAATGCCAGAGTGATCGAGGATGAAGACGATGCTACTTCACCGCCTCCTCCATCAGCATGCTTCGACACTGCTCGAAGCTCTTTTGCACCGCCGAACACCACCGACGACCCTGGTGCTTCACCTACTCTTCATGGGAACGAGTAGATGCTCTATGTGTTCAAACATTTTTGGTCCTTACTGACAAAAGGGGGAGAAGCATATGAGTTTGATAGTCTTCAAGCGAGTCCATACGGGCGGGTGCCTCATATTTTGCTTCGTGTTTACAACTCTCGTTTTGATACATTTGGTTCTTTGAGTTGTAACACTTAAACTCGATGGTCGTCTGCTACTTATTTGCCACTTTGTGATGCGATGATAAATTCTGCATGTGCGACGATAAATTCTGCACTTAGATCATTTTGCAGACGTCCATTTTCCATTATGCATGTCATTATCTTCACATACCTTCACATGCATAGTGGATTGTCATCATAAGTTGAAGAGGATCTCCACAAGCACAACCTTCCATGTGCATTTGCATTCCAAAAGCAAATTACTTATATGCACATCTTCAGGGGGAGCCCTTGCAACTTATGAAGACAATTCCTTATCCTTTACAATTTCACATATTATATTCCCCGTTGAAAACTTCAACTAGTTTGTCATCAATCACCAAAAAGGGGGAGATTGTAAGTGCATCTAGTGCCACCCCTAGTTGGTTTTGGAGTATTGACGACAAACCTAGTTGAGGGACTAATGTGTTTGTGAGAATTGCAGGATAACACAGGAAGAAGTCCCTCATTGATTCGGTTTTCCTACCAGAGATGACCCCTAAAAATGTATGAAGACATTGAAGTCAAAGGTGGTATATGAAGATATTCACATTGAAGACTATGACAAGAGAAGACATCGCATGAAGCCTATGGAGCTCGAAGACTTAGATCTTTCGTAGTTCTTTTTCTTCTTTGTTGAGTCATAGGAACCACCGTACTGTTAAGTGGGGTCCAAGAGAACCAATCAGAATGACTGAAGTGATTCTTAACCAAAACCTATGTCTTCGAGTGAAGACTATGAGAGCGAATCTTGTCCAGAGTCGGACAAGTCAGCTTTGCTTGTAGCCCAAGTAAAGTTGCCGTGTGAGTTTGAAATCTGATCGTTGGAACACGTGTCAGTTCCTTAGTGACCCAGGGTCATTTCGGACAAATCAGGTCGGGTTGCCTAGTGGCTATAAATAGCCCACCCCCTACAACCATAAATGGTTGGCTGCTCAGAGTTAGTGTACGGCTTTTGTCGTTTGAGAGCAACCCACCTCGAAGCCTTTGAGAGAGAATTCCTTGCGAGGATAAAGCCCTAACCACCCAGAGCCAAAGGGAATTAGGCGTCACTTAATTCTTCTTGTCTGTGTGATCTGAAGACTTATTACACTTGAGGACTGTGAATCCTCCAGCCGGTTAGGCATCACGTTCTGAGCATCCAAGAGACATTGTGGATCGCCGGTGAATGAAGTCTGTGAAGGTTTGGGAGTCTACCTTGAAGACTTACTAGAGTGATTGGGCGAGGTCTGTGTGACCTTAGCTCAAGGGGAATACGGAGAGGACTGGGTGTCCTGAGCTGCGTGTTTAGGACTGGGTGTCCGGGACTGTGTGTCCTCAGGTTTAAATACCTAGCCGCCCTAACCAGACGTACAGTTGTCACAGCAACTAGAACTGGTCCAACAAATCATTGTCTTCAACGAGTCACTGGTTTCGTCCTTCCCTTCTCTTTACTTACTATTACTCCTTGTGAAGTCATTGTATGATTGCACTATCTTTTATCTTCACTGAGTGACTGCGTGTTCTGTTTGGCTTCATAATATCTTCCTACTTGATCCTTACTACATTGCTGCTATTAGTCATTGTGCTTTCACTCCATTGAATATTTGACTATGGCTGGCCTAGTGTAGTCTACCTTCCGCTGCAGGGTAATAGGTTTATTTCTATCATTTGTCTTCATAACTTCCACGTTTTGAAGACTTTCATAAAAATCGCCTATTCACCCCCCTCTAGTCGATATAACGCACTTTCAGAAACCTTTGAACGTGTTGAAGCCATTCAGTTTGAAGTTCATGGCTACAGAGAAATCTACAAGGAAGGGAGGCAGACATCACCGTGGAAACACTGCTAAGGACCTGCCACCAGATCTCTATGAGCTATACAAGTCAGATCTAGAAGAAACCTATGGAGAACGCAAGAACCGAATCCAATGGATTCGAAGACATTGGGCAGAGGAATGGTTCAAGTACAGATTCGTCACCGATGAATATGCTGAGAAGAGTGCCATCAAGGGCCCATGTTGAGATATCATATACAAAGGTCTTCAGCCCAAATCACAGTCCGAAGCTTTTTCTCAAGGCTTTTACCCCTGCATGCTTCGTGGACCTCAGCCTACTAATGCCGACCCATCCTCTCTATTATGGTGTCGTGAAGACAATCTCTTGAAGCACACAACTATCAGTTTGCACAGAACTCTGCCAAGGAAAACAAGAAGTCATTGGGATTAGACTTCAACCCAGGCCCCTCTGCGCCACGTGCTGATGGCACACGAGAAGCTGAACCCAATCTGGTTGGGCCCTTCTACAACCTAGAAGGTCTCATCACTCATATTATGGTTCAAGGGGCAGTCGTGGATCAACCTGCAGATGATGCCGAATCTGACGAAGCACCTGCACCACCGAAGCCAACGAAGCTGAAGAAGCCTAAAGCTTCAAAGTCTGCCTCAGCACCAAAAATCTTACAGGCGAAGCCTCTGGCCACTGCACCTCCTGAACACAGTGTGCAGTCTGAAGATTTGTCACGCATCTCCAAGCCCCCGAGAGTAAAGATGCCCTTGCAACCCACCAACCAAGAACTGACTGCTGCTGCTATTCTGCGCAACGACGCCATTGATCTGTCCAGCGATGAAGATCTTGCAGATGATGCTCTTGAGCAACTGATCAAGAGCAAAGAAGAAGCAGAAATCTTCAATGAGTTGCCAATCTTTGACGTAGCAATCCTTCACAACTTCATTGATGAGTGGTTTGAAACCCCCAATCTCAGCTTTGATGATCTGCAACTTCCAATTGGCCTCAGCGTCGCTTTCACTAGCGCCATTGCTTTTGACCTAGCTCTAGCTCAGCGCATCGTTGAACTGAAGCAAAAGATCGACTATGAGAAAGCTCAGTTCAAGCAGCACATGGCAAAGCTCAGCATGGAAGATGTCAAGAACTTTAAGACTATGCTGCACGAGCTCAAGGAAGCCTTTCTCAAGAAACGCGAAGAAGCTAAAGGGTCTCGTGAGCGCACGAAGAGTCTGGCTGACAAGTGCGTGCAAGCCTACAATGAAGCTGAGAAGCGCAAGGCTCTTGGGCGTCCTGGCATTGACCCCAGAATGGCTGCAAAGAAGAAGAAGCCATCGACTGACACATCTACACCTTCAAGGCAGGAAGAACCCCGCATTGTCTTCCCAGGCAGCATGTCCGGCTCGAAGCCAAAGGTCACTTCCACCACTTCAGACCTGAAGAAGACAAGGGCTACCGAGGCTGAAGCCAGAAAGAGGAAAAATCCCGATGCTTCTGATGTCGCTCCCTCCAAGAAGAAGCGCAAAACCAAGAAAGATTGGGCTGCTCCCACAGAGCCCCTTGTTGTCGAGCCCATATCGGTTGCTCGTCCTAAATCTTCACATCAAGAACGACGGATGATAGTTCATGAGCCTTGAGGGAGTCCTGGATTAGGGGGTGTCCGGATGGCCGGACTATACCTTCAGCCGGACTCCTAGACTATGAAGATACAAGATTGAAGACTTTGTCCCGTGTCCGGAAGGGACTTTCCTTGGCGTGGAAGGCAAGCTTGGCGATACGGATATGCAGATCTCCTACCATTGTAACCGACTTTGTGTAACCCTAACCCTCTCCGTGCCTATATAAACTGGAGGGTTTTAGTCCGTAGGACAACATACACAACAACAATCATACCATAGGCTAGCTTCTAGGATTTAGCCTCTCTGATCTCGTGGTAGATCTACTCTTGTACTACCCATATCATCAATATTAATCAAGCAGGACGTAGGGTTTTACCTCCATCGAGAGGGCCCGAACCTGGGTAAAACTTCGTGTCCCTTGCCTCCTGTTACCATCCGGCCTAGACGCACAGTTCGGGACCCCCTACCCGAGATCCGCCGGTTTTGACACCGACATTGGTGCTTTCATTGAGAGTTCCTCTGTGTCGTCGCCGTCAGGCTTGATGGCTCCTACGATCATCAATGGCGATGCAGTCCAGGGTGAGACCTTCCTCCCCAGACAGATCTTCGTCTTTGGCGGCCTCGCACTGCGGGCCAATTCACTTGGCCATCTGGAGCAGATCAAAAGCTATGCCCCTGGCCGTCAGGTCAGATTTGGAAGTTTAAACTACACGGCTGACATCCGCGGGGACTTGATCTTCGACGGATTCGAGCCACTACCGAGCGCGCCGCACTGTCACGACGAGCATGATCTAGCTCTGTCGCCGAACAGTGCCCTGGAGGCCGCACCCGCATCGGCTTCGACCCTTAATTCGGAGCCAACTGCGCCGATCGAGGATGGGCGGTTGGACGCCGCCTCGAGGGCTGCAATCCCAACGGCGATCGAGCCGAACACCAGCCCCGCACTTTGCGAGACTCGTGACTCCAAGGAGTCGGACTCCTCTCCGGACTCCGAACCCTCTGTGCCCCTGCCGATCGAATCCGATTGGGCGCCGATCATGGAGTTTACTGCCGCGGACATCTTTCAGCACTCGTCTTTCAGCGATATTCTAAAGACACTGAAGTCTCTCTCTTTATCAGGAGAGCCCTGGCCGAACTACGGTCAGCAAGGTTGGGATTCGGACGATGAAGAAATTCAAAGCCCACCCACGACCCACTTTGTAGCCACTGTCGACGATTTAACCGACATGCTCGACTTCGACTCCGAAGACAATGACGGTATGGACGCTGATGAAGGAGACGATGAAGAACCAGCACCTATTGGGCCCTGGAACGCCACCTCGTCATATGATGTATACATGGTGGACGCACCAAAAGATGACGACGAGGAGCGGAAGGACGCACCAAAGGCTTGTTCCCTCGAAAAGCAGTCAAAGCGGCGACGCAAGCGCCGCCCCAAATCCCGCCTCGACAGAAATAGCGATCACACAGACCCAGCGCTGGAGCAGGGCGAACCGCTGCCGGACAACGGCAATCCGGATAATCAAACCGAACAAACAAATCCTATCAAGGATAATGGTCCGGACAACATAACACCGGACAGACACCCGGAGCAGTAGACTACCCGTAAAAGGCTTGTTGCCACCGCGAGGAGTCTGAAAAAGCAGAAGCAAAGGCTCAAGGCTGCGCAAGACACACTCCACATCAGATGGAGTAAAATACTGAACACAGTAGCAAGGTACAGCAACAATCGCCCCTCCAAGAGCTACCCAAAGCGGAAGCTGCTACCCGAATTCGATGAGGAGGCCTCAGACCCCCCACAACCAAATATCAAAGCAGCCACCTGGTCGGATAGACGACCCCTCTACCAACACAGAGTGGCATACAACGCCGCTCACAATACAACACGCGACCCATGCGGGGGCTCGCACCCAAAGGATGGTGCAACAAGATCCATCTATGGACCACGCAAGCGCGCCCCAGCATACAATGCAACACAACAAACATCCGAACAACGCAGTACACCCAGCTACAGGGGTGCCGCACACCCCCTATGTTTCACCGATGAGGTGCTGGACCATGAATTTCTAGAGGGATTCAAGCCCGTAAACATAGAGGCATACGACGGAACAATGGACCCTGGGGTCTGGATTGAGGACTACATCCTCCATATCCATATGGCTCGAGGAGATGATCTCCACGCCATCAAATACTTACCCCTCAAGCTCAAAGGGCCAGCTCATCACTGGCTCAAAGGCCTCCCCGAAAGCTCCGTTGGAAGTTGGGAAGATCTCGAAGACGCCTTTCGGGCAAATTTTCAAGGGACTTATGTCCGACCTCCGGATGCGGACGATTTGAGTCATATAACTCAACAGCCCGGAGAGTCAGCCCAAAGCTTTGGAACAGGTTTCTTACTAAAAAGAACCAGATTGTCGACTGTCCGGACACTGAAGCCTTGGCAGCTTTCAAGCATAGCGTCCGTGATGAATGGCTCGCTAGACACCTCGGCCAAAATAAGCCGAGAACGATGTCCGCATTAACAAACCTCATGACCCGCTTTTGCGCGGGTGAGGACAGCTGGCTAGCCAGATGCAGCACCAGCGACCCCAGTACATCTGGAGTTAGAGATGGAAACGGGAAATCACGACGCAACAACAATAACAAACTCCGGAATAAAGAAGATAGCACGAAGGGCACAACAGTAAATGCCGGATTCAAAAGCTCTCGGCCAGGTCAAAAGCCGCCCCCTAAAGGCACCAGGGATGAACTGTCCAGCCTCAACAAAATTCTGGACCAAGTATGTCAGATCCATAGTACCCCTGGTAAACCTGCTAACCATACCCACAGAGAATGTTGGGTCTTCAAGCAGTCCGGCAAGCTCAATGCCGTACATAAGGGGGAGGATACACCAAGTGAAGACGAGGACGAGCCTCCCAAGCAAGACATGGTGGAACAAAAGAAATTTCCACCAGAAGTCAAAATAGTAAACGTGTTACACGTAATCAAGGGAAAAAACAACACGGCACTCCCAGGAAAATACACCCAAGTGCCTGTCACCGCGAAGTCCTGTCACTGGTCGTCTCAACGAATCACTTTCGACCATTGCGATTACTCAGCAAGTATCCAACACACAGGATGGGCTGCCCTGGTATTAGACCCAGTAATTGGCGGATATCACTTCACACGAGTCTTGATGGACGGCGGCAGCAGCCTAAACTTAATATATCAGGATACAATCCGTGGGATGGGGTTAGACCCAACACAAATTCGCCATAGCAATACTACCTTTAAAGGAGTAACGCCAGGCCCAGGGTCTCGTTGTACGGGCTCCCTCATACTACAGGTTATATTCGGCTCCCCCGATAACTTCCGTCACGAGCATTTAACCTTCCACACCGCTCCGTTTCAAAGTGGCTATCAAGCACTGCTCGGACGTGAAGCTTTCACTCGCTTTAATGCAATACCACACTACGCCTCCCTCACACTCAAGATGCCCGGTCCACGTGGCATCATTTCAGTGAACGGAAATATCAAGCGATCTCTGCGCGCCGAAGAGAGTGCGGCTGCCTTGGCAGCCGCACACTAAAGGCGCCCGGACCAGTGAAAGCATCCAAATAGGTCATCAAGACCTCAGACACAACTAATCAAGTCCGGCGCCGCTATTTATACCGAATAATTGGTCACACCCCTGTTTGTCAATACAAGGGGCTCAACGCGCGCAGACAAGTGACAATTTCTTATCATCTTGAATTATACATGGTTTCTTTCAAAACTATCTTTTTGCATGACAACTTTTTCACTTAACTTCCTCTCTTTTACAGACGATCATCGTGCTACACCCGTCCAAGATACGGCACAACGGAGACACAGGCGCAGACGTGCAGCAGTGACCCGCTCCAAGGATTCTTTTTAGATTAAGACCCTGCGTAAACCTTTTTTACTGTGTCTTGTTGATACATATCGACCGTTGAGAAGGATGCTGACGTCTTGGCATGTGGCCCCGCCAGAATAATGCACGTACCTGGACACAAGGGGCTTCTTACAAAGGCCATTATTTAGGCCCGGTTTATACCACAAAGACCGAATACCTTAGGGAGTGTTCGGCATCGCGAGTTTGGCCCTATATGCATCAGCTCCGAATCATTATCTTTGGTCAAATGTTGGGTTTGCCCGGCTCCTGTGTTTTGGTGCCTTACGTTCCGCTTTACCGGCTAAGGTAGCAGCAGGAGAACTACTACGATTGTGCCCTGGTTCATCCAGACGAACACCTTAGTAGAGAAAGCCGAAAACTGACTGTCATGATATAGCGTGAGACTGGTCAACCACTCGATGACCTATGGGAATGTTAGAATTCCTCCGCCTTAACAAAGGGCCGTTTTCCGGCCAGGCATGTACGCGCCCCGGAATCGGGAGAGTGCGGAGCCACCAAGGGCTATCTAGTAGCCCCACTGTCAAACTCCTATGGCTAAGTGAAAGTGCTAAAGCATTATAGTCCAGTTGCCTCGCTCGCTCCGCTATCACCTCCTTAATAGGACCAAGACGCTGGGTTAAGTGTGAACGCGTGTTTTTGCGAGCACCTCCGTATTATATGTGTGGGGGTTGAAGCCAACGACTGCAATCTTTCAGGTTATACACATGTATACATAAACGGCCGCCCAGGAGGCATCATATTACTTTCAGGCAAAAGTATAAAAATAGCCTTATAAAAATTTATAAAAGCATTTCGCTTGCAATGAGATTACATATCACTCAAACATAATATTTTTTGAGCACTGGGTCTCTATCAAACGGGCACCCTCAAGAACCTCTTCAAAGTAGTGCTCAGCAGCCTTTCGACCTTTAGCCGAATCCCACGTTGCAACATTGGTAGCATCCATCTCCGCCCAGTATGCCTTAACACGGGCAAAGGCCATCCGTGTGCCCTCTATGCACGCCGACCTCTTCATCGCATTAATGCGCGGCACCACGTCAAGGAACTGCTGCACCAAGCTGAAATAGCTGTTCGGTTTTGACCTTTCCGGCCATAGCTGATCCACAACAGACCTCATGGAGAGTCCGGACAACCTATTTAGTTCGACCCATTCGGCTAATTGGTCAGTCAATGAAAGTGGACGCTTGAGAGAATGGAATTATCTCCAAAACAGCTGGTCTACTTCACGGTCCATCTAACCCTGGAAGTACTTGGCTGCATCGGCAGCGCTCGCCGCCAAATCCATATACACATCCTCCTAACTCCACAGCCGATCCAGAGGGGCATACCGTGGATCTCCGAACTTCCTCCGCAACATAAAGGATTTCCCAGCTACAATATCCCCGGCTTCCCGCAGCTCCTCCTTCTTTGCCCTCATAGCAGAGCGGAGGTCTTTTTTCGTCGCAGCAGCCTTCTCAAGGTCCGATGCCCTCGCTTGGTTTTCATTTTCAAGAACCCGGCAACGGTCGGCGGCGGCTTTTAATTCTATGGCCATCTTGGCCATCTTGTCTCGGCTCTCGCCATGCGCGGCCTTCTCGGCTTGTAACTCTTCGGCCGCCTTCAAAGCAGCCGTATTACCCAACCTTGCTTTTTCCTTGGCTCGAGCAAGTTCTGCCCGCAAGGCTTCAACAGTGGCAGCTCCATCTGCTGTCACAACATATTAAAGATGCTGGCATCATGCTGCTCTTCCTATTGTGGCGTTTACCAGATAATGACACCTACCCTGTGCCTCGTCAAGCCTTTTGTTAACAAGCTCGATGTCAGCTTCTGCCGCATCCAACTGCCGTTCTAAATGGGCAAACTCGCTAGTCCGGCTAGCCACCGGAGCTTCCGTCACCTGCACATAGAGGCAGTATGGTTATTACCTGGGAATATGATCCTCTGTTCGTCGTCGTTTCCAACGACAACCAGAGTCTCAGGGGCTACTATCTACACATGGCACACCTAGCATGTGCAGGACTATCATACATTCTTTTACATACCTCAAAGCCTGTCAGTAGACTCATAAAAGCTTCATGCAATCCGCTTTCGGCGGACGATATTCTCTCCATCACCGTATTCATCAGCACACGGTGTTCATTTGATATGGCCGCTCGCCCCACCAACTCCCTCAGAACATTCGATCGCACACTAGACGGTGCCGGACTCTTTTGTCTGCTCTCTTCGGGAGCCAGACACTGGGAGCTTCGGGGGTCAATGGGATTATCTTCGGCCTCACCAGACTCGGAGAGGCCCTCCGTGACGACACTTCAGGGTCGCCCGCTTCCGGAGCGGAGGAGTCTGGAGGAGGCGTTCCGCTCTCCATCATCTCTGGAAAAAGATCCCCCGAAGACGAGCTCATTTGAGAGGGGCTAAGGCCCGAACTGCAAAAATATATGCGGTGGTTATTACCTCAGAAGAAAAAGATGGCATATATGTACTATTAAAGTATTTCGGGTCACTTACAACTCGCGGGAGAATTGATGCCCCTCGCGGACTTTGTGCGGCAACATCGCCCCCCAAGGTAGGACCCTCTGTGGGAGACTTCTTCTCCCGTTTGGAAGCTTCGGCTTCCGAATCCCCGGGCGTAGTCCTTTTCCTCTTCTGGTCATCTTCCTTCATGGAGACGCTCGCTCCCTCGGTTAGAATGGGCAGCGTTGGGGGCCCGTGTCCGCCCGTATTATCCTCCACAGTATCTTCCTTCAAGGGCTCCGGGCAAGGTGCGGTCTGGAGCATCATTTCCAATACCGGATTTTCCAAACCCTCAGGGAGGGGGGCCGAACACCGAATCAACTTCGCCTTTGTTAGCCAGTCCTGGTCAAAAAGCAAACTCTCAGAAATAACTTCGTAACAAAGGAGTGATAGTATGTTCGGCCGAAAGATGCATTACCTATTCAGCGGCGCGGTTACTACTCAGGCCCACGTCCTCGGTGATTTCCGGACACTCCACCCGAGGTCCGAAGAATGACTTGTACATCTCCTCGTGTGTCAGGCCGAGAAAATTTTGAATGACACGCGGTCCCTCGGGATTGAACTCCCACAGGCAAAGAGGCTGGCGTTTGCAAGGCTAGACTTGACGAACCAGCATAACTTGTATTACCGCAACCAAACTGAAATCTCCATTGAAGAGATCTCGAATGCGGCTTTGCAGTATAGGCACGTCCTTGGCTGGACCCCAGCTCAGACCTCTGCTGATCCATGACATCAGTTGTGGTGGAGGGCCCGAGCAGAAAACAGGGGCGGCCGCCCACTTGGCACTTCTAGGAGCCGTGATGTAGAACCACTCCTGTTGCCAGAATTCAGACACCTCTAGATGGAACCTTTGGGCCACGGAGCTCCCGTCATCTTGCGTATTGAGGCACCTCCACACGCTGCATGTTGCCCCTCGATCATCTTCGGCTTTACTTCAAAGGTCTTGAGCCATAGGCCAAAATGAGGGGTAACTCGGAGGAAGGCCTCGCACACGACAATAAATGTCGTGATATGAAGAAAGGAGTCCGGAGCTAGATCATGAAAGTCTAGCCCGTAATAAAACATCAAACCCCTGATGAAAGGATCTAGAGCAAGGCCTAGACCTCGGAGGACGTGGGAGACGAACACGACGTTCTCGTTGGGTTCAGGGGTAGGGACGGCCTGCCCTCGGGAAGGCAGCCGATGCAAAATCTCAGCGGTCAGATATCTGGCCTCCCTCAACTTTTTGATGTCTTCTTCCGTGACGGAGGAAGGCACCCATCGGCCTTGAAGGCTAGATCCGGACATGACTGAAGGTTCGGAGCACCTGACCTGAACTTCGGGCATTTGAGCTTGAGGTGGGGGAAGGATTCGATTGAGCACGGAGGGAAAAATAAAAGCCTTGTCCCCTTTATAAAGAGAGTGAATATCAAGCATCCTCTCCGTGTCCGTTTGGACTTGCCTATAATCTAGGAGTCCTAGAAGCGGTTGGGTTACCCACGCCCGTATTGATGAGAATCCCGGAATAAGGGGACACGATCTCTGCTTTAACAAGACGTGCCAAGGAAACCGCCTCGCATGACGCGCTGAGGTGGGATAATGAAACGACTTGGATAAAGGCTTGGCCGTGGTGTGTCACACTACGGAGTACGTTAGCAGATTAGATTTGTGTAAATATTATTCTCTCTATGGCAATATGTGGAAACTTATTTTGCAGAGCCGGACACTATCTTTGTGTTCAAAATCTTCTATGAAGTACTTGGAGGAGGAACCCGCCTTGCAATGCCAAAGACAATCTGCACGCCGGACTCGTCGTCATTGAAGCCTGATTCAGGGGCTACTGAGGGAGTCCTGGATTAGGGGTTGTTCGGATGGCCGGACTATACCTTCAGCCGGACTCCTGGACTATGAAGATACAAGATTGAAGACTTCGTCCCGTGTCCGAAAGGGACTTTCCTTGGCGTGGAAGGCAAGCTTGGCGATACGGATATGCAGATCTCCTACCATTGTAACCGACTTTGTGTAACCCTAACCCTCTCCGGTGTCTATATAAACCGGAGGGTCTTAGTCCGTAGGACAATATACACAACAACAATCATACCATAGGATAGCTTCTTGGGTTTAGCCTCTCTGATCTCGTGGTAGATCTACTCTTGTACTACCTATATCATCAATATTAATCAAGCAGGACGTAGGGTTTTACCTCCATCAAGAGGGCCCGAACCTGGGTAAAACTTCGTGTCCCTTGCCTCCTGTTACCATCCGGCCTAGACGCACAGTTCGGGACCCCCTACCCGAGATCTGCCGGTTTTGACACCGACAAGCCTGCTTCCACAGAGGCTCCTGAAGTTGAAGACATTCCAGCAGTTGACCCCACCGCTGCTGAAGACACTGGTCACCATGAAAATGTTGAAGATGATGAAGTCCTGCCTCAGATCGAGCACCAATTGGTATCATCGCCTGTGCTTACGCACAGCAAACTCATCAGCATTGGTCGTCCTCTGACGCCAACTGCTCAGGATGCATCATGGGCTGATCACCCACAGAGACAAGACACTCCAAGCTCTCCCCAACCGCAAGCAACCCCATCAGTGCAAGAAGAGGATGACTTTGAGGCCCAGCCAACTACATCTTCATAGGCGTCGCCAACGTTACGCAGGCTTCGCAAAGGACCAAGGCCCCAAGTCCCTCTTTCGAGTGTTTCAGAAGGAGAAGTGCACCACCAATCTGTTGCACGTTAGGTGTTCCCCGAAGCCACTCCTACTGTGAACGTTTCCGAGTCTGAAGCTAAAGTTGCTGAAGACAATCCGGCTGCATCAGCCGAAGAAAAACAAGTAGAAGAACGTGTCCCTACTTTCCCCATCACTGAAGAAGTTGTTCCTGAAGTGAACGTGTCAGTTCCCGACCCTCCAGCTCCTCAAGTCGAGGTTGAGAATCCTGAGGCTGCCACCACTAACACCACTGAAGGCAATGACGTGGTCATGGCTGAAGACACTGTGGAGCCTGCACCTAACAATGTGCCAGAGGCCAATGAAGCCAATGATGCACCCGCAACAGATGTGCAGCCTGACGCCTCTGTTGATGCCACTACTCCTGTTCCGCCACCAAGGCCACATACTATTGAGCAAGCATACAATTATGGTCAGCTCATCACTGTCAAATGGCCTCTTCTTGTTCCTCCACCTACTGCTGGTCCCCAATTTGACTATCACGTTGAGCGCAGGCCTCAGGTTCAGAAGCCAATGCCAAGGCTGCCTAGGTTTCCAGGCACTGCATCTGCACCCGGATCGTTCAATATCAATGGCTTCAAAGCACACAACACCTTCTTCAATAGCGCCAAGAACCCCTACTCAAAGGCAAGAATATCTTCTGATCGGTTCTAGAGCTATAGCAGCACAGTTATTACTCATGCATCTTGTACAATCAAGGTCGCATTTTTCCCCATATGCGTCTTGACACTGAAGCCATAACTGGTCTGCCCTGTTTGGAAGAAGCGCTGGATTGCTTCAGAGAATCTGGTTTGTTGCAGTTCGTCACTAACAAGGAGCACTGGAACGAAGATTTGCTGCTCCAATTCTATGCCACCCTTCATATTCATGGCTACAACAGGGATCCGAAGACTTGGGTCCTTGAGTGGATGACAGGCAATGTTCATCACGAAGCCAAGGCCTTTGATATCATTGAGCTCACTCGCCTACCCACTCCAGGAGATCTTTATGAACCTGGTTGTCAGCTTCACAGTGCTGCTATGGAAAGCATTTTTCACAAGCCTGAACCCAACATGAGTTAGATGCTTAGCATGATGAAGCCTTTGCCTCCAGATGCTGAATATCCTCAGGAGTTTTTTGTTGAAGACCTTGAGTATCTGCCACGCACTATCTATCACATGATAAGGCGAACTCTCTGTCCCATCAAAGGACATTCTCCACATGCAAAGCTAGAAGGTGAAATGAAGACTTTGGTCTTCCATATTCTTCACGGCAAAAGCTTCAATGCACAAGACTTCTTCATCCGCCAACTTGCTGCATCCGGATCTGATCTCTTTGGCTTGAAGTTTTACGCCCCATGGATTATGCGTCTGATTAAACTACACTCAGCTTTCACCTATCAGCCCTCTGCTCGCAATCATCGGATTTTTCTGCCTGACGTCGACATGTCAGTTGAAGCCATCTATCCAGAGCCTGCCAAGGAGCCCCTTAGTCTTCAGAATGCTGATAAGCAAAGTTTCTCTCAACACATTGAAGGCGACCCAGCAGTCACTTGTGTTTATCCTCTGGCTGGTACTACCGTGCACCTCATCATGCCCTCACTTAAGCCACTGAAAGCACCATTGCACAACGGCCCAAGAAGCGATCCCGTGTTCTCAATGACCAAGAGATTTTGGTTGCCCTTCATTAGAAACAGGATAAGCATCATGACTGGCTGAAGCACCAAATGCAAAGCCTCTTGGTGGACGTAAACAGGATTCGCAACCTTGCCACCAAGAATGCCTTTGTCGCCCATGAAACTTGTCGGCGTACATGGAAAGGGCTGACACTTATGTGTTCTGAAGATGATCTTCAAGAGGATGGTTTCTCTGAACGCTTCAAGTTTGACTCAACACCTCCAAGAAGGACCTTGCTGCGGCGTACTCCGTCTCTTGAAGACTCTGAGTTCTCCTCCTCTGCTGCAACAGTGAATGCACGTGTCATCAATGATGAAGACGATGCTAGTTCACCACCTTCAGCGTGAATCACCACTGCACCGAGTTCGTCTGCACCGCCAACCAACTCCGACGACCCTGCTGCTTCACCAACTCCTCATGGGAACGAGTAGGTGCTCTATGTCTTCAAACCTTTTTGGTCCTTACTGACAAAAGGGGGAGAAGCATATGAGTTTGAGAGTCTTCAAGCGGGTCCATATGGGCGGTGGTTTTATATTTTGCCTAGTGTTTACAACTCTCATGTTTTGATACATTTGGTTCTTTGAGTTGTAACACTCAAACTCGATGGTCGTCTGCTACTTATTTGCTTTTCTGTGATGCGATGATAAATTCCGCATGTGCGACGATAAATTCCGCACTTAGATCATTTGGCAGACATCCATTTTTCATTATGCATGTCATTATCTTCACATACTTTTCATGCATGATGAATTGTCATCATAAGTTGAAGAGGATCTCCACAAGTACAACCTGCCATGTGCATTTGCATACCAAAAGCAAATTACTTATATGCACATCTTCAGGGGGAGCCTTTGCCACTTATGAAGACAATAACCTATCCTTTACAATTTCACATATTTTATTCCCCGTTGAAAACTTCAACCAGTTTGTCATCAATCACCAAAAAGGGGGAGATTGTAAGTGCATCTAGTGCCACCCCTAGTTGGTTTTGGAGTACTGACGACAAACCTAGTTGAGGGACTAATGTGTTTGTGAGAATTGCAGGATAACACAGGTAGAAGTCCCTCATTGATTCGGTTTTCCTACCAGAGATGACCCCTAAAAATGTATGAAGACATTGAAGTCAAAGGTGGTATGTGAAGACATTCACATTGAAGACTATGACAAGAGAAGACATCGCGTGAAGACTATGGAGCGCGAAGACTTAGCAGTTTCGTCGTGTTGTGTTTTTCCTTGTTGAGTCATAGGAACCACCGTACTGTTAAGTCGGGTCCAAGAGAACCAGTCAGAATGACTGAAGTGATGCTTAACCAAAATCCTATGTCTTCGAGTGAAGACTGTGAGAGCAAATCTTGTCCAGAGTTGGATAAGTCAACTTTGCTTGTAGCCCAAGTAAAGTTGCCGTGTGTGTTTGAAATCTGACCGTTGGAACACGTGTCAGTTCCTTAGTGACCCAGGGTCATTTCGGACAAATCAGGTCGGGTTGCCTAGTGGCTATAAATAGCCCACCCCCTACAACCATAAATGGTTGGCTGCTCAAAGTTAGTGCACGACTTTTGTCGTTTGAGAGCAACCCACCTCGAAGCCTTTGAGAGAGAATTCCTTGCGAGGATAAAGCCCTAAACACCCATAGCCAAAGAGTGTTAGACATCACTTAAGTCTTCCTGTCTGTGTGATCTGAAGACTTATTACACTTGAGGACTGTGAATCCTCCAGCCGGTTAGGCGTCGCGTTCTGAGCATCCAAGAGTCATTGTGGATCGCCGGTGAACAAAGTCTGTGAAGGTTTGGAAGTCTACCTTGAAGACTTATGTCGGAGTAAGTGACCACGGGTAGCCTAGCCGGCTCCCCCTGGCCTCCCCCATTCGGCCCAAGACGGAGCCGGCTCTCTCCAGCCGGCTTGCCACCCCCTCGAAGGAGACGCCCCATTAAGGAGACAAGACGCGGTGAGGCTACAGTGGTCACCCGCCGGACGGCAGCACTGTAGCCACGCTTACCTCGGCGAAGCCCTCATCACCAAGATTGAGCAACAGTAACCAGCCACCAACAAGGCCCTGGACAGTGGGGCCTGCCTGTCGACCAAGGAGCTGGTAGCCGGCGGGACCTACCAGCCGGCGGGCCCCAGCAGCTGGCGCAGAAGCCGGAGAGCGAAGACACAGACGGCTGGGCCCCACGCCCAGCCGGATTACCATTGTACCCCCGAGGGGTAGGCCTATATAAACCCCCCGGGACACCCATGCAAAGAAGATGGATCCCTGCTAGTTTTAGACACCACGTAGGGAGGAGAAGAGAGCAAGCAGAGCCCTTCTTCCTCCTCTCGCCAAACAGCTGAAGGAGCATCGTGTAGCTACTTGTTCATCTAGTGACCATGCGGAGACCCCGCAGAGCAGCAGTAGGGGTGTTATCTGCATGGAGAGCCCCGAAGCTGGGTAAGATTCGCCGGCGTGCATGTCTTCGCCTCATCCCGTTTCCAGGCACCGGCGACGTCTTACTGGCTCCCACAATGATAAGGCACCCGTTGGCATATGTCGCACCTACCACCCGACATTTGGCACCCACCGTGGGGAAGGTGTCGAATGAGGCCGTGTCGGAGTCGACCGGCATCGGATCGGTGGAGCCAACCGACTCCAAGTCCACAGCAGGCTCGCCGGAGACATAGAGCCGGCCGAGGAGGTTGACGAGGTGGTCGGTGCCCGCGTCGGAGGCGAGCTCGTCGGAGATGAGGGTCTTGTCGAGGAGATCAGCGAGGCTGCTCGCTGCACAGGCGTTGCTGATGCCTTGCAGCGCGTCGTGGCGAGCACCATCGGGTGTGCCGGGCTGGCTACGCTTGCGGGGAAGGAAGAGGGTTCCCGTCCAGACTGGGCGGTCGACTCCCACCAACGCGAGGCCGACCGCGCCGCCTTTGGCACGCCGCCCCCTGGTGGCCCAGTCGGGTCGGCATTGTCAGACAGCGCGGCGCTGTCGTTGCCGACACGTTAGGAGTCGACCGCCTAGTCTACGCCACTCCACTCGAGAACCTGCGCGCCGTCCAGGCGGCCGTAGACGAGCTAGACGGACTGGGGGCCGAAGAACTCCGCCACATGACCCGACACATCCAACAGCTGATCGATGCAGCCGCGCAGCGGCACGAAGCCGACGCCCGCGCGGAAAGCCCTCCCCCGCGCCGAGATCACGGCGCGACATCCCGGACACCGACTGCGGGTAGAGACCACGCGCAGCGCGAGAAAGAGCCGGCTGCGAGCCGAAGCCAAACCCGGATCTCCATCAAGCGAGACGCAGAAGGCCACCCTCGGGCCGTGGAGTGGCGGGGCAACCCGCCTCCGCCTCGGCCCCGTGGAGAGAGATATCCCACCCCTCCGCCTGTGGCGCATCCGACTCTCAGCGGCCAACTAGGTCGCCGTGAAGGAGTCGGCGAAAACGACGCCCGCCATCGGATCGACCGCCTGGCGCGATCCCTGGCGCTGGAAGAAGAAGACGATGTCGGTCCGCCTTGCTTCGGCCCCCACATCCGCGACGAGCCCTTCCCCAAAGGGTTCTCGCTCCCAAGAGACATGCCCAAGTACAACGGCTCCGTGAAGCCGGAAGATTGGTTGATCGACTACTCCATGGCGGTTAGCATAGCCAACGGCAACCGGTGCGTTGCCGTGAAGTACGTGCCCCTCATGCTGCAAGGCACGGCGCGGACCTGGCTCCACAGCCTCAAACCACACAGCATCAACAGCTGGCTAGATTTCACAGAAGCTTTCGTCCACAACTTCACCAACACCTACAAGCGGGCTCCCAAGCCCAGACAGCTCCCCTTGTGCGTACAAGGCCCCGCCGAGTCAACTCGCCACTACCTCACGCGTTGGGCCGAGCTCCGCAACTCTTGCGAAGGGGTGCACTAGGTGCAAGCCATAGAATACTTCACAGCCGGGTGCCGAGAAGGCACCCTCCTCAAGCACAAGCTTCTCTGTGACAAGCCGACTACCCTCGACGAGCTTCTGGACATAGCGGACAAGTATGCCACTGCCGACTCCTCAATGAAGACCGAGCTCCGGGTAGACGCGTCCGAGAAAGTACTCAACCCGGCGCCCAAGACGCCGGCTGGGGATTCCGGCCGACGCCCACACTCGAACGACCACAAGCGCAAGGGCCCCGCGCCGCCTCCCGCCAGTCGGCAGGTGGCCACAGTCGAAGACGTGCCGCCCGAAGGGCGTCCCGCGCCCAAGAAACCCAAAGGCGGCAGGCCGGCTTGGCAGCCGGCCTTGTCCTACGAGCAAACTCTCGACGCCCCGTGCAAGTTCCACAGCGGCGCGAAGTCGTCCAACCGCACAACCCGAAAGTGCCATTGGCTCACCCGAATCTCCAAAGGCGAAGGGCTCGCGCCTCCTCCGCCTGCCGGCCCGCCGCCTCCGGTTTCGCCGCCGCCGGCCGCTCGGCCCGCAGTCGGAGCCGTGCATGATGAGTTCCCCGACGAGCATGCCGCCTATATCGTCTTTACAAGCCAGCCCGAAGACCGGCGCAACAAACGCCGAGAGAACCAGGAAGTCAGCATGGTTGCTGCCAACCCCGCCGAGCACATGCACTGGTCAGAAAAACCTATCAGCTGCAGCCGGGCCGACCACCCAGAGGTGATGCCATCTCCCGACCCTTATGTGTTGGTTCTGGATGCCACCCTTCCAACGGACAGACGTGCCGCCCGCTTCTCCCGTGTGTTGATAGACGGCGGGAGCAGCATCAACATCTTGTACCGCAACACCCTGGAGAAGCTGAACGTCAAGACAAAGCAACTCATGCCTACTCGGATAGTGTTCCATGGCATCGTACCCGGCCTGTCCTGCGCCCCCATTGGCAAGATCAAGATTGATGTACTTTTTGGGGACAAGGAGCATTTCCGCTGGGAAGCGATCTGGTTTGAAGTGGTGGACCTGGAGAGCCCTTATCATGCATTGCTTGGCCGACCTGCCTTGGCCAAATTCATGGCAGTTCCCCACTATTCATACCTCAAGATGAAGATACCAAGCACCAAAGGCGTCATCACCGTAGCCGGCGATTACAAGAAGTCCTCTGAGTGCGCAGCAGCCAGCAGCCGGCTGGCCGAGTCCCTTGTGATTGCCGAAGAAAAGAAGATGTTGGACCGAGTCGTGGCCATAGCCGGCAAGCAGTCGGCCTTGTCCCCCGATCCCAAGGAGCATGATGCTCAAGGATCTTTCGAGCCGGCCAAGGAGACGAAGAAGATACCTCTTGACCCCGAGCACCCAGAGAGGTTTGCCGTCATCGGGGCAAACCTAAACAGCAAATAGGAAGGCAAGCTCGCCGATTTCCTCCGTGAGAATCGGGACATCTTTGCATGGTCCCCCAAGGACATGCCGGGCGTTCCGAAGGAATTCGCCGAGCACAAACTACACGTCCGAGAAGACGCAAAGCCAGTCAAACAACCCCTCCGCCGACTGTCAGAGGAAAACGCAGGATTGTGGGAGAGGAGATAGCCCGGCTTCTGGCAGCCGGCTTCATTATGGAAGTTTTCTTTCCAGAGTGGCTCGTCAACCCAGTCCTCGTGCTAAAGAAGAACAACAAGTGGCGCATGTGTATAGACTACACGAGCCTCAACAAGGCCTGCCCCAAAGATCCCTTTGCCCTGCCAAGGATTGACCAAGTGATAGACTCCACGGCCGGATGCGAGCTGTTGAGTTTCTTGGATGCTTACTCGGGGTATCACCAGATAAAGTTAGATCCGGCAGACCGCCTGAAGACCGCCTTCATCACGCCATTTGGAGCCTTCTGCTACCTGACTATGACATTCGGCTTGAGAAATGCCGGTGCCACTTTTCAGCGTTGCATGCAAAAGTGCCTCCTCAAGCAACTCGGCAGAAATGCCCACGTCTACGTAGACGACATTGTGGTGAAGACGGAGAAGCGCGGCACCTTGCTGGAAGACCTCAAGGAAACATTTGAGAACCTACACCGGTTCCAAATCAAGCTTAACCCCGAGAAATGCGTGTTCGGAGTACCAGCCGGCCAGCTCCTAGGCTTCCTGGTCTCCGAACGCGGCATTGAATGCAACCCAGTAAAGATCAAGGCCATTGAGAGAATGGCGATTCCCACCAAGCTTCGAGACATCCAGAAGTTCACCGGGTGCTTGGCCTCCCTAAACCGCTTCATCAGCCGGCTCGGAGAGAAAGCTCTCCCCCTCTACCGCCTCATGAAGAAGACCACTCACTTCGAGTGGAATGACCAAGCTGACCAAGCTTTCCACGAGCTGAAGAAGATGCTGGCCACACCGCCAGTCCTGGCGGCGCCGACTGAGAAAGAGCCCATGCTCCTCTACATCGCCGCAACCAGCCGGGTGGTCAGCACCGTCATCGTAGTCCAACACCCAGAAGAAGGCCGAGCCCATCCGGTCCAGAGGCCGGTGTACTATTTGAGCGAGGTGTTGTCTACCTCGAAGCAGAACGACCTGCACTACCAGAAGATGTGCTACGGCATGTACTTCGCCGCCAAGAAGCTGAAGCCCTACTTCCAAGAGCATCCCATCATGGTTGTATGCACCGCCCCGCTGGCCGAGATCATAGGCAGCCGGGATGCGTCCGTCCGGGTGGTGAAATGGGCCATCGAGCTGGCCCCTTATGCGATCTTCTACCAGCCGCGCACCGCCATCAAATCCCAAGCATTAGCCGACTTCCTCGTCGACTGGGCCGAGACCCAGTACCTGCCGCTGGCTCCCGATTCCACTCATTGGCGCATGCACTTCGATGTGTCCAAGATGCGCACCGGCTTGGGAGCCGGCATCGTCCTCACCTCTCCCAAAGGCGACAAGCTCAGATACACGCTACAAATCCACTTTGCCGCCTCCAACAATG
Source organism: Triticum dicoccoides (assembly GCF_002162155.2). Taxonomy (NCBI): domain Eukaryota; kingdom Viridiplantae; phylum Streptophyta; class Magnoliopsida; order Poales; family Poaceae; genus Triticum; species Triticum dicoccoides. Next base: position 106,159,736 of record NC_041386.1, read on the forward strand.
TAGGCGAGTACGAGGCGCTCATACACGGGCTCCAGCTTGCCAAAGAGCTCGGCATTCGCCAGATCCTATGTTATGGCGACTCGGACTTGGTGGTCCAGCAATCATCCGGTGACTCGGACGCCAAGGACGCAAATATGGCAAGCTACCGCTTCCTCGTTCAGCAGATCAGTGGGTATTTTGAAGGATGCGAGTTCCTCCATGTACCGCGAGCCGACAACGAGCCAGCTGATGCTCTGGCTCGAATAGGCTCCACCCGACAAGCAATACCAACCGGTGTCTCTCTACAACGCCTCCTCAAGCCGTCTATCAAGCCGTCTCCAGAGTCCGATTCCATCTTCGTGCCGCCTGACCCCGACGCGGCCGGGTCCGGCTCGAAGAACCAAGCAGGTGGCCCAGGGACTTCAATAGTCGGCCAGGGGGTATCAGCAGGCGGCTCGGGGACTTCCGTAGTTACGCCCGACCCGGGGACTGCCTCACCCGGCTCGGGGACTGCGGTAGTCGGCCCGGAGACTACACCAACACAACAGGCGGCGGCCGACTCCAGCATTTCACCGCCCAGCCCGCCCGCCCTGGTCGCAGTAGCCGTTTTGGCAATAGAAGAAGTCGCAGCTCCGTCATGGGCTCAATCCATCCTCAACTTCCTAATAAACCAAGATCTGCCGGCTGACGAAGTAGAGGCAAGACAAGTCCAACGCCGAGCCGGAGCATACACAATCGTCAACAGAGAGCTCGTCAAGCGTAGTGTCACTGGAGTCCTCCAGCGATGCGTCGAGCCAAAGAAGGGCATTACAATCCTCAGAGACATCCACCAAGGAGAATGCGGCCACCATGCGGCCTCAAGATCACTCGTCGCCAAAGCCTTCCTCCATGGTTTCTTTTGGCCGACTGCTTTGGATGACGCCAAGGAGTTAGTTAAACATTGCAAAGGGTGCCAACTCTTCAGCTCCAAGCAACACATGCCGGCTTCAGCACTGAAGACCATTCCCCTCACTTGGCCCTTCGCCGTTTGGGGACTGGACATGGTGGGCCCATTCAAGATGGCGCGCGGCGGCATGACACATCTGCTTGTCGCCGTGGACAAATTCACCAAATGGATTGAAGCAAAGCCGATCAAGAAGCTGAATGGGCCGACTGCCGTCACATTTATCGCAAATATAACAACTCGGTACGGCGTGCCACACAACATCATCACCGACAATGGCACAAATTTCGCCAAGGGAGCCTTGGCACGTTTCTGCGCGACGCAAGGCATCCGGTTGGATCTAGCATCCGTCGCCCACCCGCAGTCAAATGGCCAGGTCGAGCGAGCCAACGACCTCATCCTTTCCGGCATCAAGCCCCGACTGATCGTACCACTAGAGCGTTCAGCCGGCTGTTGGCTCGATGAGCTGCCGGCTGTCCTCTGGAGTCTGCGCACTACACCAAACAAGTCAACCGGCTTCACCCCTTTCTTCCTCATGTATGGTGCCGAGGCGGTCATCCCAACTGACATCAAGTTCGACTCACCTCGAGTAACCATGTACACGGAAGCGGAGGCCAAGGAAGCACAAGAAGACGGCGTCGACCTGCTAGAAGAAAGCCGGCTGTTAGCCCTCAACCGGTCCGCCATCTATCAGCAGGGCCTGTGCCGCTACCACAGCCGGAAGGTCAAGCCAAGATCCTTCCAAGAGGGCGATCTTGTGCTCCGGCTGATCCAGCGAACAGCCGGCCAGCACAAGCTCTCGGCCCCTTGGGAGGGCCCCTTCGTCATTAGCAGAGCCTTAGGCGACGACTCCTACTACCTGATCGACGTGCAGAAGCCGAAGGCACGAAAGAGAGACAACTCCGGCAAGGAGACGGAACAACCATGGAACGCCAACCTCCTCCGAAGGTTTTACAGCTGAAATGCAGTATGTATCACACTAACTTTTGTACTAAGTATGAGACAATAGGGCCCCCGAGGAAAGCTTGGGGACTGCCATCTTTTTTCTATAAATGAAAAGTATCATGCTTATGGCCTTGTCATTTGCATTCACTTTTTTCCGTCCGGCACCGGGTTCGACTAGTCGGCCTGGGGACTGGCCGCCTGGAGTTATATTAGAAGTCCTACCCGCAGTCAGACAAGTAGTGTGCCGGCTCCCAAGCCTTCTCTTGCCAAAAGTCGCAGTTCGAAGAACCGGCTGTCCGGCTGGCAAGAGTTAACGGCAGGAACAGGTGCCCACACGAAAAACGGCTAGGGACTAACGGACTAATATAACAAAAGCCGGTTTTTCTCCCACCGCCGACCGGCTACCAGAGTAGCCGGCCGGCCGGCTTCCATTCACCTCGCTCCAATCTAACAAAGCTCGAGTACTTGCCTTCCCAGAAGGGGAAGGCGGCAAAGGAAACAACCCAAGGATAAAAAGCATACGTGAATGGAAACCAAACATGCACACGATAATATTTACATAAAAGACCTTCAAAAGGCCAGCATTCAACATAGTTTGGATACACCCCCAGTGGGTGGAACTGTGGAAGCTTAATAAAATTGTTCGGAAGGCAACAAGGATGGCAGATTAAGCCGGCGGAGCGACTGACGAGCCGGGAAGGTCGGTGGAGACGGCAGTGCCGGCTGGAGGAGTGGCCGGCTGGCGAACCTCGGCATGATCACCGCCTCCCGCAGAAGGCGCGCTTGCGCGTGCCTCGTTGCTGGAGGCACGGTCAGGCTGAGGCTGGCTAGCTGTTCCACCGGCCGGCTCGACGTCTTCGCTTTCCTCTCCTTCGTCGTCTTCGCCTTTGTCGCTGGAGGCGATCTATTCTGCCGAGTCTTCACCCGCCGCCGGGTCCAGCCCGAACCACTCCTCCGGCTGGGCAACACCGTCCTCATTAATCTCGGGAGTGAAGACGCTGATGTCAGTACACTCGGCGATTGTCGATGCGCGCTGAGCGATAGCCGGCTGCACCTCCGCTAGCTCTTCGTCGGCCTCCAGCCGCCAGGTGTGCAGCTGGTCCAGGTTCAGCCCCGGATACCAAGCTCGGACGAACTCCAGCGCCCACCCAGCTCCAAGCCGGGCCGCCGACGCTTTCCAGGCCTCGAAGCGGCCAACCGCAACCTCCAGCCAGTCGGCAGTCCGACTCGGGGTGCGGGGAATCATCTCGCTTGGCCAGAGGGCGGTCAACACCTGCGCTCCGGCGCGCTGGAGGTTGCGGAGAATACGATGAGCCGGCTGCAGCCGCGCTTGGACCGCCAAGAGTTGCTCTTCGAGCGACCGACTCGCGTCTGGCGCAACTTCAGCCCCCGCCTGCCGGCGCGCTTCGCGATGGGCCTCGATGGTTTGGGCGGCGAAGACAGAGTAGCCAAGAAAGTAGTCTGCACAGAGAATAAAAAGCAGCTCAAGTCAGAACACAAGTCAGGCGGCAAGGGGCAGGCAAGGAGCGAGGAAGGTGGCTTACCGTCGATCAAATCCTCAATACGGCCGAAGCCTTCATTCAGCGCTTGCCTGGTCTCAGCCCAGCCCGCCGCTTCTGTCTCGAACTCGGCCTTCAGGGCGGCTTCGTTATCCTGCGCCTTCTTTAGACCCGCCTTGTGGCTCTCCTCCTGGTCAGCCAGCTTCTTGGCCAGGCGGTCACGCTCCAGGACCAAGGCGTCGTACTCGGTTTCCTTGGCACGAAGGGCGGCCTGCGCCTCGCTGAGCTGCCCCCTTAAGTCGGCATTGGCTTCTGCGAGCACGAAAGACAAAGGAAAAACCAGTAAGGTGAAGTCGTCAGGAAAGATCCGACCCGACTGCACAGCAGTCGGCCCGAATCTCGGGAACTACACCCAGTGGGTGTGCTGACGCGCCCCCACAGGAGATGAACGAAACCAAGTACGTACTCCGGCTGCTGATCAGGTCTTTGGTTCTCCGACCCAGCTCCTGAGCCTGGGAGTTGAAGGCGGCAGCGCGGAGGTTATGATACTCCTGGAAGATTAGACAGGAGGCGAGAATAAGGTAGTCGTCAAGGAAGATCCGACCCGACTGCTCAGCAGTCGGCCCGAATCTCGGGGACTACACCCAGTGGGTGCGCTGACGCGCCCCCACGGAAGAAATCAAGAGAACAAAACAACCAAAGATAGAAGACTCACCCGGATGACGGCCCGTGTCGCAAGGAACTCCTAGGTGTATTGCTGCAGCGAAGCGGCTTGGGCCTGAAGACGGTTCCGAACCTCTTGGGCCACCACATTCAGCTCGCCCGTCCCACCGCTGGAAGTCCACTCGGACGCGCCGGTGCTGGCCGCCTCCAAGGCCTCCGCCGTCTGGCTGGCACCCGTAGCTCGGTGCGGCTCCGGCGCAGCGGTGCCTCCCCCTGTGCGCCAGCGCATTGTCGGCTGCACCTCGAGGCCGGCTCCTGCTTCCGGCTCACCCCCGGCCGGCTGCTCTGGCGCCGCAGCTGACTGGCCGCCTTGGCCCGCTCCGGTTGGCGCTGCCGGCGGCGCCCCCTCCACGAAGATCACGGAGTCCTCCCTCCGCTCCATCACCGGCAGTTCTTGGTCGACCTCCTCCAGCGGAGGCACATGAATGTTGGGGGCCACGGCGCGGAGGGGAATGGCTAACAGCGGAGGCTGGTTGTGCGAAGCCTCCGCCTCCGTCTCCCCAGCTGCCGCCTCCGCCCGGGCCTTGGCTGCTGCATCGGCCTGCTCCTTCGTCGCCTGGGCGGCCCTTCGCTCCGCCGCCTCCCGCTCCTCCCGCACCTCTCGTGCGTTCCGCTCCGTGGCCTCCCTAAGGTCGGCGCGGGGATCCACGCGGCGGGAGCCTGAAGACCCTCACGTTGGCCCGACTACGGAGCCCCCTGGACCCCGCTCAAGGGAAAGCGGCGCCCTGTCCGGCGAGCAAAGAAAGGTTTAGAAGAGTTTTCAATCGAAAAGAACAACAAAAAATATGTATCCAAGCATTCGACGACTTACGCTGAGATCGCCTGCGGCTGCTTCACCGCCTTGCGGAAGCGGGCCGCCTTCGCGGCCGCCTCATCTCCCTTGGTTGCTGCTGTGGAAGCCTTGGACTTCTTCGGCCGGCTGCCGAAGAGGATCGACACGGCCCGGCGCTTCTGGGCACCGCCGCCAGCAGCCGGCGCGGCGGACGAGCTCGCGCCTTGATGATCAGGCGCCGGCTGGCGGCGCGGGGCGACTTCGACCTCGGCATCGTCCGGCCAGTCCTCGAAGCCGGCCGTGAGCCCCGCGCCTCTGCCTCGTCGCTTTCCCCCATGATGGCGTCTTCCATGGCGGCCGCTCCCAAGTCCGGGTCGTCGGCATCGTCCACCGTGCGGTCAGGGAGGAGCTGGCGGTCTACCCCTGCGGCCCCTGTCGTTGGCGGAAGGAGAGGGTTCTGCTAGGGGCAAACCGACTGATCAGAGGCCGGCTATCATGAGGCCGGCTACCAAAGGAAGAAAAGAAGAAAGAACTTACGACGGGCGGAGGGTTGGCGCGAGAGTACGGCCCCTTGCCGTACCGCCAATCCTCGGCGAGCTTGCAGTTGGAGATATAGTTCACCATGTAGGAGACCTCCGCATGAGGCATCTCCCTGGTGCTTAGCCGGCTTGGGTCGAAGTGGCCGCTCATTTGACAAACCATGTGAGGCCGGCTTTGGAGGGGAAGAACCCGGTGCTCCACTAAGGCGGCCACCAAGTCGGCTCCGGCCAAGCCCTCCGACTGGATCATCACCCGAAGCCGGGAGACGGCTGCGTTCCCGGCCTGAGACAACGACCTGGCCCGGTAGCTCCATGAAGGTCACCTCCCAGCCGGCGGGCCGGCTTCATAAGCCGGCAGGTTGACGTAGTCGCCTTGCTGCGCGACATTCTTCACGTAAAAGTATGACTTCTGCCAGAGCTTCACCGACTGGATTAGCGGGATGGGCGGGAACGGGTTGTTCTCGCTCGGCCGCCTCATGGCGATAAAAGCTCCGCAAGGGGTGGGCACGCCCGCGACGACGGTGCCGAGCTTGCTTTGGAAGAATTTCGCCCAGAGCTCGAGCGTGGGGAGGACCCCAAGGAAGCCTTCGCACAGCGTGATGAAGGCCGGCAGCAGCATCACCGCGTTGGGCGTGAGGTGATGCGGCTGGAGGTTGTAGAATTTGAGGTAGGCTCAGAGGAACCCGCTCGCCGGAAGGCCGAAGCCGCGCAGGCAGTGCGAGCGGAAGATCACCCGCTCGCCCTCCTCCGGTGCCGGCGAAATCTCCTTCTCCGGCGCTAGATGAACCCGAACGAAGTCCTCGCTGGGCAAGCGTCGCGTCTGGCGGAGGAACTCGACGTGGTCCTCATGGACGTTGGAGCCATCCCACGAGCTTGACAACGCCATGGGGCAGCGCGGCGAGAAGCAAGATGATGCAGCGGAGGAACGACGCGGCCAAGAGTTACTGCGGCGGCGGGAAGGAGAAGAAGGAAGACGAGAGGGGGCGGAGCGAGGGAGAGCGTGCGAGCCTCTGCCGCTCCGCTCCTCCCCCTACTTATAGACCGTGCGACGGAGCCGAGGAGGCGTGGCGTGGGGGAACGTGGGGATCAACTGTGCCCACTCCCCCACGTCCCGCGATTATTACGCCCTAATGGCGTAATAAAATCGCTGCGGGAAGGCGAGCGGTCCGCATGGGCCGCAGAAGATCCACGCTCGGGCCGAGGCCTAGTAGTGGCGGGCCCGGGCCTGCGGCGGCGTCCCGTCGTGCGCGCGCACTGGCAGGGTTTCCTTGCCACGTGGCCCGCAGGATGGCCTGCGGACAGCTCGCAGGTCGACCGCGTTCCCGCCTACGAGAAACGGAGCTCTCCAAAGTCGGCGCGCACAAGCAAAGCCGGCCCCTCAGGATAGGAAGCTGACCAAGCTTCTCGTCCCTTTATCAGCCTCGAAGCTCGCTCAGCTTCGGGGACTACTGTCGGAGTAAGTGACCACGGGTAGCCTAGCCGGCTCCCCCTGGCCTTTCTGCAAAAATTACGAGCCGATCCGGCTCTCAAGAGTCCAAGACATGGGGCCGCCTTCCCCTGGCCGACTGTCTCCCAGGCCGGCTATTGGAAGGCGGCCGACTTCAGCCCTCATGAAGAAAGCCGCGGGAGGGCCGGCTCCGAGGAGCCAGCTGCGAGAAGGCCGACTCCAAGGAGCTGGCTCCCATAAAGCGGTCAAGACCATACCCTCGAAGTCTGCATCCACATAACGGCGATGTGACGGGGCGTGGCTACAGTGAATCCTGCCACCCACGAATCCCGGAGCGCGCCTGGCACAGTGCGCCGTACGGGTGGCCATGACCCGTCCGGTGCAGCACTGTTGCCACGTTGACCCTGATGTCATCCACAACGGGCTACCAGTACGGCCCATGGGCGGTGGGCCCCTTCGGGCAGAGAGACACCTGAAGGTGTCCTGGCCTCCCCCAGTCGGCCCAAGACGGAGCCGGCTCTCTCCAGCCGGCTTTCCACCCTCTCGAAGGAGACGCCCCATTAAGGAGACAAGACGCGGTGAGGCTACAGTGGTCACCCGCCGGACGGCAGCACTGTAGCCACGCTTACCTCGGCGAAGCCCTCATCACCAAGATTGAGCAACAATAACCAGCCACCGACAAGGCCCTGGACAGTGGGGCCTGCCTGTCGACCAAGGAGCTGGTAGCCGGCGGGGCCCAGCAGCCGGCGCAGAAGCCGGAGAGCAAAGACACAGACGGCTGGGCCCCACGCCCAGCCGGATTACCATTGTACCCCCGGGGGTAGGCCTATATAAACCCCCCGGGACACCCATGCAAAGAAGATGGATCCCTGCTAGTTTTAGACACCACGTAGGGAGGAGAAGAGAGCAAGCAGAGCCCTTCTTCCTCCTCTCGCCAAACAGCTCAAGGAGCATCATGTAGCTACTTGTTCATCTAGTGACCATGCGGAGACCCCGCAGAGCAGCAGTAGGGGTGTTATCTCCACGGAGAGCCCCGAAGCTGGGTAAGATTCGCCGGCGTGCATGTCTTCGCCTCATCCCGTTTCCAGGCACCGGCGACGTCTTACTGGCTCCCACAATGATAAGCCACCCGTTGGCATATTTCGCATCTACCACCCGACAATTTACCAGAGTGATTGGGCGAGGACTGGGTATCCTTAGCTCAAGGGGAATAAGGTGAAGACGTGGTCTTCTGAGTTGAATCTCAGCCTCCCTAACCAGACATACAGTTGTCACAGCAACTGGAACTGGTCCAACAAATCATTGTCTTCAACGAGTCACTGGTTTCATCCTTCCCTTCCCTTTACTTACTGTTGGTCCTTTTGAAGTCATTGTATGATTGCTTTATCTTTGGTATTCACTGAGTGACTGCTTGTTCTGATTGGCTTCACAATATCTTCCTACCTGATCTTTACAGCCTAGCTGCTATTAGTCATTGTGCTTTCACTCCATTGAATACTTGACTATGGTTTACCTAGTGTAGTCTACCTTCCGCTGCATGGTAATAGGTTTATTTCTATCCTTTGTCTTCGAAACTTCCATGTTTTGAAGACTTTCATAAAAATCGCCTAGTCACCCCCCTCTAGTCGATCACTAGCACTTTCAGGTTGAATAGATGAATCTGAGGTTGTGTGACGCATATCGTATAATCATACCCATGGATACTTGAGGTGACATTGGAGTATCTAGGTGACATTAGGGTTTTGGTTGAATTGTGTCTTAAGGTGTTATTCTAGTACGAACTCTAGGGCTGTTTGTGACACTTATAGGAATAGCCCAACGGATTGATTGGAAAGAATAACTTTGAGGTGGTTTCGTACCCTACCATAATCTCTTCGTTCGTTCTCCGCTATTAGTGACTTTGGAGTGACTCTTTGTTGCATGTTGAGGGATAGTTATGCGATCCAATTATGTTAGTATTGTTGAGAGGACTTGCACTAGTGAAAGTATGAACCCTAGGCCTTGTTTACCATCATTGCAATACCGTTTATGCTCACTTTTATCATTAGTTACCTTGCTGTTTTTATAATTTCAGATTACAAATACCTTTATCTATTATCCATATACCACTTGTATTACCGTCTCTTCGCCGAACTAGTGCACCTATACAATTTACCATTGTATTGGGTGTGTTGGGGATACAAGAGACTCTTTGTTATTTGATTGCAGGGTTGCTTGAGAGAGACCATCTTCATCCTACGCCTCCTATGGATTGATAAACCTTAGATATTCCACTTGAGGGAAATTTGCTATTGTCCTACAAACCTCTGCACTTGGAGGCCCAACAACGTCAACAAGAAGAAGGTTGTGTAGTAGACATCAAGCTCTTTTCTGGCGCCGTTGTCGGGGAGGTTAGCGCTTGAAGGTATGTCTTTAGATCTTGCAATCGAGTCTTTTAGTTTCTTGTTTTATCACTAGTTTAGTTTATAAAAGAAAACTATAAAAAATGGAATTGAGTTTGTCTCATACGCTTCACCTTTTTAATATCTTTCGTTAGTATGATGGAAAGGATAATTGTGCTCAAGTGCTAGAAGAAGTAATCTATAAAATGTTTGGCACTAAATATTTGAATGATGAGCATGATTGCAATGTTGTTAGTATGAATTCCTTTAATATCCATGATGCTAATGATATGCAAAGCCACAAGCTAGGGGAAGCTATGATTGATGAAGATTATATTTTTGTCCCCCAATTTTTGATGAGAAAATTTATTATGATGAAAGCATGCCTCCTATTTATGATGATTATATTGATGAAAGTGGATTTGGAGAGGTCATGACTTTATTTTGTGATGAATCCACTATTCCGGAAGAGGTTCCAATTGATTATGAGAACAAAGTTGCTATCTATGATGATTATTGTGATGACTTGTATGATATAAAGAATAATTATATCCATGAAACTTGTCATCATGATTTTAGTTTTCAATTGGATTATGCCTCACATGATAATTATTTTGTTGAGTTTGCTCCCACTATTATTCATGAGAAGAATTTTGCTTATGTGGAGAGTAATAAAATTTCTATGCTTGTAGATCATGAAAAGAATGCGTTAGGTGCTGGTGATATTGTTGAATTCATTCATGATGCTACTGAAAATTATTATGAGGGAGGAATATATGCTTGTAGAATTGCAATAATATCAAGTTTCCTCTCTATGTGCTTAAAGTTTTGAAGTTATGCTTGTTTTACCTTCCTATGCAAGTTGATTCTTGTTCCCACAAGTTGTTTGCTCACAAAATCCCTATGCATAGGAAGTATGTTAGACTTAAATGTGCTAGTCATATTCTTCATGATGCTCTCTTTATGTTTCAATTCTTACCATTTATGTGAGCATCATTGAAATCATCATGCCTAGCTAGGGGCGTTGAACGATAGCGCTTGTTGGGAGGCAACCCAATTTTATTTTTGTTACTTGCTTTTTGTTCCTGTTTAGTAATAAATAATTCATCTAGCCTCTGTTTATATGTGGTTTTATGCTTTTAATTAGTGTTTGTGCCAAGTAGAACCTTTGGGAAGACTTGGGGAAAGTCTTTGCGATCATGCTGTAAAAAACAGAAACTTTAGCTCTCACGAGAATTACTGCCATTTTTATTTGGAGAGAGATATTTAGTTAATTATTTTTGCATATGATTAATAGATAAATTCCTCAGGTCCAGAAATTTATTTGAGAATTTTATGAGTTCCAGAAGTATACGTTTGATCCATATTACTACAGACTGTTCTGTTTTGACAGATTCTGTTTTTCGTGTGTTGTTTGCTTATTTTGATGATTCTATGGCTAGTAAAATAGTTTATAAACCATAGAGAAGTTGGAATACAGTAGGTTTAACACCAATATAAATAAATAATGAGTTCATTACAGTACCTTGAAGTGGTGATTTATTTTCTTATACTAACGGAGCTTACGAGTTTTCTGTTAAGTTTTGTGTTGTGAAGTTTTCAAGTTTTGGGTAAGGATTCGATGGACTATGGAATAAGGAGAGGCAAGAGCCTAAGCTTGGGGATGCCCGAGGCAACCCAAGGTAATATTCAAGGATATCCAAGAGCCTAAGCTTGGGGATGCCCCGGAAGGCATCCCCTCTTTTGTCTTCGTTCATCGGTAACTTTACTTGGAGCTATATTTTTATTCACCACATGATATGTGTTTTGCTTGGAGCGTCAATTTATTTTCTTAGGATATGCTTGCTGTTATTTAGAACAATGTTTTGCATCTTTTAGTTCAATAAAAGTGGCATTGATAGCCTTTACTATGCCTATGCGACAAGTATACATGTTGCTGTTTGAAAACAGAAAGTTTACCGCTGTTGCAATAATTCCCTAGAAAAGTCAGAATGTGATAAAATGTTGAAACCTTTTGCATATTAAGCTCTGATAAATTTACTACAGTGGAATTTTATTTCATAATTTTTTGAGGTAGGGAAGTATGGATGTTGCAGCATTCTTTACATACTATCCTATCTAGGCAGATTGCTGTTATGTTTGCATTGTTTGCATATGTTTGCTTCTTTAATGATTCTATTTGAGGATAGGACTATTAAATATGCAGAGGCATTTAGTATGCAATGTAGAATAATAATTTTAGTGATTTGCTACAGTAGAGTATGATAAGGTTTTGGCAATGGTTTATACTAACTTATCTCACGAGTCCTTGTTGAGTTTTGTGTGGATGAAGCTTTTGAGATTTAGGGAGACCGTGATATGAGAGGAATTAAGGAGACACAAAAGCTCAAGCTTGGGGATGCCCAAGGCACCCCAAGATAATATTTCAAGAAGTCTCAAGCATCTAAGCTTGGGGAGGCCCCGGTTGGCATCCCACCTTTCTTCCTCAACAAACTATCGTTTAGTATCGGTTGATCCTAAGTTTTTGCTTCTTCACATGATGTTTGCTATTCTTAGATGTCATTTTATTTTGTTTTGCTTGCTGTTTAAATAAAAAACCAAGATCTTAAATTATTAGATGTTAGAGAGTCTTCACATAGTTGCATAATTATTCGACTACTCATTGATCTTCACTTACATCTTTCGGAGTAGTTTGTCATTTGCTCTAGTGCTTCACTTATATCTTTTAGAGCATGGTCGTAGTTTTATTTTGAAGAAACAGATGAACTCTCATGCTTCACTTAAATTATTTTGAGAGTCTTAAATAGCATGATAATTTTCTTAAAATCCTAATATGCTAGGTATACAAGATTAATAATAAAATTCTCTTATGAGTGTGTTGAACACTAAGAGAAGTTTGATACTTGATGATTGTTTTGAGTTATGAGGATGGTAATATTAGAGTCATGCTAGTTGAGTAGTTGTGAATTTGAGAAATACTTGTGTTGAAGTTTGTGATTCCTGTAGCTTGCACGTATGGTGAACCGTTATGTGATGAAGTCGGAGCATGATTTATTTATTGAGTGCCTTCCTTATGAGTGGCGGTCGGGGACGAGCGATGGTCTTTTCCTACCAATCTATCCCCCTAGGAGCATGCGTGTAGTACTTTGTTTCGATAACTAATAGATTTTTGCAATAAGTATGTGAGTTCTTTATGACTAATGTTGAGTCCATGGATTATACGCACTCTCACCCTTCCACCTTTGCTAGCCTCTCTAGTACCGCGCAACTTTCGCCGGTACCATAAACCCACCATATACCTTCCTCAAAACAGCCACCATACCTACCTATTAGGGCATTTCCATAGCCATTCCGAGATATATTGCCATGCAACTTTCCACCATTCCGTTTATTATGACACGCTTCATCATTGTCATATTGCTTTGCATGATCATGTAGTTGACATCGTATTTGTGGCAAAGCCAACGTTCATAATTCTTTCATACATGTCACTCATGCATCATTGCACATCCAGGTACACCGCCGGAGGCATTCATATAGAGTCATACTTTGTTCTAGTATCGAGTTGTAATCATTGAGTTGTAAATAAATAGAAGTGTGATGATCATCATTCAATAGAGCATTCTCCCAAAAAAAAGAGAAAGGCCAAAGAAAAAAAGAGAGAAGGCCCCCCCAAAAATATAAAATAATAATAAAAATAAAATAAAATAAAAAGGGGCAATGCTACTATCCTTTTACCACACTTGTGCTTCAAAGTAGCACCATGATCTTCATGATAGAGAGTCTCCTATGTTGTCACTTTCATATACTAGTGGGAATCTTTCATTATAGAACTTGGCTTGTATATTCCAATGATGGGCTTCCTCAAAATGCCCTAGGTCTTCATGAGCAAGCGAGTTGGATGCACACCCACTTAGTTTATTTTTGAGCTTTCATACATTTATAGCTCTAGTGCATCCGTTGCATGGCAATCCCTACTCACTCACATTGATATCTATTGATGGGCATCTCCATAGCCCGTTGATACGCCTAGTTGATGTGAGACTATCTTCTCCCTTTTTGTCTTCTCACAACCACCATTCTATTCCACCTATAGTGCTTGTCCATGGCTCACGCTAATGTATTGCGTGAAGATTGAAAAAGTTTGAGAACATCAAAAGTATGAAACAATTGCTTGGCTTGTCATCGGGGTTGTGCATGATTTAAATATTTTGTGTGGTGAAGATAGAGCATAGCCAGACTATATGATTTTGTAGGGATACCTTTCTTTGGCCATGTTATTTTGAGAAGACATGATTACTTTGTTAGTATGCTTGAAGTATTATCATTTTTATGTCAATATGAACTTTTGTCTTGAATCTTTCGAATCTGAATATTCATACCACAATTAAGAAGAATTACATTGAAATTATGCCAAGTAGCACTCCGCATCAAAAATTCTGTTTTTACCATTTACCTACTCGAGGACGAGCAGGAATTAAGCTTGGGGATGCTGATACGTCTCCAACGTATCTATAATTTTTGATTGCTCCATGCTATATTATCTACTGTTTTGAATGTTTATGGGCTTTATTATACACTTTTATATCATTTTTGGGACTAACCTATTAACCCAGAGCCCAGTGCCAGTTTTTGTTTTTACCCTGTTTTAGGGTTTCGAAGAAAAGGAAAATCAAACGGAGTCCAATTGACCTGAAACTTCACGGAACTCATTTTTGGAAGGAAAGAAGCCAGAAGACTTAGAGTGCACGTCGGGGGATCTGCGAGGAGGTCACAAGGCAGGGGGGCGCGCCCACCCCCCTAGGCGCGCCCTCCACCCTCGTGAGCCCCCCTGACGTACTTCTTCCGCCTATATATCTCCATATACCCTAAAAACATCCGAATGCAGAATAGATCAGGAGTTCCGCCGCCAAAAGCCTCCGTAGCCACCGAAAACCAATCTAGACCCGTTCCGGCACCCTGCCGGAGGGGGCAATCCTTCTTCGATGGCCATCTTCATCATCCCGGTTCTCTCCATGATGAGGAGGGAGTAGTTCTCCCTCGGGGCTGAGGGTATGTACCAGTAGCTATGTGTTTGATCTCTCTCTCTCTCTCTCGTGTTCTTGATTTGGCACGATCTTGATGTATCGCGAGCTTTGCTATTATAGTTGGATCTTATGTTTCTCCTCCCCCTCTTCTCTCTTGTAATGAATTGAGTTTCCCCTTTGAAGTAATCTTATCGGGTTGAGTCTTTTAAGATTTGAGAACACTTGATGTATGTCTTGCCGTGGATATCTGTGGTGACAATGGGATATCACGTGATTCACTTGATGTATGTTTTGGTGATCAACTTGCGGGTTCCGCCCATGAACCTATGCATAGGGGTTGGCACACGTTTTCATCGTGATTCTCTGGTAGAACTTTGGGGCACTCTTTATGGTCCTTTGTGTTGGTTGAATAGATGAATCTGAGATTGTGTGACGCATATCGTATAATCATACCCACGGATACTTGAGGTGACATTGGAGTATCTAGGTGACATTAGGGTTTTGGTTGATTTGTGTCTTAAGGTGTTATTCCAGTACGAACTCTAGGGCTGTTTGTGACACTAATAGGAATAGCCCAATGGATTGATTGGAAAGAATAACTTTGAGGTGGTTTCGTACCCTACCATAATCTCTTCGTTCGTTCTCCGCTATTAGTGACTTTGGAGTGACTCTTTGTTGCATGTTGAGGGATAGTTATGTGATCCAATTATGTTAGTATTGTTGAGAGGACTTGCACTAGTGAAAGTATGAACCCTAGGCCTTATTTACCATCATTGCAATACCGTTTACGCTCACTTTTATCATTAGTTACCTTGCTGTTTTTATAATTTCAGATTACAAATACCTTTATCTATTATCCATATACCACTTGTATTACCATCTCTTCGCCGAACTAGTGCACCTATACAATTTACCATTGTATTGGGTGTGTTGCGGACACAAGAGACTCTTTGTTATTTGGTTGCAGGGTTGCTTGAGAGAGACCATCTTCATCCTACGCCTCCTACGGATTGATAAACCTTAGGTCATCCACTTGAGGGAAATTTGCTACTGTCCTACAAACCTCTGCACTTGGAGGCCCAACAACCTCTACAAGAAGAAGGTTGTGTAGTAGACATCAGGCCTAAAGTAGACAATCAGTGTAATACAACTCCCAATCCATTGAGACATGCACTTTATCAATCTTGCATTGGTTAGGGGTTGTGCATCCCTCTCGTTAGACCATGTGAATTAGCGCCTGTGCGTGTACAATTATTTGAGCTCATTGTCATCAACGAATCTGCGAAACTTGTTCATCATACTCCTATTGAGGTTGGTATTAGTTTTATCCGAGTGTAACACCCCGATAATCAGGCTATAGTAACCTCACCCTAATGATGCCAGGTCACCAGGCTTACTGAGCTAATTATCACTTGATGAAAAATAAAAGTCAAATTCAAATTACGAGTGAAATTCAAAACTTCTCAAATATGAAAACTAAAATGTTCAAGTTGTTGCAAATAATCTTTTGATAATATTGGTGGTGCACCCACATTTTTGTAAAGTGTTTAATTGACCTTAAATAAATAAAACAGTGGCCAAAGCAATAAATTAAAGGCTTTTTAATTTATAAAAAAACAAACTATTTTATTTAAACCTCAACATAAATGTGGCAGTGGCCTAAATTTATTAAACTAAATTGGATGCAAGTTTTATAAATTATAAAACTATCTTGGTTTTTAAAAGTTTTGGAAAACAGATGTTCTTAGAAAAAAAGAAAAAAACTATTTTAAAAAGGGATAAAGTGGGAGAGCCCCCTGCCCCCCGCCTCGGCCTACCGAGCTAGCCCAACCCCCACACTCCCTCGGTCGCCTCCTCACCCCTATGCCCCCGACCGCGCCACTACAGGGTGTGGTCGCCACCGGACTTCCTCACTGGCGACGCCCCGACGCGGATAAGGTAGCCCCCACGCCCCCT